>NW_027428760.1:0-29062 GCF_044706935.1 Curcuma longa
ATCGAAAACACTCAAAGCAACTTGTACTGCAGGTGAGGGGATTACTTACTTCCTCTCGCTTGGTTTACTACAAGAAAATATACTCTTGGTGGAGAGAAGAGAAGACCTCCACTCCTAGAATTTCCTTTGCGTATCCTTGCCTTAATAAGGGGATAAGCCCTTGAGGGATTCCCTTGTGAACTTCCTAGGGAGGAACCCTAGACCTTGAACTTTCGAAAATGGAAGAAGAAGAAGGGGTTTCGGTGGAGGAAGAAGAAAATGACTTTTCATTCCCTTACCTCTTCACTCACTCCTATTTATTCTGAGTGAAGGGAAAGAGGTATCCCTTCGCCTTCCCTACCCTTATCTACCATTTCCCTTACCTTTCTAATAGCACACCCCTGTTGGGGCTCCTGGTTATCACATGCTTCATATGGATTTGCTACTTGCTTGGAGGTTTGGCGTTCGAACCTTGGCTACCCATCTTTGTTGCTCTATTTTCTTTTATTTTTTGAAAGAGCCCACATAAAAGCCCATTATAATCAGGCAAAAATTCTTATAAAATTGCTAGAAATTTTATGGGTGTTACATAGGGATCCCCAAAAGGTATATCCCTAGGTGGGTAACATGAAAATAGACACTATGAAGGGCGGAGTCCTAGAAAATCTCTAATGACAGCGGGTGAAATGGAAATCTCCCTCCCTCTAACGCGGGTGGAATAGGTTAGGTCATCGACCTAAACTAGATTATTGTACAACCCAACACACAAGCTCATGTTAACCGGGCTAGTACAATAAACTAGTCGTTGAAGATCATAATAGTCTATGACCTCCACCGAAGGTATGCATGAACGTACAAAGAATTTCCTATAAATATATCTAGAATGCAATGGTACAAATGATAATGTCATGAACCTAATCCTATGTTCCTCAGTAGGGAACCTAGGGTCAAAGCTAGGTCTCCTAGAGGGGTCAGTCTCATTACCCCTTTTCTTAATCCTAAACATAAGAATAAAGGATTTAACTATCAAAAATAAAATCAATTAATTTGAGGATGATTTTAGAGGATTACCTAGGCATTTTTGTAGAGTAATACTAGAACTTACGACCTAGATCATTGTCGGCACCGCGAGAAGGGGGATTTGGGGGTAAGAAGGGCTTTTGGTGTGGTAAAAATTGATGGGGCCGCAGTTATTTCTATAAAAGGGTTCTGGGCCCCTGGAACCAGAATCGAGGCGGTGGATCGTAGTGGTGCGGGGCACCTGGATTTCCTTTCCAAGCGCCCAGATTCAGAAAATCGGGGGCACTTGAGAAATTCACGATCGATTTCTTGTTTTTGCCTTCGGGGTGCTTGGATTTTGATTTTCAAGTGCCTAGAAAAATCTAGGCCGGGCTTTTCGAGTCTATTTCAAGGTTTTTGGGCTGAGTCTTTAAAAATTTGATTTGGTAAAATTTTATTAAGTTGTAGATTTGGTGAGATTTATTAAATTAAGTTATAAATTTGATAAAGTATTAGTAGGTTATAATTTTGGTAAGAATTGGTAAGAATTATTAAGTTATAAATTTGATAAGGATTATTTTGGTTAAATTAATTAAGATAAATTTGGTTAAAATTAATTAAAGATTAATTAAGATTAGTTAATGTTTAATTAAGATTAATTAGGATAAAATTAGTTAACATTTAATTAATATTAATTATGATAAAATTAATTAACATTTAATTAAGATTAATTATGATAAAATTAATTAACATTTAAATAATTAATTAATTTCAATAAATTAAACTATGTTTTATTGATTAATTAATTAAATTCATCAGATTAATTTTAATTAAGCTTTAATTCTTCTCACCCATTTGTCGATGATCACACAGTTAATCCTATGGGTTGTGTGAGATGATTTTCCAATTTTATCTTGAATAATTAATTCACCGTTATCTATTATTTGATTAACCTTGGGTTAGATTCAAGTTTGACCATTCGACTCTCTAAACATACATTTCAAGAGTCAGTTTCCAAGCAATAGCGAAGCACAGGGGTCTTCTTGGTTATCAAAATAACGACCACTTTTTAAGATAAAACTGATTCAGAAAATCATATGCTTAGCTAATCTAGAGAAAAATTTTGGTCTAACTAGTATAGGATGTGGTGAGGTAGCTTCGGCTAGTTCGACTTAGCTAAGTAGATCAAGTAAGATACTCCTTACCCCACTTGACTATTTAAACTAGGTTTTCCTAATGTACTATTATCTCGCCCCACCCTAGTACTTGTGGGGCAAGTGTTAACCAAATATTTGTCCTTACCTAGTCTAGGTTGATCTAAATACAAAAATAAAAAAAATAAATAAATTACAAGCAATCATTTAGGCAAAGTTTTAGGTCTCCCTAAATCACGACCCCTATTGGGTCTGATTAAATAGTATATTTAATCCTTGGGGACCCAAAATTGGTTCAATCCAACTGGATTTGTTAGTTTAGATTTAGGAACCCATGCTTAGACTCTGGGTTTCTTGGGTCTGTGCAGTAATGACATGAATGCTCTATGCTTTGCTTTATGCCCAATTCCAGATCTATTATATCTAGTCCTTTGGTTTCCAAGTATCATATCAAGATACTTGGAACCTAAGGTGAATTTCTCAAGTGACCTTTTTAGATCGTCAACTTGAAGTTTCAATTAAGAGTTCTCTTCCTCAAGTTTAATTTGAGTTGAGTCCTCAACTTGAGTGACTTCAGTTAACGGTCTGGAGTTGACTTTCTCCTTAAGGAGAGTTACCTCCTCTTGGAGCGATTCAACTTGGGCATTGGATTTAGCAAGCTTTTTAGTTAAACTGAAAATTATAGAATATAACTTTTCGATACTTATAGCGGTATTGGAACCTTTGAAAATGGATGTGAATCCGTGGCTTGAACTTGAGTGGATGTCTGACTCGCTGTCGGTCTCCGTTGGTTCATCCCGTGTCGGAAGTGCAAGAAAGCTTCTTGTTTGTTCTTCATCTAATTCTTTTGATGATGACTCATCCCATGTTACTTTTAGTGTTTCTTTCTCGATTTTCATTCCTTCTTTTGATTCAGGCATTTTGATCTGAAGTGTCCTTTCTCCTTGCATCCATAGTATGTAAGCTCCATTTTGCTAGTTGAAGGTTTGTTATAGTTCGACTTCTGAACCACCTTCTTTACTTCTGATTTCTTTATGCTGCGCTTTTTCAGCAGCATCTTCAGACCAAGTTCACCAATTTTGTTGTCACTTCATCATTGCTTTCAGAATCTGATGATGTATCAGATTCTTCCTCCGTTGCCCTTTTTGGATCTTCTTTCTTTGGGTGATCCTGCAATAAGAGTTATACCCTTCTCTTCCATTTCGACGTTAGTCTGTTCATGCAATTCAAATTCAAAAAATAATTCATCTAATTTAATTTTAGAAAGGTCCCTAGAGACCTTGTAAGCATTCACCATAGATGTCCACAAAGTATTCCTTGGGAATGCTTTCAAAGCGTACCTTATAATGTCCCGATTTTCCACGGGTTGTCCGATTGCGTGAAGACCGTTCAAGATATCTTGGATCCTTGCGTGAAGTGCGCTTGCCGATTCTCCGTCCATCATTCAAATGTTGTATAATTTGTTCATCAAGAGATCTCTTTTGCTGACTTTTGTATCTGAGGTGCCCTGGTGTAATTCAATCAGCTTGTCCCAAAGGTCCTTTGCACTGATGAAGGGCCCGACTCGGTTCAATTCTTCCTTGGTCAACCCACATTGCAGAGTCTGGGTTGCCTTTGCATCTACCTCTATCTTCTTCCTTGTGGCTGCATCCCACTTGTCACAGGACTGTGGTAGACCGTCATTATCAGTCGGGATTGTAAATCCCGTCTGGATGACTATCCACATCTCCACTTGTATCTTCAGGTGGTACTCCATTCTACCTTTCTAGTAGATGAAGTCCTCTCCAGAGAACAGCGGTGGCCTTATGGTACTGAATCCTTCCTGATGGGCTATTTTTTCTAGCATATAGAAAGAACAAGAAAAATTGTTCTAAGACTTGGTCTTAAATTAGTAGTGCGAGAGAAAAATGAAATCACTTTTTTTTTTAAATTATAAAAATTTTGGAAAACCTGCTCGACCAGTGGTTGCATGCACTGTGTTCAAGCACCCCGATTTGATACCAATTGTAGGATCGAAGAGAGCTCTAGAGGGGGTGAATAGTGTTATTTGTAGCGTTTTCTCAATTTTCATAAAATTCTTTCGTTTTCGTTCGTAAGTCAGATCGATCAGAGTTAAACAGCGGAATAAATTGCAGTGGAAATTGTAAAATATGAACTTCAAAACACAAACACAAACACAAAGAGACACTATTTTTTACTTGGTTTACAGTCACAAGCTGCTACTCTAAGGCCCACGATCGTTTGATCATTTACGTTGGACAATCCACTATGAAACTCCTTTCTCACGAAGAGGAGTTTTATCGATTACAAAAGAATAGAAATGATAAAAAGATTATCGTTCTTTGAAAATAAGTACAGAATGTAATTGAGTTATCGAAGTTGGAGTTGTAGTTTTTCGGTGCAGAACTTCGGCGTTATGACGACCTCCAGGATGTTTCTTCACGCACAGATAGTTATCAGATTGCTCTGAATTGTTTTTCTGAGGGCTCTCCCTCGAAACTCTTTTATTGGGCTTTTCGGATGCCTGAAAGCCTTTCCAAACGCCTCCACGCTGTCTGCCAATCCACCATCGGCGCTGCTGACTCGGCACTTCCAGGCGCCTGTATTCCCTTTTCGGGCACCTGTATGCTAACGTGGAGGTTTCGGATGAACTTTGACTGCCGCTATGTTTATTCGAATCCGGGCGCCTGGAACCAATACGGGTGCTTGGAAGATGAGGTGTCCCGACCACTAGGGCATTGCCACCTCACTGCTCCACTGGCCTGGTTCCGCTGAGTCTGATCGCCTGGATCAAATCTCGGCACCTGAACTCCGGTCGTCTGGATTCCAAATAAGGGCGTTCGGAATCAAAGTTCCCGCCCCTCCATTTCTGCATTACAAGTTAGTACAAAAGCAAATCCAACAGAAAGGAGTAAACAGTTTTGAACTATTTATGATCTTAACTTCGGATTTTCAGTGAAATTCTGAGTTAGACCGACGTCTACTGTTCTATACCGAGAACGTGTCCTTACCTACTTCACTCGAGAGAATTTATCTATTTTGCCAACAAGTCCTCCAGACTTCCCGCTTAGCGTTGATCCTCAACCCCCAGGATTTACTGCTAGACAACTGGTCCACCTGACCTGCCTAGACTTCCCGCCAAACAATTGGTCCACCTGACCTGTCTAGACTTCCCACCATGCATCTGGTCCACTTGGCCTGCCTGGACTTTCACTTGGTATACTTGATCCTACTAAGACTTCTGCCTAGTCCTTCAGACCAGGGCTTCTTTTGCCTAAACTCTACATTAGGATTTTCCTTGGTCTAGACTCCACACTAGGACTTTCATTTGTCTAGCCTTAACTAGAACTTTCCTTTGCTCTCTGTACACTTAGGTAAATACATCAGTACAAACCACACACTTAACTTGAACCTCGTATCATCATCAAAACTAAGGTTCGATCATCTGGTGCTCCTTGGACCAACACAGAGCTCGAGGTTGAGACTCAAGGCTGAGAAGAGGTCGGCACGAGATGTCGAATGTGTGCCGAGGCTAGAGCTCGAGGTCGAGACTCGAGGCCGAGACTAGAGCTCTAGAAGAGGTCATCATGAGATGTCGAATGCATACTGAGGCCAGAGCTCGAGGTCGAGAAGAGGTCGGTACGTGGTGTCGAGTTTGAGGTTGGGACTTAACGTCGGGAACCTGAGGTACCAAGATTCATTTTCGATCCGTAATCAAAACCAGGATTGTACATTTAATCGATTGTCCTCCCGATGTTTCTTTAAACCTCTCATTCCTTTTTTTAAGGCCACGTAGCAATCCTGGGGCCATCATGTGACGAGCACGTGGTCACTTAGAGATTCCACCGTATTATCTAACATCGTCAAAAAGGTATGACTTTTAAACAACTACTTTTGATTTATGTTTATGTCTTGCACGCATATGATCTTAATTTTTGGGTTTCACAAAACTTTTAAGAAAATTTATTTCGCTTCCACTTCGTGTTTTTCAAAAACATACACTCATATCTTGCGAAAAACTCCAACAATGACTATAGGAGGGAGATCAAGAACCTCATATCGAGGAATTCCCCAATCCCATGATAGGGGATGGAGGAGGCGCTTCATGACACTAAAGGCTCGACTCTCTAAGGTTATAAAATAGTTTTCTTTATTTTAGGATTAAAGAGTAGTCCGATATAAAAAAAAATGATAATCCCAGTAGCCACATCTCTGGGGGTGGTCGGCCCGGTCCCACAGAAGAGTAGTCCGATATAAGCTTGACAAGACTGTTGATTCGATTTTATCTTACTTCATGTATTCACACATTGTTTGTATGATTAGGGTTTAAGGGAAGGATTTCTCTAGAATAGATTGGGAGGCAAACCTTAACCTAAGATTTAATACATAAACTTGTAATTATTAGGGATTAGGGAATGGATTGAGAGGCGAACCTTATTCTCAAACCTATAGAACTGAGCTTGAGAATTTGTCTACGAAAGTAGTTCAAATCTTCTTGAGGATATCATTGACTATCACAGAACACAAAAGGTCTATTCCGACTCAGTTGCCACGAAAGTCAAAGCTGCATCAGGATAGATATATCGATGCTTCTCGAGATAGAACATCGATTACTTTAGGATAGATTAGCTTCAAAAGTGATCTAATATTAAGATAAGAGAAAGATTTACATTTACATTATCAATAATACATTGTGGTAAAATCGAAATCCTACGATTGTCTCTTAAATTGATTTTCTCACAACTCTTCATTGTGCTTTTTCTTAATTTATTTTTTTCATAATAATTATCTCAATTTCGAATTATCTATATATGGTACATCATCCATTCATTAAGAGTCCACATAATAAATCTACTCCTAGAAGTTGAGTCTACAGATCGACCGATCTCATGGGTGAGTTTCCCATGCCAACCTCAGTTCTTATCACAGGCATCCGTTCCAGCGACCCACGAGCTTGGCGAATAAATGTGGCCCACGATCTCCATCTTTCACAGGATAATGACCCCCTACCGTCTAACGAAGAATAATTCAATTCGACGACAACTATTGAAACTCACAGATCATGCATGGTAGCAATCTTTGTATATATCACCGATCTCCACGGAATGCGTCGCTTCTTCATCATCGCATTGATATCGCGAATAGAGAATCTGAAATCCTACTCCTTTTTCTTCTTCATTCTTCATTAAGAATCTAAGAGGAGTCTTGCTGGACCACATTCTAGCTACTATGCATTGGTCGACTGTCTCTTGTCCAGATCCACCAACCTTTAGACAATTTTCAGCCACTTTCTCAGAAGGCCAGCAGGCCGCCTTCTTCCGATAGTCCTCCAAAAGTTGTTAGTTATTGTTTTATCCATAACAAATAAATAAATATATATATAGTAGACTTGTCTGTGGGCTGTGGCTTACAATTGCAAGCTACTCATACTGACCGCTCAAATTGCCTGCATGCCCATCTAACTAATTAACTAATACATTATTCCAGATTCCAGTACTCCTTTAAGTTCGATCTAATCACCTCTTCTTTGTCATCTATATCTACACACATATTCCCACCAACCATTACCCAACTGATCTCCTTTCGACGACTAGCTAGCGCAGAGTAAGAAAGGAACAACTTAACAATGGCGGCAGCAGCAGAGATAACCGATGCCACCGCCGCCTCTAGCTCGTCGACGGCGGCAGGGGACAAGATCAAGACGGTGGTGGTGCTCGTCCAGGAGAACCGCTCCTTCGACCACATGCTCGGCTGGGCGACGAGCATCAACCCCTCCATCGACGGCGTCGCCTCCAAGAACCAGTTCTCCAACCCGCTCTCGACCGCCGATCCTGCCGCCGGCATCGTCTACTTCGGCGACAACTCCGGGTACGTGGTGCCCGACCCAGGGCACTCGATCCAGGCCATCTACGAACAGATTTACGGCGTCGAGTTTGCCGACGCCACGTCGACCCCGATCACACCACCGGGCGTGACGAGGCCGCCCATGAACGGGTTCGCGCAGCAAGCGGAGAAGGAGCAGAAGGGGAGGTCGGAGACGGTGATGAACGGGTTCCGGGCGGCGGCGGTGCCGGTGTACGAGGCGCTGGTGCGAGAGTTCGCGGTATGCGACCGGTGGTTCGCGTCGGTGCCGGCGTCGACGCAGCCGAACCGGCTGTTCGTGCACTCGGCGACGTCGCACGGTTTCACCAGCAACGACACCAACAAGCTGGTGCAGGGTCTTCCGCAGCGCACCATCTTCGACTCCCTCCACGACGCCGGTTGCTCCTTCGGCATCTACTACCAGAACCCGCCGGCCACACTCTTCTACAGGTAGCTAGTCATTACTACTGAATTAATATTTAACCCATTTTTAAGCTAATTTATCATTTTCTATATTGATTTCTTAGGAATTTTATTAGCATTTGATTTATTAAATGCAAAGATTAGATCAACCATAAGGAAACGTAGACTGGTATATCTTGCTTGTCTCCATGGATCTTGACATTCATCACACACATAAATGAGATGGAAAGAACATTCATTATATTAGTCCAGCCCCTTAGTTTTTATCAACCTCCCTTTTTTAACCAATATATTATGCATTTGATTACATCGATTATTCAATTAATTACTCAATCCAATCCAATCCCAGCCCATCACTTTTCTTTGACAAATTCTCAAAGACTTTCTCGGTCTCTTTTGTTTATTGTAAGGTCTAACGCTTGCGTACAAGCACGGAGAACACTAGAGAAAAAAAAAGAAATAATTTGGTATCATTGTTTATAATCTTATTGAAAAGAAAAATAAATAAATATAATATTCATTGTAATAATTGACTTAATTTAGAGATGATTAAGTCTAGGTAATATGATTAACTTTTATTTAACTTCACCCCTTCTCCTCACCTCCCCTAAATAATTTTAACAGGAGATGTTAGAACATCATGCTAAAACCAGATGATGGCTAGTGAAGATGCCAACGAGTTGATGTCTCATAGACATATTAGAACATTGACAATTGTGAGCCACATACATTCTTAGAAAAAGTGAATATCAATCTCCACATAATTAAGGAGTAATATTGGTGGGAAAATGTAGTCGGAAAGAAAGAAAGATTGAAATCAAATAATTTTAAAAATTATCTTGATTATAACTTTATATTCAACTTAGTGTTTGAATGAGATATAATACATTTGTTTGCTATAATAACATAAAATAAGATTTCATCCAAAAAAAATATTACTCATCCATTGGTAGAGCATTTGTCATCGAAAAAGTCAACTCAATTTGCATCATTGTAGACATGCAACTCTCATGACAACTAGCAATATAAAGGAAACTTATAGAATAATATCTTTCACATAGTAAAGATGTTTTTTTAATATTATTCAGTAGAGCATGCATAAATTAACAAACACAGTTTACAATGAATGCGATGTTAGGTTGTGATGGTGACGTATTATAAGACTTCAAAAATACTTCAATAGATCAAAGGATTAGTCTTAATAAGAGCGGATAAAGGTATAGAGAAATTATCAACAACAATTAATATGGAGACAGGATGTGCAGTATTCATTTTAGGCTATTGGAGAAGCACAAGAATATATTTACTCTAGTCTCTAGGAGATCAAACAAGCTTCAAAAAAGTGTAGAAGAAACTCAATATAAAAAATGAACATTACCCAAAATTTGAATTGAAAATTTCTCTTTAGCAAACTAGAATAGTGATGCCTTCTTGATCACGATAATTATTAGGATATCATCCACATAAATAAGAAAAATAAAATAGAGTAGGGATGATAAAGTTACATTATTTTTAGGATCTAGAACTAGAGAGTGGATCATCATCAATAGATGAGGTTTTAGAGATCATTGAAAATATAGTCTGTTCCGGTCAATTCGCCGTGGATGATTTATACTCCGGATCAGAACTGCGCTCCTCGGAAAGAATCGCCAATGGCGGGGGACCTGAAAATCACTAAGAAAAAGGAGGGTTAGAATGGCGCCGGGGGACCCCGGCAAGCCACTCCGACGCTCAAGTTAGAACCGAGATAGAAGAAATATATGCGTATATAAAATTGAGAGAGAAATAAAGAGAGAGAGAGAGCCCCCTCTTTTTCTTCATACCTGCAGGGTATATATAATATCAGGCGGAGTGTTATTTGTGGAGATCAGCGCATGTGATTGGTTGTTGACATGGTAAGGATAATCTTTGCAGGTTTTCGAATATCAATGGTTCAGATTTGCCGATCTTCATCTAACGGTCTGGTGCATTAATATGTAGGTTTTTAGGGGGGCCAAGTTTGGGGAATTGGTCGTTGTCCTTATCCCTTTGGCTGGGTGGTAACGAGCCGGATCAGAAGCCTCCCCTCCAAGTTTAGTCGAAGGAGGCGTAGTCCGACTGACTGGACTATGTATACTGATCTAATCGTCTCTCTTACCATATTGGTGATGAGCTGTTGGGATGAGGTGCCTAACTTGAGGTAGCCGAGACGAGATAGTCGGGATGAGTGGCTGAAAGATTTGGATGAGTGGAGGAGTTGATAGAGCGGCAGAGTTGCCGGGTTGTTGAGTGACAGAGTGGTCGGGTGAGACCGATGTAGAGGCCAAGTGAGGCAGTAAGCGGCCGAATGAGGTCAAGGCCGAGTAAGATGAGCGGTCGAACGAGGTCGAGGTCGGCCGAATGAGGTCGAGGTCGGCCGAATGAGGTCGAGGTCGGCCGAATGAGGTCGAGGCCGAATAAGGTAAGCGGCCGAGTGAGGTCGAAGCCGAATGAGGTGAGCGGCCGAATGAGGTCAAGGCCGAATGAGGTAAACGGCCGAATGAGGTCGAGGTCGGCCGAATGAGGTCGAGGCCGAATAAGGTAAGCGGCCGAGTGAGGTCGAGGCCGAATCAGGTGAGCGACCGAATGAGGTCAAGGCCGAATGAGGTCGAGGTCGGCCGAATGAGGTCGAGGCCGAATAAGGTAAGCGGCCGAGTGAAGTCGAGGTCGAATGAGGTGAGCGGTCGAATGAGGTCAAGGCCGAATGAGGTAAGCGGCCGAATGAGGTCGAGGTCGGCCGAATGAGATCGAGGTTGGCCGAATGAGGTCGAGGCCGAATAAGGTAAGCGACCGAGTGAGGTCGAGGCCGAATGAGGTGAGCGGCCGAATGAGGTCGAGGCCGAGTAAGGTCAAGGTCGAATGAGGTAAGCGGTCGAATGAGGTCGAGGTCGGCCGAATGAGGTCGAAGTTGGTCGAATGAGGTCGAGGCCGAATAAGGTAAGCGGCCGAGTGAGGTCAAGGCCGAATGAGGTGAGCGGCCGAATGAGGTCGAGGCCGAATGAGGTCGAGGTCGGCCGAATGAGGTCGAGGCCGAATGAGGTAAGCGGCCAAGTGAGGTCGAGGCCGAATGAGGTGAGCGGTCGAATGAGGTCAAGGCCGAATAAGGTAAGCGGCCGAGTGAGGTCGAGGCCGAATGAGGTGAGCGGCCGAATGAGGTCGAGGACGGCCGAATGAGGTCGAGGTCGGCCGAATGAGGTCGAGGCCGAATAAGGTAAGCGGCCGAGTGAGGTCGAGGCCGAATCAGGTGAGCGGCCGAATGAGGTCAAGGCCGAATGAGGTCGAGGTCGTAAGCGCCGAATGAGGTCGAGGCCGAATAAGGTAAGCGGCCGAGTGAGGTCGAGGTCGGCCGAATGAGGTCGAGGCCGAATAAGGTAAGCGATCGAGTGAGGTCGAGGTCGGCCGAATGAGGTCGAGGTCGGCCGAATGAGGTCGAGGTCGAATAAGGTAAGCGGCCGAGTGAGATCGAGGCCGAATGAGGTAAGCGGCCGAGGTCGAGGTCGGCCGAATGCGGTCGAGGTCGGCCGAATGAGGTCGAGGCCGAATAAGGTAAGTGGCCGAGTGAGGTCGAGGCCGAATGAGGTGAGCGGCCAAATGAGGTCAAGGTCGAGTAAGGTTAAGGCCGAATGAGGTAAGCGGCCGAGTGAGGTCAATGAGGTGAGCGGCCGAATGAGGTTAAGGCCGAATGAGGTAAGCGGCCGAATGAAGTCAAGGCCGAGCGAGGTGAGCGGCCGAATGAGGTCGAGGCCGAGTAAGGTCAAGGCCGAATGAGGTGAGCGGCCGAGTGAGGTCAAGGCCGAATGCGGTAAGCGGCCTAATGAGGTGAGCGGCCGAGTGAGGTAAGCGGCCGAATGAGATCGAGGCCGAATGAGGTAAGCGGCCGAATAAGGTCGAGGCCGAACGAGGTACGCGGTCGAATAAGGTCGAGGCCGAACGAGGTAAGCGGCCGAATAAGATCGAGGTCGGCCGAATCGAGGTCGAGGTCGGCGAATGAGGTCAAGGCCGAATGCGGTAAGCGACCTTATGAGGTCAAGGCCGAGTAAGATGAGCGACCGAATGAGGTCGAGGCCGTGTTAGAGGGAGCTCGGAGTGCTTGTGGTAAGGCTGAGGGAGCGGATCCCGACCTCCATTAAGTGCGAAATTTCAGGATGGAGCTAAGCATAGAGCTCGAGGTGCCTGTAGAAAGGCTGAGGGAGCGGGTCCCTTCCTCCATTGAGTGCGGAATCTCAAGATGGAGTTGAGCATGCCTAGGGAGCAGGTCCCTACCTCCATTGAGTGCGAAATCGCATGATGGAGTTAAGCATGGAGCTCGGGGGCCTGTAGAAAGGCATAGCGGGAACGGATCCCGACCTCCATTGAGTGCGGAATCTCAAGATGGAGTTGAGCATGCCTAGGGAGCAGGTCCCTACCTCCATTGAGTGCAGAATCTCAGGATGGAGTTAAGCATGGAGCTTGGGGGCCTGTAGAAAGGCATAGCGGGAACGGATCCCGACCTCCATTGAGTGCGGAATCTCAAGATGGAGTTGAGCATGCCTAGGGAGCAGGTCCCTACCTCCATTGAAGTGCGGAATCTCAGGATGGAGTTAAGCATGGAGCTCGGGGGCCTGTAGAAAGGCATAGCGGGAACGGATCCCGACCTCCATTGAGTGCGGAATCTCAAGATGGAGTTGAGCATGCCTAGGGAGCAGGTCCCTACCTCCATTGAGTGCGAAATCTCAAGATGGAGTTAAGCATGGAGCTCGGGGGCCTGTAGAAAGGCATAGCGGGAACGGATCCCGACCTCCATTGAGTGCGGAATCTCAAGATGGAGTTGAACATGCCTAGAGAGCAGGTCCCTACCTCCATTGAGTGTGGAATCTCAGGATGGAGTTAAGCATGGAGCTCGGGGGCCTGTAGAAAGGCATAGCGGGAACGGATCCCGACCTCCATTGAGTGCGGAATCTCAAGATGGAGTTGAGCATGCCTAGGGAGCAGGTCCCTACCTCCATTGAGTGCGGAATCTCAGGATGGAGTTAAGCATGGAGCTCGGGGTGCCTGTAGAAAGGCTGAGGGAGCGGGTCCCTTCCTCCATTGAGTGCGGAATCTCAAGCTGGAGTTAAGCATGGAGCTCGGGGGCCTGTAGAAAGGCATAGCGGGAACGGATCCCGACCTCCATTGAGTGCGGAATCTCAAGATGGAGTTGGGCATGCCTAGGGAGCAGGTCCCTACCTCCATTGAGTGCGGAATCTCAAGATGGAGTTAAGCATGGAGCTCGGAGTCTTCAGCTCTGAAACCAAGCGGGCTCGGAGACAGCCTTTTATTGAGGAAACTGAAAGGCATCAGGGATACTTGTAATTAGCAAATAGCGATAAGAAATGTATACCCAATACGAAAATATCAGAAAGGAACAGATACTGCCCTTTTAGATGTAGTAAGGCCGCAGGTGGGTGGTGCGCCAGGGCCTTGGCCAGCGGAGCTCGGGATGGGATCATCGGTTCTGGAACCAAGCGAGTTCGGAGGCAGCCTTTTATTGAGGAAACTGAGATGCATCAGGGATACTTGTAATTAGCAAATAGCGATAAAAATGCATATCCAATACGAAAATATCAGAAAGGAACAGATACTGCCCTTTTAGATGTAGTAAGGCCGCAGATGGGTGGCGCGCCAGGGCCTTGTCAGCATTTTATGTTGGAGGTCGGCCAGATAGTACGATCCTCCTGCTATTCGACCAGTAACTTGGTAGGGCCCTTCCGATTTGGGTTCGAGCTCATCCAATCCTTCCATGGATGTCCTTCTCTTCCAGACGAAATTCCCCACGTGAGGTTCAGAGCTCAGCTACAACGAGGTTCAGGTCTGATCTGAACGCCTGAGATTGGCTGTTAGTGCGTTATGTGCGGTGATGATGATCTTGATGGTTTCCACGTATCCAGTGGCTCAGGGTTGACAATCTTCATCTGACGGTGATGCGCACAAGTGGGCGAGATTATCGAGGACCAAGTTTGGGAACTTGGTTATTGTCTTTATCTTTTTGGGTTAGCTAAGGAGACCAAGTCAGCTAGTGAGATGGAGACCAAGTTATGAGGTAGGCCAATGAGCTCGGGACCAAGTCATGAGGTAGGCTAATGAGCTCGGGACTAAGTTATGAGGTCGGCTAGTGAGCTCGGGACCAAGTTATGAGGTAGGCTAATGAGCTCGAGATCAAGTTATGAGGTCGGCTAGTGAGCTCGGGACCAAGTTATGAGGTAGGCTAATGAGCTCGGGACCAAGTTATGAGGTAGGCTAATGAGCTCGGGATCAAGTTATGAGGTCGGCTAGTGAGTTCGGGACCAAGTTATGAGGTCGGCTAGTGAGCTCGGGACCAAGTTATGAGGTAGGCTAATGAGCTCAGGACCAAGTTATGAGGTAGGCTAATGAGCTCGGGATCAAGTTATGAGGTCGGCTAGTGAGCTCGGGACCAAATTATGAGGTAGGCTAATGAGCTCGGGACCAAGTTATGAGGTCGGCTAGTGAGCTCGGGACCAAGTTATGAGGTAGGCTAATGAGCTCGGGATCAAGTTATGAGGTCGTCTAGTGAGCTCGGGACCAAGTTATGAGGTAGGCTAATGAGCTCGGGACCAAGTTATGAGGTCGGCTAGTGAGCTCGGGACCATGAGTTATGAGGTAGGTTAATGAGCTCGGGATCAAGTTATGAGGTCGGCTAGTGAGGTTCGGAGCTCGGTAGCAAAGAGATCGGGAGCTCAGCAACAGCGAGGTTCGGAGCTCGGCAGTAAAGAGGTTCGGAGCTTGACAGCAAAGAGGTCGGGAGCTCAGCAACAGCGAGGTTCGGAGCTCGGCAGTAAAGAGGTTCGGAGCTCGGCAACAAAGAGGTCAGGAGCTCGACAGCAAAGAGGTCGGGAGCTCAGCAACAGCGAGGTTCGGAGCTCGGTAGCAAAGAGATCGGGAGCTCAGCAACAACGAGGTTCGGAGCTCAGCAGCAAAGAGATCGGGAGCTCAGCAACAACGAGGTCAGGAGCTCGGCAGCAAAGAGGTCGGGAGTTCAGCAACAGCGAGGTTCGGAGCTCGGCAGGTCAGCGAGTGTAGAGCTCGGAAGGTCATCGGGCGCGGAGAATCCGCTGGAGGCATCGAGCAAATCCAGCCTGTCGTAAGGCTAATTCATCGAGCATGGGGCTCGGAATCCAACCTGTCGTAAGGCTAATTCATCGAGCACGGAGCTCGAAAGTTCATCGAGCGCGGGGCTCGGAATCCAGCCTGTCGTAAGGCTAATTCATCGAGCACGGAGCTCGGAAGGTCATCGAGCGCGGAGCTCGGAAGGTCCTCGAGCGCGGAGCTCGGAAGTTCATCGAGCACGGAGTTCGGAATCCAGCCTGTCGTAAGGCTAATTTATCGAGCACGGAGCTCGGAAGACCATTGAGCGCGGAGCTCGGAAGATCCTCGAGCCAATTTCCACAGCGGTTTGAGGGCACTGATCCTTCCGATCGATACGCCAATAGCAACACCGTCTTCTTCGATACCGTCTTGCGCTTGGTGAGGTGATCAAGAGGCATGCTGCAGGGGCGGTCATGGTGCTGCTGCTTGTCGCCGGCTTTGGTGGCTTGCATGGCAGTGAGGACGTTGGAGTTCTTGTGGTTGAATATTGATGCGGGAGGATTGAGGAAGAGAAGCAGGTAACGGCTGAATTAGATATCAGGGTCTTGCTTTAAAAGTTCCCCTAGTATTAATTGAAGGAGGAGTATTAGAAAGAAAATATCAATCGGATATGTGCATGATCGGATAAAAAGGTTATCCAACTTATTTAAAGGATAAGATTAATTAGTCTAATATGAATAGAAATAAACTGAATTCCTGAATACTTAGCTTTTGACCGAGGCAGTTTTTAGCTGTTGCCGAGAAAATTGAGAGGGGAAATTCGGGTCATCGTAGCTTTTCTTTCCGATGGAGCCGTGATTATTACTGGTTCTTCCGGTGTAATCACCCAGCGTCTCAGCTCAGTTTTCCCACAGACGGCGCCAAAATGTTCCGGCCAATTCGCCGTGGATGATTTATACTCCGGATCAGAACTGCGCTTCTCGAAAAGAATCGCCAATGGCGGGGGACCTGAAAATCACTAAGAAAAAGGAGGGTTAGAATGGCGCCGGGGGACCCCGGCAAGCCACTCCGACGCTCAAGTTAGAACCGAGATAGAAGAAATATATGCGTGTATAAAATTGAGAGAGAAATAAAAAGAGAGAGAGAGAACCCCCTCTTTTCCTTCATACCTGCAGGGTATATATAATATCAGGCGGAGCGTTACTTGTGGAGATCAGCGCATGTGATTGGTTGTTGACATGGTAAGGATAATCTTTGCAGGTTTTCGAATATCAATGGTTCAGATTTGCCGATCTTCATCTAACGGTCTGGTGCATTAATATGCAGGTTTTTAGGGGGGCCAAGTTTGGGGAATTGGTCGTTGTCCTTATCCCTTTGGCTGGGTGGTAACGAGCCGGATCATAGTCGAATCTATGTCATCCCTTCTTGAATCAAGAATAGTACCACTATTTTTTGAAAAGAGGGTTGAGGTAGTTATTTCAAATGTGAAGAAGAGAGACCATAATGAAGATGCATAAGAATGTGTAGTTGGGAGATCAATTATAGAGTATTTCAAGAGACTTTTTTTTTTAAGTAGCAGAGTAGGTAGCGATTGATAAGGTAGACTATAGTTTCAACAATATCATCCCAAAATTTAAATGGAACCGGCATATGATTAAGAAGAGCTAAAGTGACTTCTATTATATAGCAAACAATGCATCCTCTCTATGGATCCATTTTGGTCAGAAGTGTGAAGGCAAGAAATTCAATGGAAGATACCAAAAGAGCTAAAGTCAATGAAATGTTTGATACTCCCCTTCTCAATCAAAGACAAAAGAGAGTATTTTATGTACAAAGTAGCACTCAACGTGCCTTAGACTAGTCTAAACATTTGAATGAATTATTTTAAATGGAAAATTAGAACTATTATTAAATTGATAAAGATAACTTATGACTCTTTGCTTCCATGCATACCTTACATGATTGAAATGATGAAATAAGTGAAATATGGACTAATGATCGTGTATGAAGAGAAGGATGACTAAGTCGAGCATGTCAAATTGATTTATTTTATTTGGGCACTCACTACTAAAAGGTTTATTAGAGGAAGACTGTCCCCGGGGCTATGGTGCCACGGTAGGACATCCAGGTTGTCACCCAGGCATCCGCGGTTCGATCCACAGCTACGGTGTATTTGCAGGAATTTTTCTCCAAATAGGGATCGCAAT
Organism: Curcuma longa; assembly: GCF_044706935.1. NCBI lineage: Eukaryota > Viridiplantae > Streptophyta > Magnoliopsida > Zingiberales > Zingiberaceae > Curcuma > Curcuma longa. The sequence continues at coordinate 17,705 of NW_027428760.1, forward strand.
CAAAGGATGTTGGGCATCTGGGTTGGCCGCTGCGTGCGCTTCCCGATTTACCCTGATGGCCAGTGTAAAACTTCCATGGAACCGGACCGGTCACCCTCAGGGATTGAGTTAATGCGACGAACTGGGATTATCATTTTTTTCTATTAGAGGAAGACTAAATGATAATAAAGACCATGCTTCATTTCTCAATGAAGTGAAGTGGTGCATATGGTGTGGTCCTTTTAAAAGACAATAATTAATATGAAAATAAAAAAAAATATTATTATCAAGGATAGATTGGCGAAAGTAATTTTTATTAATGGAAAGGACATGAAAAGTGTTGTGTGCATAAAGAGTTCAATTAGGTGAATGAAAGAACGTATTTACAAAGTTAGCAATTTGCATACCTAATTGATTCTCTACTTGAATCTATCCAAATCATAGTAGGATATTACATCTAAGAGAATGTCACATATCACTAAAAAAAAATTACTATTCTGCGACACTTTTTGGGATGAATATTATCAAAAAATTTGGCGCAAACTAATTTGCAATAAATTTTACAACAAAAATATTATCGTCCCAAATAAGTCATCACAAAATTTTTACTAGAAAAAAAATTAAAATTCATCGCAAAGTTTTGCGACAAATGCTTATTTGTCGCACAATTCGTCACTAATCAGCGATGAATCATTTTCATCGCAGATCTGCGATAAAAAGTGATTTCGTCATAGATCAATGACGAAATTATATTTCGTCGATGATCAGTGACGAATTCATTTGCTCGTTGATCAGTGAAAAAATCATTTTTGTCGCAAAATGGATAATTTTGCTACAAAATTATTCATTGAAATTTTTTTCATAAACCTCCAATTCCTCACACAGCATCGATATATTTTTTATATCATTGTTAATACATATCAAACCTATAAATCTGATTTACACAACAAACCACAAACTTATATCTAATACATCAGATACTCATATACAACAATCCATATCAAAATCAAACAACCCATAACAAACAACAATCTCAAACAAGATAAATTTTAAAACAACCATCTCATATAACAATCTCATACACAAATTTTAGAACAAGTTTAAGTCAAACATGAATCTCATAGCAAGACAATCCCATAACAAACAATATCATTACAAACAATCTCATAAACTCAAACTAGACAATGCAACAAACTACAAATTACATACTTCCTTTTCTTCTTATGGATTTTCTTCCTCTTCTTTTCCTACATCAGAAAACAAACAACTCAAAAATAAGATAGTTAAGATGAAAATAGTGAGAGTAATAAACTAACACAATACTAATGTAAACGCTCACCTCTTCCGACATGGATTTTCAATTTTCACCACCTTCCTTAATGATCCTGTTTGAAATAAATTAACACCTATCAAAAATATAAATTTAAAGGGAAAAATAATAAATGTTCAAAAATACTAAATTTGTCAAATAACATTTATATACCACCATCATTGTCACCGTTACCATCATCATCATCATCATCACCATCACCGAGAGGAATCTGACTTGGAGAAGAGGCTAACCGAAGATGTTACATTATGAAGTTATGTTATTACTGCAATTCGTTAATTTCCTGATCCCTTTGCCTCTAGATCGAACGGACCTCTTGAAATTCATTATCCCTTTGTACTAGTAACTCCTTCAAATTGCTAACTTCTTCATTCAATTGATTTATTTATGTTCTTACTGTTGGTGGGGTGAAAGAAGATATACAAGACACTCTATAATTTCTACTCAAAGAACTCAATCCCAATATTCTCTCCCCTTTCGGTCTACTACTCGCTCAAGCCATAAACTCATATTATTATCGATAGATGGCTCAGATCCATCATTATCATCACTAGCACTCGAACTTCTCTATATGAGCTCATCATATCTATCCTATATTGTCATGAGAAAAATTAAAATAAAATTATAATAACAATATAATATTGATTATATATATATAGGATCATAAGACTATATATCTAAATTACAAATATTCATATTAACATTACTAACCTTAATTGCTCTAGCTCTCTCCCTACTCCATGTCTTATCTTTTTTAAAAAATGTGCGCGTGAAAGTATCTATGAATAATGGTTCGGTCCTCATTTCCTTGGCCTAAAATAACTGTTAGAAATAATGTAATAGGCTGAATTACATTCAAAAATTAGTGTTTGAAAAAAATTATCATTCTTTATCTATGTTCACCGATAGTGATTGAGTCTCCTGCATACGTCATAGATAAATCTCTAAAATTATAAGCTTGATTTATTTTATTCTATTGACTCCTTCGTCTACTCTCCTCAAATTCTCAATAATTCACAATCTTGGCCTAATGCTCCTCGGTAATACAGTTTAATTTTTTTCCTTTGATCTTGACATGATTTAGTGTATATCGAATGTGATCGTCATATTTTTTTTCCTAAAAATCCTCCTTATTTATAACTCTTTAATATTGTCTCAAGTGAATGTCTACTTAATGGATAAAAGCAATTGATTACATTCACTTTAATTTCATATACAAACTGATCAGGATAGCTTATCTTGAACTCGTTCTACTATACCTATTTTGTTTCATCTGGAGTGCTTGTATAAGTCATCGAATCCCCTTTCAAATAGTTAATTATCACTATTCTATTTAGCTCCTAAATAACATGTACAAAATTAATAAATCTATCATAAAGTTACAAACATACAATGTTAAATAAAAAATTAATTCTATTTTTAGTACTGATGAATCTCTATAAGGGGTTATCCACTCTCAGTTGTCTTCCCTCTCAACAACTGAGTGTCACACCGAAGGGACTGGTAAAGGTACTAGCGAAGGTATAGGCGAAGGCACTAGTTGAGGCTAGAAAGGTCCTGCAATTGAAGAGGAGCAAAGGTACATTGCCATCAATGTATTGGGATTGTGAAAGTGCTGAAGCAAACTCGGATGATGATCTCCCATCATTTTTTTCTTCTATTCCTGGCACTTTGATACTATCAACCATAATTATTAGGATAAAGTAAATAAAAATTACATATTAATTGGATGCATAATGAAAATATTAAAAAATTTACCATATTTAAATGCATGAAATAAAACACCAATACACCACCTCTAATATGTTCACCTATTAAAATAAAGATAATGCATTAACAGATAAAATATATAAATTTAAGAATGAGAAATAGACAACTAATTGAGTTACAATCAATTTATAAATAAAACTAAATTTACTCACATAAAAAAATAATACTATTTTGGACATCCTATATCATATTTTTGGTATGTTAGGATAACAAAATTATCCATCATCAAAAATCAAAATCCTCACTGTCCTCCTCGCCCTTGTTGTCGTCCTCATCGTTGTTGTAGTCAAAATTAGATTCCTTATCATCATCCTCATGAATTTTTCACTTGCATCTATGTCAATCATTATATCACTAGGATTTCGTAACATTGGAATAATATATTCCTCGTTCTAAAATGTGTTAGCAACTTTCTCATATTGATATACTTTGTCTTCCCACAGTGCTTTTATTTTACAAACAGCTCACCAATCAATTTTGTCACATTTTAAACTAAGATTTGAAGTATCAAATACTTGAATCGTTTATTGTGCCAACACAAATAATTTATATTTCTTATATAATTTATTATGATTAATTTCAATCACATTAAACTGTGGAAGAACTTTCATCCCTCTAGTTCGAACTGTGCATTCATCGATAAATTATAACGAACTTTGATTTCGTCACTAAATCAACGACGAATTCAATATTAATTCATCATTGAATCAGTGACGAATTTAATATTTCATCATTGAATTAGCAACGAACTTTGAATTTGTCTCTAATCTTAAGACTTAGATCCAAAATTTAGTGACGAAATTATTTTTGTCAAAAAGTTGCTACGAATTAAAAATTCATCGCTATTTTACAATGAATTTTGTGACAATAATATATTAACCACGGATTTTGCAACGGAAATATTTTGTTGCTAATTCTTGGTTGAAAAATATTTTTGTTGCTAATTTCATTATTGTTTTGTGACAAAAAAAATATTCATCACTATTTTTGTTGTTGATTTTTATCGTCAAAGTTCGTCCCTAAATCTATGTTTTTTTATAGTGTATTCTAGTGTGAGATGATGAGTTGCATTAGCATCAAGATGGCATCTCATAGTCAAGGTGTCTGATGGTTTCATAAGAGTAGTAGAGAATGCCTTTTGAATCTTGATAGGATGGTGGAGTAGTCTATTGCCTTAAACATGGAAAAACCACCAACAAAATTAATTTAACATGAGTCTTTTGGGATATAATGGAAACTATAATGTGTCCAATGATGAAACAAATTTGACTTTGCTCTCAATTGCGGTATTGCCCGCCCGCTTTCATCGTGTTGGTCGATTGTCATAGTATGGAAGAGGTCATCGAGGTCGATGGAGATGATATAATTTTTTTATAGCCATCCTCAGAGCAAATAGTTTCCAAAGAGGAGAATAGTAGAGAGGAAAATTAAAGAGAGGCACATTTCAAGGTGAAGTAGCTAGGGAGATCAAGAGGATGGCATTTGTAGTGACCTTGATCACTGGAAGGGCATTATAGGATGGAATCAAAGAAATGTTATATGATGTATGATACAACCCTAGCTCGACGGAGAAGATATTAATTATGGCTTTGGTACCATTTAAAAGCACAGAGGAATAAAGAAAGAGGAAATCATTTAGTCGATTAATTTGCCAAAAAATTACATCATTATATATAGGCTTATCTTTCATAAGGTATGTATGTAAATCGACTTTTTCTTAAAATTTATAATTCAGAAAACTAAAACATAAAAGATCTTGAAATTTATGATTCTCATTTATACAACTTTTAGATTGATAACGTATCTTGATTCATGAGAAAGGAAACAATGACTGCAGAAGAAATTGTTACAAGTCCCAATCTATCTCTTTCCCTTTTCATTTTCTTCTTCACACCTTTCTGATGGCTACGGTGAAGAGACTCTTCTAGGAGAGATAGAACCCATGTATGTAAATAGTCAACTTCCATCAAGTTGACCACGTGCATTTTTCAGAAGTTAACATAACTTCCCATAATGACCAATAAGTCCCTTAGATTAATTAATATTTCATATAAGTCACACTTTAATAATTTATTTATTATTATTATTATTTTCTAACATTCTCTCACTTGACTCATGTGATATTGTGTCACTTAATAATTATATCAATTATAATGCGCATGAATAGACTTTACATACATTGGTTCCATCATTAACGTAATCAAGGATAGGGAAACTAATAAGAATCATGGCAGTTATATGTTATTGTAACAACATATTCCCTTCCATGTACTACTCTATTAGCCTTCTCCTCACACAATTTTAGAATGGGAAGTCCATGTAACGCCCGCCCTTACGTACCCTAGACGGACGCTACATTTTTCTTTCTTCTTACATTTATTCTTTCATGCATATGAATCAAGAGCATTGCAGCGGAACTTAAAACTTTTGTACATACATTGTTGTCCTTCATATATCCCTTTTTGAATTCATATGCAATAATAAACATTATCAAATAACCTTTCTATTTCCAACCTAAATCTTGCATGTCAGGGTATCCATTCAATAGGGAACTTAACATACATTCTTTATCATCATTAACATCACATGCAAGTATAGGTTCAGAATATGAGATCGTCCTGCTAAGTCACTATCACACACACCATCATCAGCCCTTCCTGCTGCTTCCTGTTCCCTTAGTAACTTTTAATTGAATCTGCAACATAAGAAAGTAAGACTATAAGCACGAATGCTTAGTAAGCTCCTTTCCTACTCACAAAATCCAATCGTCATATAAACATGATTATTCATAGCATAACTTGAGTACATAAAATATGTATTCATCATAACATCACATAACATATACTTGATTTAACCTTAACATTAAATCAAGTATGATAATCATGAATCATTCTTAACATTTCTATAAGCATACTTCCATAAATTTCATCTTATATGAAATCATATGCATAAACATTTATGATGCATTTTGCAAACATAACATATACTTAAACATAATCATTTCTTTATCATTTTGGGCGTCCCCTGGCTTGTACCCATTCATTATTTGTGCACATTCATTCCAAGTCAGTATAAGGTAGCCAAATCTCGATTACTAGGATACTAGGTCTACTATCCTTCAACCTAGCTAGGTCTACTATCCTTCAACCTAGGGCGTCCGCCCATCCCTTGTAATCCGAGGTAGCAAACCTCAACTACTTGGTAACTAGGTCTACTATCCTTCAACCTAGTTAGGTCTACTATCCTTCGACCTACTAGACCTACTATCCTTCAGCCTAGGGGCGTTCTTAGGTGCCCATCCCTTGGATCCCTTTCCGGGTCCGGTACAAGCCTTGCATTAAAATAACATACATGCATTCTTTTCTTTATCATAATGTATGTTCTTTAATCATTTCTTTAGCATATACATTATAGCTCATATAGCATACATGATTCCTTTTTCTTTCATAGTGAATGTTCTTGAAACATTCCATTATCATTAATCATGTATACATACATTCATGAGTTTATAATATCATTGTTAACCATTTAACATTTACCTTGCATAACATATCTTGGTTGAACCTAACCATGAATCCATTATGCTAATCCATGCATTAACACATAAACCTTGGTTAGGTCTAAATGTCATAAACCTTAACTTCCTTGTTCATAAGTCATGGATGGCATATCATTTACAATGACTATCATTTACCATGATATCACTTAGAACCATGACTTACCATGGCATAACATCATAAAACATGTCATACACATTAATCATTGCATTTGGTAACCCTTGTTCATATTTTCTTCACGGATATAAGACATCTTCCTTAATCATTTTTGGTTATCATTTATAACCTAACCCCAACATTTAGGAATCCAACTTAATAAACCATCCAAGTTCACTCATTTTCTTCTTTTCCACAGAAGATCATGTAATCGATCAGAAGATCAATTACTCTTTAACCTAATCGATCAAGTGATCGATTATTTTTTTCATAATCCCTTACTCGTTCTGCATCAACAAGCATGGTAATCGATCAAGTGATCGATTATACTCGTTGGTAATCGATTCAATGATCGATTACTTTCCATCGTAATCGAGCTTGGTAATCTTGGGAAATCGATTACACCTCTTAATCGATCCAATGATCGATTTCTTCTCTCGAAGCTTGGTAATCGATCGGTGATCGATTACCCTCCTTTAATCGATCGGGTGATCGATTAAAAATCGCTAATTGGTTTCTCGTTAAACCGAGTAATCGATCCGGTGATCGATTACACCTTCTGGTAATCGATCCAGTGATCGATTACCAACCCTACTGATCATTTCCTGAGTCGTTTTCTCCTTCGTTAAACCCCTTAAGGAACCTGTGTTCATCTTGTCCAGAAACCTAACAGATCCTTAGGTTGTAACAGCCACATGCATTCAGTCCCTCAAACTTGTTTGCTAGAGCATGCTTCAAAACATACTACAAAGAAATCCTACCATATCATAGCCATTACGCTGCAGGTGAGAAGAAGACTTACCTTCGTTCTTGCGGTTCTAGTCTTTACCCTACACGAAATCCCTTTGTGTCCCCTTACTTCTGCTCCTTGCTCTCCCTAAGTCCTCCAAGCCCTTGCTTGCTTTGATCCCTTGTCTGAGAAACCTTGGTGAAGGAAGAACTTCCAAGCAGCGACAACTCACGGCCAAGAGAAGAGAAGAGAATGGCGAGAGAGGGGGAAAAAGCTTCGTGAGCACCAGGTGGGATTTTTGGAGAGGAGATGGGCTTATAAGGAGAGATGAGTAGCAGTTACCACTCAACGTGTAATAACTTCCTCATAACTTCACGTAGTAAAGCCCCATAACTTCACGTAGTAAAACCACGAGTGTCTCTTCGTTTGGTTATGTCATCTCATAACCTCTCAGCCTTTTCCCTTATCCTCTTCATAACTAAAACATGTTAGATCTAGTGGCTAACTCATGTTTCTCTTGGGTTTGCTTCTACCTTGCACTACTAGAAAAATGTTAATAGACAACGCGAAAAACGCGTTGTCTTTGTGGGGTAAAAAGCGTTGTAAGAGGCCCTGTTGTAAAAGGGGTCCCTCAACGACAACGCTTTTTAAGCGTTGTCTTTGTTAACATCGACAACATCTTCGCAACGCAGAAAAAGCGTTGTAATTTTGTTATAAATTGCTTGGATTTTGCAACGTTTTTAAAAGCGTTGTCTTTTGATTTTTTTAAGCAGTAAATAAGAAATAATATATTTTATAAATACAAAACCATTGGCTACAAAATTTACTAAATCACATACAAAACATACAACTTATATTTACACAAAAATCATTCTTACAGCAGGTTCACAAATTCATAACATACAGCAGGTCGATAACATACAACTTATACAAGTTTATAACACAAATTCAAGTTACAACTTCCAACATAGAAGCTCCATAATTAATAGCAGCAGGTCCATAACAAAGGTTTCAACGCAACAGAATATCCTCCAACAGCAGCAGAAATAGAACAGGTGCATCACAACATTAGCAGCACCAAGTAACAGCAAGTGCATCACCAAGTATGGGCACAACATTAGCATCACCAAGTAACAGCAGCAGAAATAGAACAGGTCCATCTGCCAAATACCAGCCTGCCAAAAGATAATACTAATTTATCCAAAATATGGGCACAACAACAGCAGATTTATACACAATGAACTATGGAGATCAGCATTCCATACCTACTCATAAACAGCAGCAGCATTCCATACCTACTAATTTCTGCCCGAGTGTACTCAGCTGCCTTAAACTATGAACACACATATAGATTAAGTTAATTGGAAAAACAATCAACACTGACTTTGCAAAATGATAAATGGTTTATTTGAAGTGATTTGAACAAGTACTATTGATCGTAGTCCATCTCTTTCAATAGTTTCAATTTCTGCAATAATCTGTCTCATAAATCTCATCGCATAATAACCACATTGTTTCCCATCTGGTTGTCCAGGAGCCTGTGGTAATTGGACTCCACTATCAGTTAAAAGACAAATACACACATCAAGACCATATCAAACATAATTACACATACCTGTAGTATTTCCCACACTGATTTTTTCCGACCTTTCCTTCCCTTGTTTGAACATGCAAATTATTGTAGTCATGTGTTGTACTTTTTCCCATTTTCCACATATTATCCTCTCAATTCAAACAGTTTGAACATGAAACTTTCAAATATGTTCCCAAGACATGCTGCAGCTTCATCCTCCTACCCCCTAAAAGGATAGAACATATAGATTACACTGCTTTGCTTCCACTTAGATGCCTCTTACCTGTTGATCGCTGACAAAAGGTTTTAAATCCAAACTTGGTTCAAATTCCACTTTTTTGTCAATCTTTTGACCAGGATCATGAGAATAAAAACTCATGGAGTGTTAAACATATACATGGAGTGAATTAACTCATTAATCCACAGTTCAACATATCAAGGTTAGTCTAACATGAGTGCTAAAAGAGGAAAAAAGTATTGTAAATTATTTGCAAAGTGAAAGGATTTCTCATGTATATAAAAAGCTTTAAAAGGATCAAACTCATATACATCAAAAAGTATTACACTACGGAATGGTTGATGACTCCACAAGTATCGAACCATCTCAAATAAGATTATGCTCACATAATATTTCAGATCCAAAAAATGCATAAGCATTTAGATTTTGGCTCAAACATAAATATGCCTTCAGATTGGTTCTCTAAGATAAATTTCTCCTTTAGTGAGGTATTTCCTAAGATTAACCATATACTCAAGATTGCAAAGATCTCATCAAGAGTGCTGATATATAGTTACCTGACTCTGCAATCGGCCACCAAATATCTTATGAACCAAGCTTTTTTCATAGGCACTGGGGGACTCACTTGGTACTCCAGATGGTAAACAGCACTTATGCATTGATTCTAGTAAGTTAACCATATACTCATGAGCATCTTCTTGTCTTGAATTTCGAAAACTGCGTGATACACCTGATTATTAATAGTTAAGGTTTTTGATTTAAAGCAAACACAAGCAATCCTATCAAAGATGATGGTTTCAACATTTACAGTCATTAAGTAGAGAGTTTAATCAACATATGAATTCAACAAAAAGCTACACATGAGATATGAGATATATACATAAACATGTAACATAAGAAGGATACAACGCAAGTTCTTAACAAGATGTGAAGGCGAAACTATCTTTCCACTTGATTGCAAAGCAGTAATGACATGATTCTGAAGGGCACACATAGCACAAAATCTAGCAGTATGACCTGCAGTAACGAATATCAAAACTTTAGGACAAAATAGTTTCAAAACTACTCCAAAAACAAGACAGTTGCATAATGTGTTACCGAGCAAACAATACATGAATTCATCTATACATATAAGTCAACAGTACAACGGTTGTACGAATATATGCCCGAAGAGAGGCACTTTCTTGGTTTATGGAAATATGCACAAAACAAACAAAATGCATTTCCAAAGAGAGGCACTTTCTTAGTTTACATTTTCCACTGAATGGAAAAAGGTGCTTTCCTGGTTTTGTGAAAATATGCATAAAACAAACAACTGAATGGAAACTTACAAGAAGATTTATGCTTTCCACTTTGCAAATAAGCTGCAAAAGGCTCAGTGTATGTAAGGCACTGAAGAACCGAATTAAGAAAACAAGTATTGCCGAGATTGGCCAGACCAGCACCCTGTAAGATAATCCAAATGAAATAGTTAGGTAATTCAGAAACTAGGAAAATGTACAGCTTAATGAGCTATACTGTTAAAATGCTAACTAAACCAACACTCAACCTACCCTAGTAAAATTAATGTAGAATGATTAAGGAGAAAAATATAGTGATGGAAGTGTTTTCAACGAATGTGGAAAGAGGTTAAGATCAAATAACACAAAACCATCTATCACAGTTGGTATCGGTCAGAACTTTGAAAGAAAACTTACTAGAAACATGTAGAGTAAAGGAATATTTTTGACGATGAGAGAAAATTTCCATATTTACTCCCAGATGATAAAAGATCTATCAGCCAAATTCCACGGGAATCAAACTTACTATCCTCCGGAGGTTATTCTCTAGAGTTTCGAGCTTCTTATCGAATCCAAACTCGTAAAACTCCGCCTCCACCGATCGATTCCCCTTCGACGGCATGGAATCCCAGCAAGAGGCCGGGAGACCCAAAGATCGAGTCCCCAACCGAGGGCACGGGGCAAGCAGGCGATCCCGTCCCCAGGACGACGAAGGCGGCCAAGAAAAGAAGAGCAGAGGACAGAG
>NW_027428761.1:0-4393 GCF_044706935.1 Curcuma longa
GCTTGTACCACTATCTTAGATATTGCTTTATCCCATAAAATAACTTCTTCAATTTACAGACTAAATGCTCTTGCCAAGGATGACAGAATCCTTCTGATTGTGACATGTGAATTTGCTCCTCTAAATCACCATGAAAAAAATGTTGTCTTCTCATCCATTTGCTCCACCTACAAATCATAATGTGCTACCAAAGTCAACACAACTCTAATAGATGTATGTCTGACCACCGAAGAAAATATCTCATCATAGTCAACCTCCTTCTTCTTTCTTTTGTAAGTAACTCTTTACTACTAATCGAGTCTTAAACTTTCTATCTTCACTTTCTAATATGACTTATTTCTTCTTGTATACCCACTTGCATCATATAACTCTTTTCCCTTTAAGAAGTTTAACCAGATTTCACGTTTGGCTCTTATGCAAAAACTTTTTCTCCTCTACCATAACATCTATCCACTTGTCTTTCTCTGAGCTGTGAACTGTCTCCTGAAAAGTAGCAAGGTCTTCGCTACTGGTGACAACTATAACATGATTTATGCCATGACATATACAAAATTAATATGATTAATGTTATGTTATATTTATGTCATGATAATGTCATGTAGATGCATGTAGATAGTTTTTCTATTTTGCATGTAATTGATGATATCAAATAAAATAAAAAATTCTTTGTTTAAATTTTAAAGCTTTCATCTTTCATTAATATGGTCTAAAATCAAAGTTTAACTTTAAGCATGGGTTGTTGAACTTTCTCCAAGCTCAACTTAAAATTAGACATGTTCAAACCATTGAGATATATATGATCTCATGATTAATAGATCGACTTTAACTTGAAGCATTGACTTGTTGGACTCTCTCCAAGGTTAATGTGGATAGAGGTGAAGTTGGATGATATACATATGATGCACATATGTTAATGAGTTGACAACATAATATTTATGTAAATATCAATAAGTTGATAGTATACTGTGATAGTTATATATATATGATATATAATTGGTATACTTGATACCTACTACTAGAAATAAGGATGGCTTGTTGGACTTTCTAAGGTTGTTCTTATCTATAATGGATATCAATCCACTTGGAGAAAATCTACCATATCTCGAATTCAAAGTAAAGGCTCTTGAATTTGATAAGCAAGTGGGACTCCCATTTATGTATATAAATTACATTACATAATAAATTTATCTTTTTTATATTTGCTCAATTATATATTTCTAGGTTAATAGAATCATAATGTGTTATTTAAATTTGTGCTCAATTTTGAACACCAATAAATTGACTGGACAAATATTCTTAGATTGGCTTCAAAACCTTAAAATTGTTCTTAAGGTTGAGAAGATAGCCTATATCCTCGAAGAGTCTCTTTCCCCGAGATTAGTTGATAATGCGATATCGGACCAAATGTTGGCCCATCAGAAATCTATGACTGATTTTGAGCTTGCCAGTTGCATCATGCTAATCTCAATATCTTCTAAACTACAAAATAACATGATCATATGTATGCTAATACGATTGTTTATCATCTTCGTGAGTTGTTCCATAAGCAAGGTAGATCTGAACGGTTCAAGGTCACCAAGCTTCTCTTTCGCTCATAGATGTAGGAGGGTTCCTCTGTGGTGTAGTATGTACTAAAGATGAATGACTACATTGAGCGGTTAGGATCACTTAGATTTGTGATGGATCATGAATTAAGTGTTGACTTAATTCTTCATAGTTTACTTGATAACTATTCACAGTTTGTGATGAACTATTAGATGAACTATCTAAAATCTATAATTCTAGAGTTGATCAAACATGCTTAAGATAGTGGAGCCATCTATTAAGAAAGAACAGAAAACTATGATGTTATTTGACACTTTGAAGAAAGGTTCAAAGAAGAGAAAGTTAAAATATCAAGCTAAGGGAAAGAAAAAGGCTAGCTAAGAAAGAAGAACCGACACCACAAGGATCGTGTCACCATTATGGCAAGATGGGATATTTACCAAGAAACTACAAGATTTATCTTGAGTCTGTGAAGAAGAAGGCATCTGATGCCCCATCTCCTTCAGGTATCTTAATTATTGAATGTCTTATTATTTTCTCTGATACTTGAGTATTGGATTTTGGATGTGCCTCACATATATGTAATGACATATAAGGGCTAAGGAAAAGTAGAAGAATGGTCATGGGAAATTCAAATTTGCGAGTTAGCAATGTAGCAAAGGTTGCAGTCAAAGCCATAAGAACTTATTTGTTGAAATTTCCTAGTAGACTTGTCTTGGAATTGGATAATTATTATGTTCCTTCTTTAATAAAGAATATTATTTTTATTTCTTGCTTAAATAAAAAAGCTTCTATTTTACTTTTAATAATAATTATTGTTATATAACATTGAAAGATGATCTTTATGGAATTGGAATATTATGCAATGGTATTTACATGTTAGATATATCTAATGATGTATTTAATATCGAAACGAGCAACAATCATACTTGAAGAGACAATCAATTAACATCCTACATGTGACATTGTCGCCTTGGTCATATAAGTAAGAAATGCATATCTGAATTACACAAGTGTGGAATTTTAAAATCATTTGAATTGAATTCATTTGATACAAGTGATTCATACTTAAGAGGTAAGATGACTAAATTACCTTTTAAGGGAAAAGGTGAATGAGAGAATGACACACTAAGCCTTATACATATTGATGTATGTGGTTCCATGTTAACTCATGCACGAAGAGGTTATAGCTACTTCATCACCTTTATCAATGATCACTCATGATTTGGGTATGCGTATTTATTAAAATACAAGTCTGAAGCCATTGAAAAGTTTAAAGAATTTAGACATGAAGTAGAGAAACAACTTTGTAAAAATATTAAAATACTTCGATTGGATCGAGGTGGTGAATACTTAAGCTAAGAGTTTCAAAATTATCTTAGGGACGATGGGATATTATCTCAATAGACTCCGCCTTACATGCCACAACATAATAGGGTGTCAGAAAGGTGAAATCGAATCTTATCGGACATGGTTGGTCAATGATGAATCATACAAGTCTTCCCAAATCCTTTTGTGATTATGCACTTGAGATAGTTGTTTATTTGCTAAATAAAGTCCTAACTAAGGTAACCTCTACTACTTCATATGAGATATGAAATGGTAAAAATATATTTTATCTTATTTGAAGATATGAGATTATCTTGCTTATATAAAGAGAACTGTATCAAACAAAATAGATGTTAAGTCTATGAGCGTTATTGGTTACCCTAAAAAAACTAAGGGTTATCAATTCTATCATCTCTTGGAATAAATAGTGTCTATTTCAAGATATATTATATTTTTAAAGAAAGAGTTTCTCTTGTAGTAAAACTGTGGGAGTGAGTTTTAAAATAAATTAAACTATGAAGGGGTTAATGATGTTGTACATATGTAGTGACCATATGGAGATTAACACCCGAAGGGTTTATTTCTAAAAATTTAAATTGTAATTATTTTAGGAGGTAAATAAAATGATAAATCCCAGTCAGTCTCATGGATTCAATCTCTGGGGGTGGGCGACCCGGTCTCACGGAAGTTTCCCACCGAAAACCAGAGTAAATCGGGAAACACATAAGAGTGTACATCTCCGGTTGCAAATATCTTTCATTAAACTGCTTTATCTTGCATTCCACTTATTGATTACATATTGATACTTATATTTTCGTATTGTATACCTCTTGCTTGTGGACCATTATTTTGCTAATACACAATTAGGTTAGTATAACTTATATTTAAAAAGTTAATTTAGGTTAGTCATTCTAACAAGCAAATAAGATGTAATCTCATAGCAAAATAATTGCGGTGGAAAGATATCTAAAGCACTAGCGTAATCTGGGCTGGAGCCCAGTGCAGTCCAACAATTTTTAATTTAATATATTAAATTAAAATTTAAAAATTTAAAATATTCTAATTCAGTCCATTGGTTAGTCCAGGGTAGTTGTTAATTTTGATTACGCCATGTTATTCTAAAGTGAAATAATAATGATTTTAAGTGAAAAGAAATATTAAAAATTAAAAAACTTCTGAATTTTATATCACAGTACCTACCCTCTCACATGAGTTGTGGCAGCGGATGATCTTTCTCGATTAGGATTTATTTACGTGAGAATGCTATATTATTATACATCACCGATAACATTTTTGACCCATATGTCAGATGACGTTGTTATTATATCTTGAGAATTAGCTCCAAAGAGTCACCTTTTAGTGGAATTAGCAATGAATTTATTAGAGATATATTATTAGTGATAAATATATTGGTAGAGATTTAAAAGAAAATAATAATTAAAATTTTATCTTAATTAATTTGTGATTAAAGATTGTTCCGGCTAAAAACCGACGATAGTCAACCCACGGGTCAACAATG
>NW_027428762.1:0-5089 GCF_044706935.1 Curcuma longa
AAATTACGAAAATACCCCTAGGTTGCATGCCCATGCTAGATCTATTTTTTCTGCAGATTTAGATAATTTTTCTGTAGATTTAGAAAATTTAGAAAAAGTAAATTTGAACAAATCAAAATTAGAAAATTTAAACTTAGATTTAAATAATTTGACTAATTCAAATTTGAACAATTCAAATTTGAAAAATTCAAATCTAGATAAGATAGAATTATCTAATTCAAATTTGAAAAAGTCAAATTTTGAAAAATTAGAAAACTTAAATAATTTGACTAAATCAAGTTTGAATAATTCAAATTTGAAAAAGTCAGATTTAAAAATATTAGATAATAATTTACATAATTTAAATAATTTAAATAATTCTAAATTAAATAAATTGAAAAATTCAAACTTAGATCCTAAAAACAAGGAAAATTCATCTAATCTTAATAAATTAATTAATAAATCTGAATTAAATAATAATTTAACTAATTCAAATTTAACCAATTTAATTAATAATAATTCAAATTTAATTAGTCTAGAATTATCACAAGTAAATAAGAAATTAAAGATAATTAGTAAAATTATATCAAATAAAAATTCAACTTTAACCAATTCAACTATTAATGATACAAATTCAATTGCTCTAGAATTATTACAAATAAATAAAAAATTAGAGATAATTAATAAATTAAATAAAAGTTCAACTAATTCAAATTTAACCAATTCAATCATTAATAATACAAATTTAATTAAGTTAGATTTATCTCGAATAAATAAAAAATTAAACCAACTCTTTAATTTATAAACCTTAAATAATTTAATTACGAAAATTAATAATAATTCAACTAAACAAAAATTAATAAACATCAAGATAAATTAAACAATTCAATTTTACTTAAAAATTCGAAATTAAAAATTCAAAATAATCCTAATAATAAGAAAAATTCAAATTTCAACAAGATAAATCCTAAAATTAATAATTTAATAAATAAAAATTCAAAATTAAATAATAAAATTAATTATAATTCAGTACCATTTAATTATGAAATATTGAATAATTCTAATATTAAAAATTTGAAATTAAATAAAATTAATTATAATTCTGTACTTTTTAATTATAAAACATTAAATAACTCGAAGAATTAAATTCAATAATTCGAAATTAAAATCCTAAAATTTAGGAAAATATTTTTATAAATTTTAACAAGTCAAATTAAATCTTAAAACTCAAATTTATTAATCATTCAAATATAATTTAATTATTCAAACAATTATTGCAAGGATTGAGCCCCGGGGAGCCGTCCCGAATAATTGAACTGCAAATAATATAAATTCAAACTATAAATAATATAAATTTATAATGCAAACATAAATTAAATTAAAATTAAATTAAAAAATTAAATTAAATTAAATTAAATTAAAAAATTAAATTAAATTAAATTAAATTTAAATTCAAATTCAAATTCAAACTTAAAAGCTATAAAAAAATAATACAAACTTAAAAGCTATGAACCTAATAAATTACCTTTAATTATAAAACTAAATTAAAATATTACCAAATGAAACAATTAAATAAAATTCAAAGTGTGTCAAAGTGGGTTGACACGCTCGCGGGTCCACACGACATGTATCAAATCGAGAATTTGATACATTATTAGAAAGTAAAAATTATTGCTTGAATTGTTTGACTCATGCATACTTGCCATGACATGCATCTGCTTTATTTTAAGTGCATATAACATGACATGTCATCATGTTTATTTTTCTGTATTAGAAATTAGGATAGTTTAAGGACCAACTACTTGATCAATTCTTGCCAACATAGTACCAGGGTGGGGCGAGATGATAGTACGTCAGGGAGGCTAGACAAAGTGGTCAAGAAGGGTAAGGAGTACCTGACTTGGTTCACGGAGTCGAACTGAACTGGCCGAAGCTACCTCGCCACATCCTAGACTAGTTAGACCAAGGTTTTTCAATAAATTGGTTAAGTCCATAATTTCTTGAATTGATTCTGTCTAGGAAGTGGTCGTTGCTCCGATAACCAAGAAGGCCCCTGTGCCTCGCCACCCACCTGGGAATCAATTTTTGAAATGTGTACTTAATTGGTTGAAGGCTAAACCTGAATCTAACTCAAAATTGATCAAGTATAGATACCTCTTCACAATAAACAAAGATAAAATTGAACTCATCTCACACAACCCATAAGGTTACCCGTGTATGCTATGTATTGCAACACTTAGTACGGGTGAGATGATAAGGACAATTAAAGTACAATATTTTGAAAAAGATTTTCAAAAATTACTATAAATATTTTTATAAAAACTATTTTTGAAAATTGATATTTCCTTGAGTTTCATGCTGATATTTCCTTGAGTTTCATGCTTGCTGGGTGTATCTATACTATAACTTTTCAAAACATTATATATTTGAAAACTTGGTTGACCAACACATTAGACACAAAACCTCTAGGTCAACACTAAGTCTAAGAACCCTAAGACACATAGGCAGAAAATCCTTGTGGTCAACAAGGATGTCCTAAGAGAGTGTCTAGTTCAGGGGGAGGTCATTCTTGAAAGATCATATTTTTAAAAAAAAAGACCTCTTAAAAACAAACCTTAAAAATTCAAAAATTATAGTTTTAAAAAAAAAAAAAAATCTTAAGTTAGTTACTCTGGCTGATTTAGATTAACCTCTAAGACACTTAGGGAGATTGCCTTGTGGCTAACAAGGGGCCCTGTGGAAGTGTCAGATTTAGGGGGAGGTCTAAATCGAAAGAGTATAATTAACTTAAAATTTTTCCTAAAATTAAATTTCAAAATTATTTTATACATTACCTTTTTATTCTGGGTCAAACCTAGCTAGACACATAGGGAAGCTGCTTTGTGGTTAACAAAGAATCCTAATGACGTGTCTGGTTCAGGGGGAGACTCTGACTTAAAAGGATAATCATTAGTTTTTCAAAAACCTATATATTTTAACACTCTTGCAAAACTATTTGAAAAACAAGATTTCAAAATTATTATATATTATTCTTTTGATTTAGGATCAAACCCTAAGACACACGGGGGAGTTTGCTTTGTGGTTAACAAAGGGCCCTGAGGACGTGTCTAGTTAAGGGGGAGATTCTAATTTAAAAGGATAGTAAATAATTTTTCAAAAACTATCTATGTTAAAAACACTTAGTTTCAATAAAAATCATTTTAAAAAATCATTTCAAAAATTATTATTTTTCAAAAATACCTATGTTGCAAAATACTTTTGAAAACTAAGTTCAAAATCTTTTTGAAAATCAAACTCACTTTGAAAATACTTTTGAAAACTAAGTTCAAAATCTTTTTGAAAATCAAACTCACTTTGAAAATACTTTTGAAAACTAAGTTCAAAATTTTTTGAAAATCAAACTCACTTTGAAAATTCTTTTGAAAAACTATGTTAAACAAATCTTTCAAAACTTAAGTTTGAAAACTGTTTTGAAAATCTAATACAAAATTTATGTTTCCAAACTTAGTTGAAAATCACTCTAAAAATAAGTTTTTACAATCTACTATGGTCTTTCAAGAATTATCAAGACTTAGGTGTGACCATAGACATTACCAATATTGTTGGTGCAAGAGTGAATGGACTTAAAATTTAAAATCTTTTTGATGTATGAAAAGGGGGAGAAGGGACCTTAAGTTAATAATATAGAATTCTCCCAGATAATTAAACCCTGACCGATATTAACTTAAGAAATTGTCAAACATCAAAAAGGGGGAGATTGTTGGTGCAAGATGCACTAAGATCTTGCCTAGTGTTTCGATGTTTGACAATACACCTAGGTCTGGTCAGTTTGACCAAGGGTTGATCCAAACAGGACTTGATGTTTGGATGTGTGGAAGTGAGTGAGAAAGATCTAGTCGGTTAGACTAGACAATGGAAGTCCTGGTGAGTGAAGCTGGGCAAGGGAAAGTCCTAGTTGTAGGCTAGGCAAAGGGAAGTCCTGGTTTGGAGGATCAGGCAGAAGTCTTGGCAGAGTCAACGTGCACCAGGCAAAGATCTGGACTTGGTCAGGAGGACCAAGTTGCGGAAGGCTGGACTTGGTCAGGAGGATCAAGTTGCAGAAGGACTGGACTTGATCAGGAGGATCAGTTGCAGCAAGAGAAGAGTGGACTGATCAGGAGGATCAGTTGCATTCCAAGTCCTGGGGGGCAACGACAGAGCCGAGCACAAGTCCAACAAGTCTGGGTGACTTGGTTGGCACAAATTCTCCAGAATGGAGTGGGTTAGACTAACCCAGGATTTCGGGAGAAATCCGAAGTTAGACCCACAAGGTAAAACTAGTTTGGCTTGGTTGTATTCATGCTTGTTTTGCAGGAATCATAATGCAGGGTCAACTTCAAACAGCCATAACTTTTGACTCGGGTCTCAGAACGAGGCAAACTCAGATGCGTTGGAAAGCTCTTTCAGAGATCTACAAAATTGGTGTTTTGAGTTTTTTCGGATTCAGGCTGGAGTCGACTCAGAATGCCATTTGAGTCGACTCCAGGGAGTCGACCCAGAAGCCCATTTGAGTCGACTCGGGCAACAGATAACGACCAGATTCAAGGATCAAGTTTTATCATCCATGTAGGCTGGAGTCGACCCAGATGGGCATCTGAGTCGACTCAGGAGGTGTATATAAGGCCGTGAACGTGCAGAAGCAACTCAATTCAAGCCAGAAACCTCCCAACTCATTCTGTAGTGCTGTGAAACGCAAAAGAGGCCAGACGCTTGCAACCGGGGAAGATCCAGGAGGAGTGCGCGGCGCTCAGGACTTCCAGATCGGCTACAAGTGTTTGCTTTTAATTTTTTTTACTTTACTTTCAATTTATTTTTGTTTATCTTGGACTGTAAGACGGGTTTCTCCGCCTCCGAACGCCGTTCGGAAAGGAGACCACTAGTGGACGGGCGCCTCCCGAATTAGGCCTTGGACGTACTAACCCTGGGGGGTTAGGAACCAAGTAAATCCCGCGTGTCCTCTTTATTGTGTTTTCTAATTCCGCTGCTTAGTATTTTATAGTTAAACGAACGAATTTCGAGAAAAAGCGATACGCGCTATTCACCCCCCCTCTAGCGCGTACACGATCCTACA
>NW_027428763.1:0-1381 GCF_044706935.1 Curcuma longa
CTTCTTCATGCTTATCTAATTTTGCATTAGTTCCTATAGGGGTTGAGATATTTTTGGCATTTTCCATTCCAAATTTCTTAATCATTTCCTTAGCATATTTTGTTTGATATACATGTGTTCCTTCATTTGTTTGTTTAACTTGTAAACCTAGAAAGAATGTAAGCTCTCCAACTAAGCTCATCTCAAACTCATTCTCCATATGTTTGATAAATTCATTTAAAAACTCATCATTTGTTGACCCAAAAATGATATCATCTACATACACTTGGGCAACAAAAATGTCATTATCCTTTGATTTTATAAACAAGGTTTGATCTATTGCTCCTCTCCTAAATCCTTTAGAGATTAAAAATGTAGATAACCTTTCATACCAAGCTCTAGGAGCTTGTTTCAACCCATATAATGCTTTCTTAAGCTTGTATACGTGATTTGGGTATTCTAAGCTCTCAAATCCGGGGGGTTGCTCTACATACACTTCCTCCTTAATAAATCCATTTAGGAATGCCGATTTTACATCCATTTGATGTAATTTAAAACCCATATAAGCGGCATATCCTAGTAAGATGCGAATGGACTCTAATCTAGCTACGGGTGCATAGGTTTCATCATAGTCTAATCCTTCCACTTGGTTGAAACCTCTAGCTACTAATCTAGCCTTATTTCTTGTCACATTGCCTTGTTCATCTAATTTGTTCCTAAATACCCATTTTGTGGTAACAATTATTTTATCTTTGGGTCTTGGAACTAGATCTCATACATTACTTCTTTCAAATTGATTTAACTCTTCTTGCATGGCTAAAATCCAATCGGTATCACCTAAGGCTTCATCAATTGATTTAGGTTCAAATTGTGATATTAAAGCAATTTGATTTGATTCATTTCTAAAATGTGATCTTGTTCTAACACCTTGTTCAATATCTCCCACCACTTGGTCAATGGGATGATCTTGATGATGCCTAAGGTTTCTAGGCCTAGTGAGCTCATCACACTTGTTATTGTTGCATTGTAATTCATCATCTGAATCTCCTCTACCTCCCCCTAGATCATTGCTCTCAAGCTGTAGATTTTCAATTTCTTTTGTTATTTCTTTTGTTTTAGCATTTATATCCTCATCAATTTGGGATTTCCTAGGGTAGGTATTATTTGTTTCATCAAATTCAACATTAGAGGATTCTTCTATAATTTGAGTTCTTTTATTGTAAATTCTATAGCCTCTACTAGTCAATGAGTATCCTACAAGGATTCCTTCATCCGCCTTAGCTTCGAATTTCCAAACACCCTAAAATAGTTTACTTTTGGTATCTTGCCACTCCATAATTCAAAAGGTGTTTTACCCAAGAATCTGTGAATTATTACCCGATTTTGAATATAGCAAGCGGTA
>NW_027428764.1:0-3026 GCF_044706935.1 Curcuma longa
AAATGAGTGATTTATGTTTCACTGGAAAATGACTATGGCTAACTTTCTCAAGTAAACTTTCTCAAGCAGAGTAATGAAGATGCACTCTTAGAAAGAGAGCAATAAGTGTCGGCCCAACTTAAGGTTTCACAAGAGACCGAAAGTTGAGATCAAACATCTAGAAAGTTGTCATTCATACTAGTTATATTATTCTTGTGTTAACTGTAATGCAAGGACTCAAATCGAAAGTTGGCCAGAATCACTGATTCTGGGTGCCTGGATGGAGCTCTAGGCATCCAAAGTGGTCTAAGCGCCAGATGTGCTCCAAGCGCCCAAAAGTGCAGTTTTCAACACGCGCTAAGTGGTCGGTGCACGTCAACTTCCAAGCGCCCGAAAAGAATCCAGGCATTCGAGAAGGGATAAAGTTCGACATGGATAAAACTTTGGCCAGGTGCTTCCACGTTAGTGATCCAAGAATCCGGAGATGGATAAGTCAGCGATGCGGTCGAATCAGATAGGCTTCGGTGGGGCGTTAGGGATTGGTCCAGGCACCCAGATCACCCTATAAAAGTAGGATTCGATCAGTTCTTTAGTACAACTCTTTCCTCGATTGTCCAAGTATTCCTCTACGAATCCAAGTCTCCGAGATGATGTGTTTAAGCTTCAACGACACTGCAAAATCGATATGAGCTCAAACGAGCCTAGCCTTTGGTAACGCTTTGTCAGTTGTAACTTTCTTTTGTGCTCTTGTTTCTTTTATGCTTATTTACTTTAAGGGTCAGATTGTTACCGAACCTATCATTGTAAAGAAATGAGCCTCCTTCCATTTTTGAAACAAAGTTAATAGTGAATTGTCCATCAAAGCGATCAAGGATTGTGGCTTTGAAGTAGCAGCCAGAGGTTGTGAACCAAGTAAAAATAAATGTGTCATTACACAACTCTTTAATTTTGAACAAATTATGGACATGTATAAAGCGTGCTATTCACCCCCTCTAATATTTTTTTGATCTAACAATTGATATTAGAGCGGGGTGCTCAAAATTAGTGCAACAACTAATCAATCTTGTGTTTCTTTTCCATTCATTTTTTTTGTATAGTTAAAATTGGTGCAATCGCCTCTTTCGACTAAATTTTTAGTTTGTCAAAACTACTCAAATTTTGTGTAACATCATTCGATTTCTTTATCTTTCGGGTACTCTATTCTTTCAACACTACTAATCCATGACCAAGTCTTGGAACGTATTATTTTTTTATGTGCTAGATTGAATGACACATCAAGAGGACTACAACACCGCACAATCCCTGCTCTTCACCGAAGATGACTTCGGGTATTGGAAGAGCAGCATGGAGTTCCACCTAAAGACTCAGGTGAAAATGTGGAGATCTATCCAAATCAGATTCACGCTCCCTATAAACTCAGATGGAAGTCCAATTGGCTACGCAGACTGGAACCCAACCATGAAAAAACAAGTGGAAGCCAACGCTAAAGCAACTCAGATCCTCCAGTGTGGTTTGACTAAGGAGGAGCTCAGTCGGGTCGGTCCCTTCATAAGCGCCAAGGACTTATGGAATAAGTTGATAAAGCTCCACGAAGGGATATTGGACGCAAAGGTAAGCAAACGTGGTTTGCTTATAAACAATTTATATAATATAACAATATAGGAAGATGAAATGGCTAGTCAACTCCACGCCCGACAACAACAAATACTCAACATGTTGCATGTTGTCGGACAGACCATAGAAAACTACGACATAATAAGATACGCTCTTAGAAAATTTCCTAGAAACAACTTATGGGCATCGATAGTTGATGCATACAAGGTCTCTCGGGACTTGTCTAAGATAAATTTAGATCAGTTATTCTCTGAACTAGAACTCTATGAATAGATTAACACAAGTCAGGTCAACAAGGGTATAACTCTTTTTGCAGGTCAAGTCAAAGAAAGTATGCAAAAGGCTGAACCATTAGAGGAGTTCGAATCTGACAATGACAACAATGATGAAACCACCGTTGAACTAATCAACCTTGTTCAAAAGTTGGTGAAAAAGAAGAAAGGATTCAACACATGAGAAATCAAGAAAGTGATTTGAAATAAGAAGGATGAATTAATCCAAAAGACTGAATCCTCCTATTATGAGTGCCAACAAAAGGGATATTTCAAAGTCGAATGCCTAAAATCGAAGAAGAAGAAATATCAAAAGACGAAAAAGGAACTCAAAGCTACTTGGGATGATTCCTCATCCTCCGAAGAAGAAGAAGAAGAACGCAGTCGCTTGGCAATGATGGTTAAAACTGAGTTTGAAATCGAGTTCTGAGTTCTAGTCAGAAGCCGAGTCTGAATCAAACTACAAATCCGTATCTGCTTCTGAAGGGTCCAATCCCAATGTAAGCTCAACTGAACAATTTGACTTATTTAACGTAATTTCTTACTTTAATTCACAAGTTCACAAAGTATTATAATTTAAATATCCAAGTCTAACGTGTCATAAATTAAAATACTCAATCAAATAAGAAGAATTCATAGTTTTATTGTCATTGAAGTCACAATATACAGTCATTACATTTATTTAGAATAGATTGTTCTCCAAGTACCTCTGTCTATAAATTGATCATTTTTTATCAATATAAATTTATTAGACTCAAACACTAGCCTGAAAAAAACCTTGGCAAGAGTCAACCCTGACACTAAATTCTTTCGGATGTCAAGAACATGAAATACATCAATTAGGGTTACTTCTTTACCTGGCATCATCTTCAATACCACCTTGCCAAGGCCAACAATATTGCAAGTTGCAAAATTACTTGTGAATAGCTTTATCACACTTATTTGGGCATTATCAATTTGTTGTGTAGCATCGGTGTTGACCCACCACTGCCTTGGATTTTCAACCAAATTTGTTTCAAATACAATGATAGTCAGGTGTAGTTCTAACATATTTATTGGCACTAACTTATCTTCGATCATATGCACTTGAGTGAATATCTTTGGATGTCATCAGTCTTTGGCCTTGTGATTTAGTTTGCCATAATTGTGACAGGTTCCTCG
>NW_027428765.1:0-3883 GCF_044706935.1 Curcuma longa
AATTTATGGCGTGAGCAAAAATTTATAAAGATAGTTCATACAATCTGATTTATCCTTGAACCACCATGGAAGCTTTCAATTGATCAACAGCACAACATAGCCTTGGACATATAGACAACCTTCACGTACCATGCCGCTTCTCATGCTACAAGGCTTGGACACAGGCTAGGGATATATACGAGTGCCATCTATAGTGTTATGAGTTAACTGCACTAGGTGGATTCTTCATCGATGTAAGAAATTACAAGTCCATCTATAGTATTATGAGTTCTTTTACATATTAATCCTCAAGTTGATAACACTATCAAATTTCACATAACAAATTAAAATAGACTGTATTTTCCAGATATTGATGATATATTAACAATGTTGAATGCTAGGAGTGATAATAATGAGGATTCATCCTCAGAGTGAGTTGATAATAATGAGAATTCAACCTCAACATCCAGCCCTCATCTCCTCCTCTTTCCCTTCCAGCAAACAAATTCCACCTGTCTTTGGTTGGTCCTTGGTATTTTCCTCTTTCATTCCACTGCCCCTATATCTCTTACATTACATTTGACCTCCTTCAGCCATCTTCTTCATCCTTATCCTCCTCCTCTCCTTTCTTCCTCTCCTCCCTTGGTTTTCCAGTGCTGTACACTTTGCCTTTTCTTCAATTAATTCATGTGCTTGTGCTAAAGCTTGCTTGAATTTCTCTACAACCAACATACTGGTACACAATCACAGACCTTTGTTTATAGACCTACTTACCTGAAGAGAGTTGACCACCTTTGCATGATTTGAATCATTGTGTTGTCCTAACACACTGGCTGAAAATTATCTTGAGGATATGATTGATTCTCATTTTTCATGATGTTCACCAATATTTGTTTGTTTTCATTGTGAGCTCACATGCAATTATGTTGTGAACTGGACATTGTGCACTAGGTTTGATGCCCGTTAGTTCAACCGTGACTAGTATATAATATAAAGTGAAGAGTGAAAAGAGAGAAAAATGGGAAAATGGAAAAATTATGTTATTAAGAACTATATAAGCCGTTTTGCCTTTGTGGGATTGACCATATAGATATTATTTTCTGATTCTTTATTATTGCTTATATCTTCCCATCTGCAAGCTTTGTAAAGCCATATGTATAAAATGCAAAACATTGCAGCATAGCGATACACTGCACAACAAACATTAGCTCGGTGATTGATGTGGCTGGGAACCAAGGGCGGAGGTCAAATCTGGTCAATGCTCGGTGGTGAAAAATTCCTATTTACTATGTTGGATGATCTGGACGGTGATGAAGCAGAATCTAGGGTGTGGTCAACTTGCAATCAATTGTGGTGCAATCAATTGGGGTGATGAAGCAGAATCTAGAGGGCGTCAACTTGCAATCAATTGTGGTCCACACAAAATTCCCCGGACGTTCAAGTCAGAATCATCTAAAAAGAAATAGAACGTATTTTAGAGGATAGAAGTTTTTCTATGTACCTCTGTGGGACTGCTATTTATAGGCAATGACCGGAGAAGCAGGTCCTGTGCATGTCGATGATTTCCATGGTGTATTTTGGAGAGAATGTGCCAAAGCAGTTAACTCCTGAAAACGAGTCACTGCGGGGATCGACGTCAAATGAGTAGGTAGGAGAAGCCGACTTTGGGCAAGGAGTTGCCAAAAGAACTGACTTCCAAGAAGGGGTCGGTCTGTTAAAAGGCTTTCAGTTATGCTGAGTGAACATCTGAGTAGACGTGGCTGGCTGACTGGAGGCATATTCCGGAGTATAAGTGATGTTTAGTCAAAAATGCACAACTTTGTACTTTCTCCCAATTAGAATCAGGTTCTATCTTTAGCATCGAAGGCTAACTGATAGGGTTAAGTCCCCATTAAGAGATTAATCTCTATTTGTTGAGTTTATACTTAAATTAATATAACAATAATTGTTATTAAGATACTAAACTTCATTAAGTGATCTAATGTTTGCAGTAGGAAGTGAGTTTATATAAATGAATGTGGATTTAATATATAGATCTAATAACCTGGTTCGTTAAAATTAATCGCTATTAATGTGTTTTGCATTTTATGGTAGATGATCCTTATAGGATGAGCTTGGTATAAGAGTAGAATTCATTCATTTTGGGCATCTTGACTTTCGTCTTCTTCTTCTTCCTTGGACTCTTCCCATTTGAGACCAAGATACGGATTAGTGCTCAATCGCTGCAAAAGATCATTCCGTGCTTGTAGGAACTCTAGCAATAAGTTAGACGCAATGACATTTACTCTCGACTCAAGTCAGCCCTTCTATTATCGTTGCATTTGATTTTAAGATTTCGTATTGCCTTATTGTTGATGATAACTATATCCTGTTTACATGCATCATTAATTGAGTTCGGATGTATCATATTATTTCTAACAATTGGTATCAGAGCTTTAAGATTGCTTTTATTATCAATTTTAAGACGTAGGGATTATTTTCGACGATTTGGTACATATACATCAATTTCGCATTAATGTAGGATCGAAATACGCGCTAGAGGAAATCATGTTTTCAATTACCAATCGGGGGGGGTGAATAGCGCGTTGCACGCAATTGATTTTCTTGATTTTCATCTAAAATCTTCGAACGACTCGGAAACTAAAATCGATAATAATGCGGAAATGTAAAATGTGCAGTAAGTAAATGACACTTTTGTTTTTACTTGGTTCACAGCGCAACGCTGCTACTCCAAGGCCCACGGTCCTTGACCGTTTACTTTGGGCAATCCACTAAGACACTTGCCCCTTTACGGCAGCAAGTGTATCGAAAAAATGATACAAAACTCGATTACAATTATTGAATGAATGGAAATACAGAGTTTGCTTTTTACCGAACTTCTGGCTTTCTCGGTCGCTCCCCGGAAGTAGAATTCGGCGCCTCGGTGTGAAGTTGAGTAGCTTGAAGCAGGTACAGCACCGACGTCGAAAATGCAGGGCTCGGGAGTCGCGAGAACGGAGTTTGGAGGCGTTGGAAGTGAATTGATCGGCTGCTGGTCGCGGGCTCCTTATATAGCCTTGCTGAGTCGACTCAGATGCAGATCTGGGTCGACTCCAGCTTGCGTGGCAGATAGAACTCTATCGTCTTCGCCCATTATCCTTCCTGAGTCGACTCTGATTGACTTCTGGGTCGACTCCAGTCGCGGTGGCAGCAGCGTTGATAAATTTTTGACCTGAGTCGACTCAAAACCTTACCTGAGTCGACTCCAGGCTGAGTTGGCGGAAAGTCGACGCGCAGACTTCCGGATTCCAGCTGACTCGGCTGGAGTCGACTCCAGAACCCATCTGAGTCGACTCCAGACCTGAATTTTCAGCTTTTTGTCCAGAGTTAGCATTCGTCTGACTTTTCCTTCCTGCAAAAAATGTTAGCTCAAATAGTAACATGTAAAGGATTAAGTTGGTTCATCGAACCAACTATAAGTCTTAACTTCGGATCTCCAGTGAGACCCTGGGTTAGACTGACGCCTAATGTTCCTCTAGGGGAACGCGTCCTCACCCACTCCCCTCGGGAGAATTTACCTGACTGCCAACTGAGTCCTCCTGACTCGTTGGACTTTGTGCTCGGCTCTGTCTTTGCCCCCCAGGATTTGTGCTGCAACTGATCCTCCTGATCAACCCAGTCTTCTGCTGCAACTTGGTCCTCCTGACCAAGCCCAGACTTCTACTGCAACTTGGTCCTCCTGACCAAGTCCAGACTTTACCTGGTGCACTTTGACTCTACCAAGACTTCATGCCTAGCAGCACTAGGACTTAACCTGTTTCCTGCAAGCTCAGTTTAACTTGGTTAGCCAAATCACATACTTAACTTGATCCTAGTTCCATAATCAAAACTCTGGTTCGATCTGCTAGTGCTTCCTGCACTAACA
>NW_027428766.1:0-4223 GCF_044706935.1 Curcuma longa
ATGCGTGTTCCGCAAGTATACGGAATGTCGCCAAGTAATAAAAGATATCGAATCCACAGGGACCGTGGAATTAATTACTATCCTAGCACAATAAGAGTGGAGAGTTTGTTGGAATTGGTTTGGTGTGGGGGAGATGGAGTGTTCTAGAGTTCCTAAACCTTAATTCGAAGATAGAATTCGACTGTGACAATGAATGGGAAGCGACTCTAGGACTTCGGATTCCTCGGGGTATTGATTGATTGACTTGGATCCTCTATCATTCCTCAATTATTACACAATTGTAGGGATTCTAACCAAATTATCCAATTAGACCTCGTCAGGCTTCCTCGGAATAAATCATTGGTGTTCTAATGTTACTTAGGTTGGTTTGAGATGATTCTAGATAGCCTGGTTCAAGGCTTTCCTGTGTCACGCAGGCGCCCCAGAATACTACTAGATTCCTACCCCCTGTCACAGGGTATCCCAATAGAGACCTCTCCCCAACACTAGGCAACCGTTAGTTATCCCTCATAAACATTATCCATAGCTTGAACAATCCTTCGGAAAGTCCGGTTAAGACTCTCCTCCTGTCACGAGGCGTCCCGGGTGTACGATCCTAAGAATTCCTCAAATTCTGAATAATCTCTACCCTCATGGATTCATACTATTCACAAGCATATCATCAAACAAGCATAGAGCATAAATCCACAAAGCAATTGCCTAATAATATCATAGAACATGGTAGATTAACAAATCCCAAGTTTACAATCATCCAATAACCCCGATTCTTCCTAATCCTAGAATCTGGAGGACTACTCCATATCGGGGAGATTACAACACAAAGAAGAAGGTAAATAATGCATCCTAATACAAGAATCCTAGAGGAAAGCAAGCAAAAGGACTTATCAAGGGTCTCCTTCTTCTCCGGACTGCAGTCTCCTCGATGGTGAGATGTAGATGTGATGGAGTATCCGGACGGATGGACGGATCGTCGAATCTGGCTCCGGAATGAGGCGTCGGTGGCTCTAGCACGCTCCGGTGGCTCTCCAAGATCTCCCCCCTTTCTAGGGCCCTTAAGGGGGTCTATTTATAGGCCCCCACAAAACACCCTAAAAATCAGCCAGGCACGCCCCCGTCACACGGCCGTGTCTGGGAGACACGGCCTGGAAGTGGTCGCCCAGCTGCTGTGGAGGCACGGCCGTGCCTGTGAGGCACGACCCAAGTGTAGTAGAGTTTCTGTCCTGAGGCACGGCCGTGCCTGTGAGGCACGGCCAAAGCAGATCTTCACTCGGCTGGGAGACACGCCCGTGCCTGTGAGGCACGGGCTGAGGCTGGCGCTTCTCTGTTGGATGACACGGCCGTGTCTGTGGGACACGGCCATGCCTTGGCATGACTTTGTGGAGGACACACGCCCGTGTCTATGGGACACGGCCGAAGGCAGGGGCTTCTCTGGTGGGAGACACGGCCGTGTCTGAGGGACACGGCCATGTCTTTGGCTGCAGCTGGAGGAAGGCACGGGCGTGCCTATGGGGCACGGCTCAAGCTTGTTGGTTCCCTGGTTAGAGACACGCCCGTGTGAAGTAAACACGCCCTCTGGAGGATGATAGACACGGCCGTGCCTATGAGGCACGGCCCTGTCTTGCCTTATCTTCAATATGTGCTCCGTTTCGCCTGTTTTGCTCCGTTTTCCGTCCTGAAACACGCAAACACACAAGCAGTCCTCCGAAACAGGAAATAAAGAATACGATGCCAAATGCACAGATAAGGGTGTAACATACATAAGATAAAACATGAAAAACATGAAGATGTGCAGATAAAGTATAAGAAATGGTCATGTATCCTACGCACATCAGTTATTCTTTTAATTTGAGTCAAACCCTTAGACACATAGGAAGATTGCTTTGTGGTAAACAAAGAGCCCTGAGGATGTGTCAGGTTAAGGGGGAGATTCTGACTTGAAAGAATAATAACTAATTTTTTAAAAAAAACCTATTTTACAAAATACTTTTGAAAACTAATTTAAAAAATGACTTCAAAATCTATTTTGAAAATCAAAATTATATAGAAAGCATTTTTTTTTAAAAAAACTATATTTTACAAAAACTTGTTTTTTGAAATTAATTAAAAAAAAACTTAACAAAAAATTGTTTTAAAATTAATTGGAAAATTATTATTTGAAATCTACTATGGTCTTTCAAGAAATGTTAAAATTTAGTTGTGACCATAAGTTTACCAATATTGTTGGAGCAAGAGAGAATGAACTTAAATTTAATAAATTTTTTTGATGTATGAAAAGGGGAAGAAGGGACCTTAAGTTAATAATATAGATTAAACCTTGATTTATATTAATTTAAAAAATTATCAAACATCAAAAAGGGAGAGATTGTTGGTGCAAGAAGCACTAGATCCTTCCTAGGGTTTCGATGTTTGACAATACACCTAAGTCTGGTCAGTTTGACCAAGGGGTTGATCCAAACAGGACTTGATGTTTGGATGAAGTGAGTGAAGTCTAGTCAGACCAGATGACTAGCGAGAAGTCCTAGTCGATTAGACTAGACAGTGAAAGTCCTAATCTGTAAGATTGGACAAGGGAAGTCCTAATAAGTGAAGCTAGGCAAGGGAAAGTCCTAGTTGCGGCTAGGCAACGAGGAAGTTCTTATTTGGAGGATCAGGCGGAAGTCTTGGCAGAGTCGAAGCACTAGGTGAAGTCTGGGCTGGTCTGGAGGACCGAGTCGCAGCAGAAGTTTGGACTGGTTTGGAGAACCAAGTCACAACAGAAGTCTGGGCTGATCTAGAGGATCGAGTCGCAGCAGAAGTCTGGGTTGGTCAGAGAGGACCGAGCCGCAGCACAAATCCTAGGGGCTGAGGATAGAGACGAGCAAAAATCCAACAAGTCAGGAGGACTTGGTTGACAAAGGTAAATTCTCCAGAGTGGAGTGGGTAAGGACGCGTTCCCGGAGTGGAACAGTAGGCGTCAGACTAACCTAGGATTTCGATAGAAATCTAAAGTTAGACCCACAAATAAGGGTAGGATGTGTTGCTTTGTTTGCATGTTTATCTTGCAGGAATCATGATGCAGGGGCAACACATGAGGAGTCCGACTTCAATGGGTCATAACTTTTGACTCGGAACTCAGAACGAGAC
The DNA here is from genome assembly GCF_044706935.1 of Curcuma longa. Lineage (NCBI taxonomy): Eukaryota > Viridiplantae > Streptophyta > Magnoliopsida > Zingiberales > Zingiberaceae > Curcuma > Curcuma longa. The sequence continues at coordinate 3,124 of NW_027428766.1, forward strand.
ACAGTCAGTTGCGTTTCGAAGCCCTTTCAGAGCTCTATAAAAATGGTCTCTAGAGTCGACTCAACTATAGCTCGAGTTGATTCGAGTGGCTGAGTCGACTCAACTGTTCATCCGAGTTGACTCAGGCAGTCGATAACGTGCAGAATGAAGATTTATCTGCCACGTCAGCTAGAGTCGACTCAGATAAGTCTAGAGTCGACTCAGGTGTAGTATAAAAGGAGGTGAACATGCAGAAATAAGTATATTCAAACCAAAAACTTCCCTGCTCAACTATTAGTGCTTTGGAACGCGAACGAGGTCAAGTTTTTGCAACCGGGGAAGATCCAGGAGGAGTGCGCGGCGCTCAGGACTTCCAGATCGGCAATAAGAGTTTAATTTTAAATTATTGTTTTTATTTTCTATTCTTAATTTATTTGATTGTTTATCAGACTGTAAGATGGATTTCTCTGCCTCTGAACAAGGTTCGGGAAGGAGACCACTAGTGGACGGGCACCTCCCGTGCATAGACCTTGGATGTACTAACCCTGGGGGATTAGGAACCAAGTACATCTGTGTGTCCTTGCATTTATTTTTAATATCTACTGCTTAGTATTTTGATAGAAAAAAGAATGAATTCGAAAAGCGACGACACGCTATTCACCCCCCCTCTAGCGTGTCACATCGATCCTACACTGATAAGCGACCGCAAGGTATACGTCTCCTTTTCAAGGAGTGGTGAATTCTCTGTGGGCTATTTAAACACTTTCGGGCACTTTGACTTATATCCAATCATCTCGGGTTCACACCTCCTCGGAGATGTTTACTTAAGATGTCAATGTGTAAGTCTCCATAACCAAGGTAACTTGAATACCGCAAGTCAAAGGAAATTCGCACTTAACGCTGCATTGAGATCTTCATTGACATATATATTGAACCATATGAAGTCTCAATGTAAGTCACTTCAATGAACTGATTACCTTTAACCAGCATCCAATATTTTCAGAAGTGAGATCAGCTGCTTGGTTAACTAAGGGGTCTAAACGTTCTAGTCTTGACAGAATCTATGACGTTCGTGCTCATCAATTCCTCAACTAGGGATAATTTCAATCTCGGAGCTGTTT
>NW_027428767.1:0-1651 GCF_044706935.1 Curcuma longa
TGGTGCAAGATGCACTAAGATCTTGCCTAGTGTTTCGATGTTTGACAATACACCTAAGTCTGGTCAGTTTGACCAAGGGTTGATCCAAACAGGACTTGATGTTTGGATGTGTGGAAGTGAGCGAGAAGGCCTGGTCGGTTAGACTAGGCAAGGAAAGTCCTGATCTGGATGATTGGGCAAGGAAGTCCTGGTGAGTGGAGCTGGGCAAGGGAAAGTCCTAGTTGTAGGCTAGGCAAAGGGAAGTCCTGATTTGGAGGATCAGGCGGAAGTCTTGGCAGAGTCAACGTGCACCAGGCAGAAGTCTGGACTTGGTCAGGAGGACCAAGTTGCAGAAAGGCTGGACTTGGTCAGGAGGCAAGTTGCAGCAGAAGAATGGACTGGTCAGGAGGATCAGTTGCGTTCAAGTCCTGGGGGGCAACGACAGAGCCGAGCACAAGTCCAACAAGTCTGGAGGACTTGGTTGGCATGAATTCTCCAGAATGGAGTGGGTTAGGCTAACCCAAGATTTCGGTAGAAATCTGAAGTTAGACGACCCACTAGGTAAGACTTTAGGTTATTGTATTTGCTTGCTTGTATGCTTGTCTTGCAGGAACCAGGAGCTGGAAGCAAGAAGGAAAAGCAGAGGTGAAGCAAGCAAAGTCAACCCAAAGTCAAGCTCAAAGTCAACTCTGGTCAAACCTGGGTTGAGTCGACTCAGATCGAATTTTGAGTCGACTCGGCACTGGAGTCGACCCAGATCGGGTTTTGAGTCGACCCAGGCTCAGGGACTTATCAGACTTGGAGTCGACTCAGATTGGGTTTTGAGTCGACTCAGGCTGACGCAGAGTCAAGTTCTTATCACCGCTGACGCCACACAGGCTGGAGTCGACCCAGGAGTCAAGATGAGTCGACTCAGAGAGGAAATCGACGAGCGGGATAAAAGTTGATCTGCCACGCAAGCTGGAGTCGACCCAGATGGGCATCTGAGTCGACTCAGGCGGGCTATAAAAGAAGCCTTCGAGCAGCAGCCAGAAAATCATCATTCTAACATCCGCCTTCCAACAAGAGCCGCTGCCGAACGTGAACGGGACCAGACGCTTGAACCGGGGAAGATCCAGGAGGAGTGCGCGGCGCTCAGGACTTCCAGAACGGCAAAAGTGTTTGAGTTTTTTATTTCTGTCTTACTTTCAGTTATTATATTGTTGTTATCTTTGGACTGTAAGACGGGTTTCTCCGCCTCCGAACGACGTTCGGAAAGGAGACCACTAGTGGACGGGCGCCTCCCGTGATTAGGCCTTGGACGTACTAACCCTGGGGGGTTAGGAACCAAGTAAAAATCCCGCGTGTCCCCTGCCTTTTGTTTCTAATTCCGCTGCTTAGTTTTTATAGTTAACGAACGATTCGAGAAAAAGCGACATGCGCTATTCACCCCCCTCTAGCGCGTATTCCGATCCTACAATTGGTATCAGAGCCGGTGCGCTTCTGATTGGACTAACCGCCAAGGGAGCAAGACGGCAAAGATGGAGGGGGAAAAAGGTAATTTTAAATTTGCATTTTAAATTTCATATAATATGTTTTAAGTGCAGGGAGAGAGGGCACTACAAAAATAAGTGCCCTACTCGAAAGATTCGGACGGCACCACCGGCGGCAACTAAATTAAATCCGCTACTCG
>NW_027428768.1:0-1656 GCF_044706935.1 Curcuma longa
TAATTTCCCCTTCCATAATTCTGGAAATATGATGAATGATTATTTAAAAAGGGGTTTAGAGTATTTCTAAATGGCCCTTGATGGCAAAATGGCTTTTAACTTTAAGGGACCATAAACAGGATAATTGTCCTAATGGCCTTATGGTTTAAATGTCTTATTAAGGGTTATCCCTTATAAGGGATAGCTTAAAATAAAAAGGTAATGATTAACTATGCTCTGATAATGTTGCATGATGGGTTAAAGACTTGGCAATGAAGAGAATGAGAAAAAGAAAAAAAATAATAATAATATATGTGGAGGTGCCAGGGATTGATCCTTGGACCTCCAACACAAAGCAAGCCAAGATTAACCAGATGGGATAGCATGATTTAATGAGAAAAGGATAGAGAACAATTGAACTAAATGTTAGGGGATAGGAAAGAACATGGAAGAGTAGTGGAGGGAGTAGTTACAAGGTGGTTACTCTCCACTTCACCCCACTACTCCCATTCTTTCTCTACTCAAGCCTTATAAAAGCCTCTCCCTAGCCTTTTCTCTCACTTTTTCCCCTCCCTCACCGAAAACTCCCTTGCTCTCCTCTCCTCTCCACCGAGACCTCTCCCTTTCTCCTCTCTTCTCCACCGAAATTTCTTCCTCTTCTTCTTCCTTTGGTGGCCGAAAGCTACAAGTGGAGAAGGGTGTCTTGTCTTCACCGAGCCAAGGAGAAGGAGCAAGGGGGAAGGAGTTTCTAGAGCTTTAAGGGGATCACAAGGGAAGGCTAAGGGATCACAAAAGGCTACCTCTTTCTTTTCTCTCTCGGGTAAAGGTTCCTAAAGCAAGGTAAGTCTCCCTCACCCTGCAACGTAATTGTTCCTTGATAATCTCATGTTTTTCTTGATATCTTATGTCTTGTGGTTGAAGAAGCATGAGAAGGTAGGATTAAAGCATTCGGCCATGAGGTTAAGTAGGCTTTAAAAACATGTTTTTGAACAAGTTTACTCTATGTGATTCATGAGGGTGTTTAAACAAGAACTTGATTGTTAAAATGTGATTAAATGTTTAGAACCTCAAGTAATGTCAAAGTATTTGTTGAGCATGCTATGCTAAGAATGTGTCATGATCATGTTTTGTAGGAAGGAATTTTTACTTGTGTTTCGAAAACCTAGAATCCATGTTAGATAGGGTTCGGCCATGAAAAGAACTTGATGGTTTCAAGTCATGTTAACCTAGAAAATGCTTGAATGTGCCATGAGATAGTTTAACATGTTTCAAGGTTCATTTGATTTAATCCACTTCATGTTTTGTGTTTTAAACATTCGGCCACACCATGTTTGTGTTTTAAACATTCGGCCACACCATGTTTGGTGTTTTAAAACATTCGGCCACCCCATGTAAAGGAAGGTTAGACACAAATTCAAGCTTGATGTTGGGTTCCATTGAATGTTTAACATGTTACAAAGTTCACTTGATTAAACCTACTCCATGTGGTGTGCTTGGAACCATTCGGCCATGGCATGAAGAAGGAGGTTAGGTCACAAATTCAAACTTGTGAACCATTCGGCCATGCCATGACATTGATTTAAATCTACTCCATGTTATGTGCTATTGAGTCCATTCGGCCATAGCATGACCAAATAGGTTAAGTTACAAACAAACTTGGTTAAGGTTTCTATTGAT
>NW_027428769.1:0-1266 GCF_044706935.1 Curcuma longa
TTCAAAACATGATGCATGATACTCAATTGGCATTTACAGTGGAACAAACATCAGTTATCAGGAATGGAAATCAGAGTTCAAGGGGGTTTCGGTTGGCACAGCACAGTGAATGCAAGGTTATCAGAAATCGATTTCAATGCATTTGAGGGAGTTAAAACCAAGCTAAAACAAATCAAAATCCAAACAAAAACCAAGTATTATCCTAATTACTGAATTCACAAGGTCTCAAAGCTCTTGAATTGCAAAAAAAACTGAATTACAGAAGCTGAAAACCGAATCAGAACAACACTGCAGAAACTGAAAGCAGAAATCAGAAATCGCATCCAAACTTCCCTTCTCCTTCGTTTTTCTTTCTTGATGTCAAACAAGAATCAGTTTGGAAACCCTCCTCCCTGAAAATCCCTTCGGAAGCTCGAGCCAATAGCTGGGGATTGCCTACTCACGTCCACGGCTCCGAATTTAGGAGAAACCCTCTCCTCAAAACAGACAAATGAACGAAACAGGTTTCTTTAGCTGCAATCTGGAATTTTTTCCTTCTTCTTGCTTTGATGAGTTTGCTGAAACCTTGGATTTGCTTCGCGAGCTTTGGAGGACCCCTCGTCGACGCGCGGCTTCGGTTTGTTCAGCTACTCGCCGGAAACGCTCGGAAAGGAGGAGTGCCAGCGGCGGAGAAAACCTCACCGTCACCGAGCTTCCAGCTGCCAATGATGCCCAACGGACCGGTTCCAGCTTCCTCGGGAATCCAGAAACTCGCCTGAGAATGAAGTTTTGGATGGGGCTTGGCCGGGAGTTACGCTCCCTAACAGAGGATACGCGCGGGGCGGAGACGATGAACAGTGCGCAGCCAGCACTGTTCATCCCTAAGTTTTTGATTTAAATACCCTGATTAATCAACAGATCTGGACTGTCCATTTTGAATCCAACGGCTGAGATCTGATCTGAGGTTTAGGACAGCTTAGGGTTTCCAAAAAATTCTGAGATTTTGACCGGGCTCGATCCAGGTCATGCCCTCCATGTTGGCTTGATCGATTTGACGAATTTGATTCGATTTGACCGCGGTTGAGCTCGAGTTGGGTCCGGTTCAAGCCCTAAAATCAATTAAAACCAAATTAATACCAAAATTCACCATTAAATCATAAAAAATTATATCAAACCTCAAATTATGCAATAAATGACAATTAAGATCAAATCGATTCATTTTGTAATTTATTTTCATGTAAAAGTCCAAAAATAAATCGATTAAAATCATAAAAACCCTAAGTCATC
>NW_027428770.1:0-2989 GCF_044706935.1 Curcuma longa
AGTACAATAAATTTGACCAAAAATTCAGTTCACCATTCACGGACCAAACATATAGAAGTAAAACACCACTTCATACGCGACCATGTCGCTAAGGAAGAGATTGTACTTGACTATGTCGAGTCAAAATCCAACTTAGCAGACATATTCACTAAACCTTTACCCGAGTCAGAGTTTAGTACATTAAGAAGGAGGTTAGGTTTATGTTTGGTAGAGTAGTAAAATAAATTTTTTCAAAACTCATTTTTTTAATTTTTAAAAAAATCTATTATAAGTATTTTTTTCAAAAAGGCATTTCAAAACTTTACTTATTTTTGAAAAATTTTAGTTTCTTTTAAACCTTATTTTTCAAATATAAAAAGAAATATTTTAGCCTTAGACTAGATGCAATCCCCTAGAAAGCATGATCCTATAGATCTAGGTGGACATCTCACAAAGCACACTAGGTACCTTGCTTGTGTTTGTTAAACATAGAATGGTGTGAGATGTATAGGCTTCTAGTCTAAGTACCAAGATGCTTAAGTCAGTGCATCGAACCTTACTTAGACTTTAAACTCATATTGATCAAGTTAAGTGTCCCAGAAAGAAAAAGTTTACTTTCTAAAGATTGGGATGATACACTTACACTTGGCTAACTGGGTCAAGCTCCTACTTTCTAGTAGTTAGCTAAAACCTAAGTTGGACACGCGCCCCAAAGGATAAATTTTTTTGTCTAAGTACTTTTTATTACTAAGCTTGGACTCAAACCCTTAGAAAATAGTTTTGATTATGTCAAAGGGGGAGAGAGTTATTCAAGGTTTCAAACTTTCAAAGGTTTTTTTTCAAACTTTCAAATTTTTTCAAAACTTTCAAAGGGGATTTTTAATCTGTTAAAGGGGAAGACTTTTAAAAGGAAGAGTTAAAAAGATAAGGATATCTAATTCAGGGGGAGAAAGATAAGAATACTGAATTCAGGGGGAGAATCAAATTTTTTTTAAGCATGAATTCAGGGGGAGACTGAAATTTGGAGAACCACACTTATGCATATTTTAACTTCTGTAAATGCTTAATTATTTGTTTAACTTATTTGTTAAGTTTACTTAGTAATAATTTTAACTTAACTTGAAACCTTAAGTTGCCATAATCAAAAAGGGGGAGATTGTTGGTGCAGGGAGCACCAGCAGATCGAACCTGAGTTTTGATAATGGAACTAGGTTCAAGTTAAGTGTGTATGTTGGACTGATATGTTGATCTAAGTGTGCAGGGAGCACAGGTTTGACTAAGTCCTAGTGGAAGCTAGGCACTGAAGTCTTGGCATAGTCAAAGCACCAGGTGAAGTCTGGGCTGGTCTGGAGGACCACGCCGCAGCAGAAGTCTGGGTTGGTCAGGAGGACCAAGCCGCAGCAGAAGACTGGACTGATCGGGAAGGATCGAGTCGCAGCAGAAGACTGGGCTGGTCGGGAAGGACCGAGCCGCAGCACAAACCCTGGGGGCCGAGGACAGAGCCGAGCAAAAGTCCAACGAGTCAGGAGGACTCGGTTGGCATCAGGTAAATTCTCCTGAGAGGAGTGGGTGAGGACGCGTTCCCGAGGGGAACATTAGGCGTCGGTCTAACCCAGGGTCTCACTGGAGACCTGAAGTTAAGACCCTGAGTTGGTTCCAGAAACTGACTCAAATAAGCTTACTTTGCATGTTATTTGCTAACTTTTTGTGCAGGATCGGAAAAACTGAGAAACACAGACTCCGGGGCAAAAATGCTGATTTTTGCTATTGGAGTCGACTCAGATGATGGCTGGAGTCGACTCAAGCTGAGTCAGCAGCGTTCCGGAAGTCAGCGCATTGGTTTTCCGCCATTTGGACTGGAGTCGACTCAGACGGACACTGGAGTCGACTCAGAGTCAATTTCTATCCGGCAGACTCCACATCGGACTGGAGTCGACTCAGCTGGCGACCTGAGTCGACTCAGGCAGCGGATAACGAGCGGGAAGGAACAGTTATCGGCCACGTCGACTGGAGTCGACCCAGATCCACAGTTGAGTCGACTCAGGTGCAGTATATAAGCCATGCGCGAGCAGCAGCCGGAACAACAACTTCTAACGCTCCATTCTTTCGACTCTCTTGTGCGGATTTTCTCGACGTCGGCGCCCTACACGATCCAGCTCATCCCGGAAGACGCCGCTTCGCCGAGTTTGCCATTTTGGGAGAGATTCAGCTTAAATTTCGGTAACAAAGTAGTTAATTTAATATTCTTAATTGTACCAGATTTTTGAAAGTGTTTTTGTACTCGTTAAACTTGCTGCCGTAAGGGGCAAGTTACTTAGTGGATTGTCCGCAGTAAACGGTCAAGGACCGTGGGCCTTGGAGTAGCAGCCTTGGGCTGTGAACCAAGTAAAAATAAAGTGTCCTTTATTTTTCTTGTTTCTTTCTTTCTGTTATCGTTTGCTTCCGTGCGTACTCGAATCATAAATCGAAAATGTGAAAAAGCGTACACACGCTATTCACCCCCCCCCCCCCTCTAGCGTGTGTTCTCGATCCTACATGTATGGTAACATCAACTGCTTTGGTATCATGCACTAACAATCATATATATCAGTCATATAATTCAAATCTAACAGTAAGTCTTGTAACACAAATCCAATCATACATTAGTAGTAGTTTTAACTAGACAAGCATTCAATTTGAGCTTCATATAGTGTAAATTAGGATACAGTAAAGATGAATCTGTTATCTTATAATTTCACTATTGTTTCTATGACATTTTATTTTGTATATGAAAAATACGAATAAATTCAAAAATAATAAAGTGGTATATAATATAAATAGAAGAAAAAAAATAGTACTTATAATTTTCTTAAATGAAGAGAGAAAGCAGTAGCTCCGGCTTCTCGGAATCTTCCGAATGGCGTCTCTCAGACAACTACGATGAGAGGAGTTGCATATTAAAAAAACATAAGTACACTACGCCTTCTATAATCCTACCAAGAGTCTTCTTGTTGTTCATTCAAATAGGCGC
>NW_027428771.1:0-1020 GCF_044706935.1 Curcuma longa
TGTTAGTGCAGGAAGCACTAGCAGGTCAAACCTGTGTTTTGATTATGGAACTAGGATCAAGTTAAGTATGTGGTTTGGCTAACTGAGTTGAAATGAGATTGCAGAGAAACAGGTTAAGTCCTAGTAAGTCTAGGCAAGAAGACTTGGCAGAGTCAACGTGCACCAGGCAAGATCCGGACTTGGGTAGTTGCGGATGAAATGGACTTGGGTCAGGAGGACCAAGTTGCAGAGAAGAATGGACTGATCAGGAGGATCAGTTGCGTTCAAGTCCTGGGGGGCAACGACAGAGCCGAGCAAAAGTCCAACAGGTCAGGAGGACTTGGTTGGCATCAGGTAAATTCTCCCGAGGGGAGTGGGTGAGAACGCGTTCCTACGAGGAACAGTAGGCGCCGGTCTAACCCAGGATCTCACCGGAGATCCGAAGTTAAGACTCGAAGCCGGTTCGGTGAGCTGGCCGGTTCTTTAAATACTATGGTTTTCGAGCTAACTTATTTTGCAGGAAAGAAGGGAGCGAAAAAGCTAACTCCGGCCGAAAATTCAAGTTTTCGGGTCTGGAGTCGACTCAGATAGGTTCTGGAGTCGACTCCAGCCCAATCAGCACAGAACCGGAAGTCAGCGAGTCAAAAGTCGCCGCCAGCGAAGCTGGAGTCGACTCAGACGGCGATCTGAGTCGACTCAGGTCAAGGTTTTATCGTCTCCGCCGCCACCGCGACTGGAGTCGACTCAGAGCCAGACCGGAGTCGACTCAGGAAGGATAAGCAGCGAAGCCGATAGACTTTTATCCGCCACGTCAGCTGGAGTCGACCCAGATGCCTATCTGAGTCGACTCAGGGCGTCTATATAAGGCAGACGCGAGCAGCCTTCGAGCATTCATTCCAACTCGCTCCAAAACGCCTTCCTCGTGACCGTTAAGCCTCCGATCTTCGACGCCGGTGCTGAAACTAGTTCAAGCCACTTACTTGGTAACAAAAAGAACTGCACTTAAATTTCAATATCTCTTAATTGTAATCGAAGTTTTGT
>NW_027428772.1:0-4419 GCF_044706935.1 Curcuma longa
ATATTTATCAAAGCAAATATGCGAAAGACTTAATACATAAATTTGGAATGAAAAATTTAAAAGAGATAAAAACACCAATAGAAAGTCTACTTTACCTAACTGCAAGCCAGCCTGACATTTTATTTACAGTAGGTATGTGTATTAGATACCCATCCAACGCAAAAGAATCACACTTAATCGTAGTTAAACGAATCTTAAGGTATATAAAAGGAACCCTAAATGTTAGAATGTGGTACCTTAGAAATAATAACTTTAACTTAGTAGGTTACTTTAACTCAGATTACGTTGGCTGTAAACTAGACCAAAAAAGTACAAGTGGAGGATGCCAGTTCTTGGGTCCTTATCTAGTCAGCTGGTGTAGTAGAAAGCAACAATGTGTTACATTATCTATAACTGAAGCAGAATATGCAGAATACATAGCCATGGATGAATGTGTTGCACAACTACTCTAGATGATGAACAAATTAACGGATTATAATTTGAAGTATAAAAATACTAAAGTGTTAATAGACAACATAAATTCAATTAATTTGACTAAGAACCCAGTGCACCACTCAAGAACAAAACATATAGAAGTGAAGCATCACTTTATACGCGATCATGTCGCTAAGGGAGATATTGTACTCGACTATGTTGAGTCAAAATCAAACTTAGCAGACATATTCACTAAACCACTACTAGAGTCCGAGTTGAGTACACTTAGAAGACAACTAGGACTATGCTTGGTAGAATAGGAAAAATACAAGTTTTCAAAATTCATATGTTTTTCAAATCTATTATAAAATAGTTTTTCAAAAGATTTTAAAAAGTTTATCTTTTATTTTGAAAAATCTATTTTTAAATTTTTTTCTTTTGATTTCAAAAGTAAGGAAGGAATGATTTAGCCTTAGACTAGAATCAACCCCCTAGAAAGCATGTACCTATAGATCTAGGTGGAGCATCTCACAAAGCACACTAGATACCTTGCTTGTGTTTGTGAAACTTAGAATGGTGTGAGATGCATAGGATTCTAGCCTAAGTATCAGATACTTATGTCAGTGCATTGAACCTTACTTGGGCTTTAAAATACATTGAATCAAGTTAAGTGTTCCTAAGCTTAAAGCTCAATGGAATGATACACTTACACTTGACTAACTGGTCAAGCTACTACTTCTTAGTAGTTAGCTAAAATCTAAGTTCGACACTCACCCCTCGAATAAATTTTTTTCTATTACTACAATGCTTGGATGTAAATTCTTTAGGTATTATTTTTGATTATGTCAAATGGGGAGAGAATTATGAGTTTCAAGTATTCAAAAAATTTTAATTCAAAAGTTTTCAAGTATTGTTTTCAAGCATTCAAAATTTTTCAAGGAAATTTTTTTTTTCTTTCAAGCTTAAATTTCTCAAAATCTTTTAAAACTTAAATATGTTTTTAAGTTTGAAAATTAAATATGTTGTTTGAAAATTTTCAAAGATTTTCAAAGTTCTTAAAAACTAAATATTTTATTTTTAAAGGACTTAAATAATTTTGCTTAAGTTTGTTCAAAACTAAGCAATATCAAAGTTCAGGGGGAGAGAACTAAAAATATTGATTTTCAAAATACTATCTATTTTTAAACTAAGTACAAGTTCAAAGGGAGCCCTGGAAGCAGGGGGAGTTAAAGTTAACACTTTTTGCACATCATGCATAACATTTCATAAACTCTGTTTCTTTAAAGTTAGTATTTTTCTTAACTTGAAACTCAAGTTGTCATAATCAAAAAGGGGAAGATTATTGATGCGGAAAGCATCAGATGATTGAACTTTGGTTTTGATAATGACACGATATTCAAGTTAAGTGTATTGTTTGACTAACAAATTGATCTAGTGTGCAGGGAGCACAGGTAAAGTCCTAGTTGAGGCAAGGCAAAAAGCAAAAGTCCTAGTTGTAGGCTAGGCAAGGACAAATCTTGGTCTGGAGGATTAGGCAGAAAACTTGACAAGTCAAGTGCACCAGGTGCAAGCCCATGGAGTGTCGGAGGACCGGAAAGCATGGCCAAAGTCCAAGTGGGTACGGTCAGGAGGACCAGAGGTTTGGTGAAGTCTAAGAGGGACCTAGTAGAAAATTCTTGGGGGCCAAGAACCACAGCTGAGTAGAAAGTCCAACATGTAAAATACCGGAACTTAAGGGGAAATTTGCAAACAAATTTACCCTAAGGTTTAAAAGGGAATTGATGAAGCCATTTAAGGGGTTAATTAATTATTAAAGGCTAGACACTTAGTGGATTAAGTTTCATTTGGGTTCATGGTTAAACCCATATGGCTAACCCAATTGAGAGTCTATTTAACCCTTTAAACCAACCCTATTAAACCTAATCAAGCTAGGCCTAAAGCTCCATTTAAATGAGCCCAATTAGAAAAGCCCATATGTTATATTTAAGCCTAATTAATAACTTAATTAGGTATAGGGGTTATTGGATAATGGCTATTGGATCTTGGACTAAACCCGTTAGGAAACCCGTTAAGTTATTTCTTCTCCCGCCCGTGGTGAAGCTTCCTCCCAAATCGCGATTCATCGCACTGCAGCTTCTTCATTCTTCTCACGCTGAAACTTTCTCCCCGAGATCCCACACCTTCGCTGAAGTTTCTTCTCCTTTTCTTCGCGTTTCTTTCTCCACCCGACGTCGGCGTCGTCGGGCCTGCTCGCCGGTGGCCAGTGAAGGAGATTCGAAGCCTGCGATTTCTTCCCCTCTTCAAGCCGCAATTTCCATTTCTTCTCCTCACCCATGCCGAACCTGCGATTTCCTTCTTCCACGTCGGACGCCAAAGCATTTTCCTCACCGAAATTGTTCTTCCTCTTCCGATCAGCACTTCCTCCTCTTCTTCTCATCGCGATCGACCCTGGACGAAGGAAGGTGGAGCTCAGGTGGATCGGGAACAAGGAGAAATCGAAGCTGGAGATTTTGAATCCTATTCGTTCTATTTCGATTCCCCACGATTGATTGTTTGGATCTGATGGATCGGATCTAGGGCAACATAGGTGTATTCCTTTTCTTGCATTCGATTAGTATGGTTTAGCAATGAATCTGATTTCTGATAGATTAGGTATGCTCTTTACTTTGTCTTGCCTTCGAATGCTATTATCACAGGATATTGCTGATGAAATGGTGTCGGATGTTCTTGGTTGCTTGGATCTGCTTAATTGGGTGTTGACAGCAACTATGATCAAGAACTAAGGCTGTTAAGGTAAGGGATTATTAGGGCATCATCCAATTTATCAGAGGTAAGCTTCTTATTGATTATTCGTGATTAGTAATGAATTTTATAGATTGATTTGGATGGTGTGTTAAGTAGTCTCAGTACTGTTCGATTTGTTTAGGGCAGAGGATTCGATCCTTCACCGTGATTTCTTGGAGTGGATGCATTATTCGTTGATGATTCTTGATTTGAGGTCAGTTTTGGAAAATGATCATTAGAGGTTGTTATTGATTTATTAGAGTATGATTGTTACTGGATTTATGGATTTATATGGTTAGGATAGGGTTATTAGGATGGAGATTTATCTATTGATTCTAGATTGCTTGGTTAGGTTAGAATTTATTTATTTGAGTTATGTGATTAGATTAGTTAGTTAGGTTAATTAGGTTAGTTAGGTTAATTAAGTTAGGTTGGTTTAAATCCGATTAGACTTAATGAAATTAATTCATGTTTAATTAACATGAGTTAATTGAATTATGGATCTAATTGGATTTGGGTTACATGTTGATCTTAAATTTATTAAGATCTATATGTTTATTAATGGATGTTGGTTATTTCTTTTGCGGGTCCTTGATTATCAATCAGTTGCTTACGTGGTTTATTTTCTGGGAGATTTTAGGATTTGACTTTTGATACATCAGATGGGTAATTTACTATATTTGGTCAATACAGTTTCTTCCATTTTCAGTGCATGATTCTTTGACAGTTCTTGTAGTTTGATACCTTGACGTTATTCCTGCCTGTTATTTGTATACTACTTATGTTATTCATGCTTATATCATGCTTGACCTTCTGTCTGTTGATCTTGGATTATTAATCTTGACTGTTGTTTCTATCATTGATATGACATCTGTAATCCTTATTGATATGGTTCTTTCCTTATGATACCTGAGATCTGTTGGCGTTCTGGATCTCCGTCCTGCGTTCCGGATTCTATCCGCTCCGAAAAGCATAGAACCCCACAGGACAAAAATTTTATCCCGCCTGGATCAATTGACAAAGTCTACAAAAGACTAAGTTAATCGATCCTTCAGGATCACCGATTCCTAAATTACTAACTACGGTTTTTACTACTAATTCTATGTATGAAAGTTACTACGGAAATTAAATTCATACCAGAACCTTGTAGATGACCTCGGAGCCTTCCGCTGTATTCCTAACTTCTTCCTGGACGTTGGGTGGACAATGAACCTCCAGAAA
>NW_027428773.1:0-1071 GCF_044706935.1 Curcuma longa
AGGAATAAATGACAAGCATGAAGATATTTCTTTTCATATTTTCAAAAGCATGATTTTAAAATATGTATCATTTTGTGAGTAGGATGGTACTTGCTAAGCTTTATGCTTATAGTTTCATTTTCCTTGTACTGCAGATAAGGGCAAAGGAAAATTCGAGTAGCGGAGGCGGCAGAGACGATGCGAAGTGTGTGATGTGGTGGAACTTAGAATAAAGAGCCTTGGGAACTTGCATCATTAAGAATGCTAAAGACTAGTCTTTATGAGTTGTTTATTTTCCGCACTTTCGAATGTTAACAACTATAGTAGTTCTATGCATTATTTGATAGTTGGTAAATTACAATAGCATGCTAATTAGTAGTGAAAGGTAAGGTTGGAAGTTACGGAACCATTTTGATGCCAACATGTTATTTAGGATAAATTCAGATGCTAGCATTGCTTAGTTTTAATGCCAAGTTGATACCCTGGCTAGGTTTCTAAATCCATGTTTAGAAATTGCTAAAGTATGTTTAATTGTCATGCAGATATCTGTTTAATAGTCTAGAATCATTTAATTCATGTGGTAGAACTTAACTATAGGTTTATTGGGGTCATTGTTACTAGGGGAGTTAAACTTTATATTACCCATTTGGGAGCATGTGTTTACTCAACTATCACATAGCAAGAAATTTTAAATTAATAGTAGATTTTAGCAAGTATAAGTAACGTATCGCCTTTGGGGTAAGAAGGGCGGTCGTTACACTTAATCATTCCTAGTCAACAGCATTAATATTTAGGGACGATGTTAATGCATTGAGATTAGCATGTAAGTCAACTGGATGACTTGATCTCACAAGTCATGAATACAGGATATCGAGGTATGTATCGAATTATGTGGAGGGATGTGAGTGATGTAAATGAGATCTATCCCTCACATATAACGGGAGTGATATCTTGCGGCCTCTTGATGGAGTAGGACCACGAAATGCATGACCATGCTCAAATGAGTCAATATAAAATATTGAGCTCATTTGCTTGAGTGAGTCTACTTGGAGATCAAGAAATACAAAGATTGATAAGAGGATAATATTGATG
>NW_027428774.1:0-5642 GCF_044706935.1 Curcuma longa
ATTGATTATCTACATCTAGACGCTAAGTTTTTGCTTGAGGACAAGCAAAGGTTTAAGTCTGGGGGTGTGATGTGCGTAGGATGTATACCTGTTTTCATGCTTTATTTGCACATCTTTCTGAGCTTATTGCTTTATTCTTATGTATGTTGCATCCCTTATTCATGCATTTAGGCATATATTCTACATTTCCTAGTTCGGAGATCTGCTCGTGCTTTAACATGTTTCAGGGTGGAAATTGGAGCGAAAACGGGCAAAACGGAGTATTATTGAAGATCAGGCAAGACAGGGCCGTGCCTCATAGGCACGGCCATGTCTATTCAACTTCTGGCCGTGTTTCAATGGGCACGGGCGTGTGCCAAAATCCCCTCAGCAGCAGCCAGAGGCCGTGCCTCAAAAGCACACCCGTGCTTCAAAACAGAACCAAGCCAGTTCATGGCCGTGCCTCCAAAGCACGGCCGTGTCTTCACCTTGGAGCCAGCCTCAGCTGAAGGCCGTGCCTCACAGGCACGGCCGTGTGCAAGAACAGAAGAGCCCAAGCAGCAGGCCGTGCCTCAGAAGCACGGCCGTGTCCAGCCACTCAGCTCCAGCCAGTGTGTGGCCGTGCCTCCCAGGCACGGCCGTGCCATCAAACAGAAGAAGGACTACTCTGGGCCGTGCCTAAGAGGCACGGCCGTGCCCCTGATCCGAGACTTCACAACTTCAGGCCGTGCCCACAAGGCACGGCCGTGCCTTACCTTGTGCCGGAAGCCAACACAAGGCCGTGCCTTCCAGGCACGGCCGTGTGCACGGAGGCGAGCTGCTACCGAACCCTGCACTATAAATAGGTCTCTTTGGAGACCTAGCAAAGGGGGGAGACTTTGGAGAGCCACCGGAGTTGTTCTAGAGCCGCCGACGCCTATTTCGGAGAGAGATTCGACGATCCATCACCGATCCGACTGCTCCAGACCATTTCCATCTCATCTACGCAGAGATTTCACTCCGAGGAAGAAGATAAGTCTAGTTTCCTGCATTTCTTGTTTATCTTTGGGAACAAGATGTATTCTCTCTTTCCTTTGGATTGTATTCTCCTCGATATGGAGTAGATTTCCCTAGATTCTAGGATGTAGGATAAATCAGATGTAATGGATGATTGTATTTGGATTTGATTAATCTACCGTTTTCTATGAAATACTGTGCATTGCTTTGTGGATTTGTGCTTGTGCTTGATGATAACTTGTGTGTATGAATCCATGAGGGTAGGGATTTACTATGAATTGGAGAATCATTAGGCCGTATACCGGGGCGCTCTGTAAAAGGGGCAGACCTTGAACCGGGCGAGATTCCGAAGGGTTTTCTAATACATAGTTGAATTCTTATGAGGAATAGTTAGCGGTCATTCGTTATTGGGGAGAGATCCGTAAAAGGGTATCTAGTGACAGTGGATAAGGTTCTTTTAGTATTTCCGGGGCGCCTGAGTGACACGGGCAGACCTTGAACCGGGCTTCTAGAACCGTTTCAAACCAATAACGAGTGACGTAAGAACACCAATGAGTTAATTCGAGGATACCTGACGAGGTTGAATTGGATAATTTGGTTGACATTCCTACAATTGAACAGTTATTGAGGAAAGGTAGAGGATCCAAGTCGATTAATCCATTCTCTGAGGAGTCCGAAATCCTAGGATCGCTTCACCCATCAGTGTCACAGTCGATCCCTTTCTCCGACTTTTAGGATAAAGCACTTTAAAACACTCCTTTCTCCCCCACACAACTCATGATCTATATTCTCTCCACCTTTTTGTGCTAGATTTAGTAAGTAGTTCCACGGTCCCTGTGGATTCGATCTTTTTATTACTTGGCGATATTCCGTGCACTTGCGGAAGCACATCATTAACACTTGCTCCAGTTGTCAGAAACATCAAACTTTATCCCATCGCCCAGCTGAACCACTGAAAACTTCCACTGTCTCGTGCCCTTTTGATCAATGGGGTATAGATATCGTGGGCCCTTTACCTGTCGGACCTGGGCAAAAGAAGTTCTTGCTGGTTGCAGTAGATTATTTTTCCAAATGGGTAGAGGCTGAACCCTTAGCACAAATCACAGAACAGCGTGTTCTTAAATTCCTTTGGAAAAATGTCGTCTGTCGGTTTGGCATCCCCCGCCCCCGTAAGCTGGTATCAGACAATGGAAGACAGTTTCAAGGGCGAAAGCTGACAGAATGGTGCCGAGGCTTAGGGATTCAGCAGGCATTTACTTCAGTCTATTATCCCCAAAGTAATGGACAAGCTGAAGTCACTAATCGAGAGTTGCTCCGGGGATTAAAGAAAAAGATAGATCAATCCCAAGGGTCGTGGGTCAATGAGCTTCCTGACATACTATGGGCATATCGATAGGATCAAAGAGCTTAGGATGACATGAATAGCGTGCCACGCTGAGTTTGTAACAAATAGAGTTTTACTCATAATGGTAGGTGATAGAAGCGTGTTGTACGCTTTTCGATTTTTGTAAATCTCGAGTGCGTACGGAAGCGAAAACAAAACTAAGTAAAATAATGGATAATTTTGTTTTTACTTGGTTCACAGCCCTAGACTGCTACTCCAAGGCCCACGGTCCTTGACCATTTTCTTTGGGCAATTCCACTAAGGCACTTGCCCCCTTTCGGCAGCAAGTGTATCGAAAATACAAATACGAATCATTTACAAAAGCTCGGTACAATAGAAATAATAAAAATAAACTTTTACCGACTTTTGATCGCGCAGTAGCTCCCCGGAAGTTGATCTCGGCGTTGCGGTGTGATTCGAAGTGACTTGGATCGCGTACGGCACCGACGTCGAAGAATAAGAGCTTGGGAGTCGCGAGAACGGAGTTTCGGGGTGGAAAGAAGTGATGTCCGGCTGCTGCTCGCGGGTTTCTTTTATACTACACCTGAGTCGACTCAAATGCCTATCTGAGTCGACTCCAGCTGACGTGGCAGATGAAGTTTTATCGCTTCCGCCCGTTATCCTCTCTGAGTCGACTCCAGTTGCCTCCTGAGTCGACTCCAGTCGCTGTGGCGTCAACTGCGATAAGTTTTGACTCTGAATCAGCCTGAGTCGACTCAAAACCTCACCTGAGTCGACTCCAGGCCGAGTTGGCAGAAAATCGACGCGCTGACTTCCGGATTTCGGCTGACTCAGCTGGAGTCGACTCCAGCCATCATCTGAGTCGACTCCAGACCCGAAAAATCAGCTTTTCGACCCGGAGTTAGCTTTCGTTCGATTTTTCCTTCCTGCAAAGAATGTTAGTGAAATAACATGCAAAGTATAACCATTTTAAGTCAGTTCTCAGAACCAACTAAGAGTCTTAACTTCGGATCTCCAGTGAGACCCTGGGTTAGACCGACGCCTAATGTTCCCCTTGGGAACGCGTCCTCACCCACTCCTCTCGGGAGAATTTACCTGATTGCCAACCGAGTCCTCCTGACTCGTTGGACTTGTGCTCGGCTCTGTCCTCGGCCCCCAGGATTTGTGCTGCGACTGATCCTCCTGATCAGCCCAGTCTTCTGCTGCAACTGATCCTCCTGATCAGCCCAGTCTTCTGCTGCAACTTGGTCCTCCTGACCAAGCCCAGACTTCTGCTGCGGCGTGGTCCTCCTGACCAGCCCAGACTTCACCTGGTGCACTTGACTCTGCCAAGACTTCATGCCTAGCTTCCACTAGGACTTAACCTGTGTCTCCTGTATACTCAGTTCAACATGATTAGCACAATCATATACTTAACTTGATCCTAGTTCCATAATCAAAACTCTGGTTCGATCTGCTAGTGCTTCCTGCACCAACAATCTCCCCCTTTTTGATTATGGCAACTTAAGGTTTCAAGTTAAGTTCAAACCATAAATCTGCATAAGTAGATCAAATTAAATTTGCATAAAAAATTCTACATGCATGCAATTCAAGTGTGGTTTTTCAACACTCCCCCTGAATTCATTACTCTCCCCCTGAATTCATTATCCTCCTGAATATTCTCCCCCTGAATATTTGACTTTGAAAAAATTTATAAGTAGAAAATTTTTCTTAAAAAAAATTTATTAAACTTGAACCTTTTTCTAATTCTCTCCCCCTTTGACATAATCAAAAAATGTTTGGCCTTTTGGGTAGAGTCCAAGCTTAATAATCTAAATAGACAAAAAAAACTTTCCTTTTGGGGCGTGTGTCCAACTTAGGTTTTGGCTAACTACTAGAAAGTAGTAGCTTGACCCAGTTAGCCAAGTGTAAGTGTATCATCCCATTTAAAAGATTTTCTTTTTATTTTTGGGACACTTAACTTGATCAATTTGAAATTAAAGTCTAAGCTTTGGTTTGATGCACTGACTTAAAGCATCTTTTGCACAGAGATTAGCGGAAGCAAAAATATAAAAGAGAAAGAAAGAGATCAACGCTAACCCGGTTTGTTTACTTGGTCTCCACCTCCGCAGAGGTGACTAATCCAAGGATCCACACGCACGCACACACCCGATGCACTATGAATCTTCTCCTTCTCGAAAACCTCGAAGGCGGAGAAACCTTTACAACTCTTTAGATCTCCTCAAGAATGATATGAAATAGTGTTTGTGAGGAGAGAAAGAAAGCAGAGAATGGAGAACAAACAAGTTCTCAGAAGAAGCACAAAAGAATGAAAGAATGGCGAAAATCTTGAGTTGTTCTCGTGCAGGCTTCTTTTATAATCTCTGCAACATCAGTCGACTGCTGGCAGGGCCAGTCGACTGATGCCTTCAATCGGCAACAAAATCTCGCATTAAAGCGCATTAAATGCTTGCCAATTTTCTGCAACGTTCAAATAGCAGTCGACTGTCCAAGACCAGTCGACTGGCAACAGTCGACTCACCATAACACCAGTCGACTGCCCAGTCGACTCCTGTCTTCCTCTGGCTCGACTGATCTTTCTGTGTGCGTCTGATTTATGAGCAGTCGACTGCTGGCAGGGCCAGTCGACTGGTGAAGCTGAAAAATCCCATTTCAGCTTCTCTTGACCTAGACCTCGGCCTTCAAACATCTCCCACAGCCTCATGCCTCCCTGCACTAGCTTGAGATGCTTCCATCAGCTTCGTCATGTCAAGTCCTTGCCAAGACTACCCACTTGGACTTTTCCTTGCCAAGACTACCCACTTGGACTTTTTTGCCAAGACCACCCTTGGACTTTTCCTTGCCAAGACCACCCACTTGGACTTTTCCTTGCCAAGACCACCCTTGGACTTTTCCTTGCCAAGACCACCCTTGGACTTTTCCTTTGCCAAGACCCCACTTGGACTTTTCCTTTGCCAAGACTACGCTTGGACTTTCCTGCAAACTTGCATCACACATGTTAGATCACAAGTATTGCCTAACTTCAAACATAGTTTAGCCAAACATTGAAACTCAATGCACTTGGGGCAAAGATTGCACCAACAATCTCCCCCTTTTTGATGTTTGGCAAAACTTTGTTTAAGTTAGGTCTTTAAATCATGTAAAGCATAGCATGTGATTAAAACATGATAAGTAAAGCATAAATCACATGATATCAGAGTATTAACAGAGAGTATTAACATGAATAGCATGAATAGCATGATCAAATATGAATAGGCATGAAAAACTTTATTTTTCTCTCTAACTTAAACATTCATATTTCTCCCCCTTTTTGTCAAAGATC
>NW_027428775.1:0-2938 GCF_044706935.1 Curcuma longa
TAAATTATTTGACGGGACAGACCAACCCGATAAACTCAATCCAAATTGACGGTTCTAATAAGAGTAACTGACAATGATAGCTAAAGTACTTTGAATCTTTGCATATTAAAAATTTATTTTTACATTTGAATTTGTAGTTGAACTTAGCTTTATAGACAATAAAATTATCAATAGGTGAAGTCCTATGAAACATTTGAAGAAGTTTTTCTTTTCCAACTCAAAGAAGTTTGTATTGCTAAACTTCTTATATGTGAATAGATCCTCTAGAAGAATATTCTTGTATCCAATGAGAATTCTTTCGCTCTGAATATTTGTAGGAGTTGTTTTTGCTTGAAGTGATGCTAAAATCATATATCTTTTAGTCTTCTGTGGTATGCTTGAGTCACAACAGCGGGAAACTAATGGAAAAATAGCGCCATCAACTCTAAATCGGGTCATTTCCACGTCTCACCATTCAGGTTGAATTCTAGTCTCACGAGAGAAAGCCGAGTCAGTCCCCTCCATTGCTAGACGCCAATTCGGAGTCAACAAAGAGTCCGACGCCCACAAACAAACCGAACAAAGGCCAGAAACAGCGCACATGCGTATCTGCCCACGGTCTTCCTTTCCCATGCACGGATCCCTCCCACTTATCCACCCACAGTTTTACAGCATCTCTTGTCGCATCCCAACATTAACGATTCGACTCCTACCCCCATCCATCCATCCATCGTCCTTCCCTCAATCTCTACTCCCTCACTAAAATACTACTAAACGCAATGCCATCTTCCTCAGGGCTCACACCCAGGTGAAGAAGCAAATCAGACACTGCACGGCCACCACATGCTCCCTTCAGACCCGCACTAATCCATGCATTAACTCACAAGCGCCCAAGTGCCTAGTGGACTAATTTCACAAGTCTTACAGGCACGATATCTATTACTCCTCCATTTACTTCTTTTTTTTTTTCTATTCATTTAAAGAATCAACTGCAGCAACAGCGGACAATGACCCTGAGCCAGCCGTCACGTATTTAATTATATTCCCACGCTAAATCGCAAAATTTGGCAACTCCCATTTTATTTATTTCTAATCTCACGCCCAACAACCGCGGTACGCGCTAAGCGCCCCCATTAACTGTGGTGGGCCGCCAAGTGGGATGCCCATGCCACCGTAATTCCACGTCAATCTCTCCTTTTATAAAATATTATTAAAATTAAATTTGTCAAAAAATTTAATCGATCATTGAATTAAGGAATGTAAGAATTTAGGAGTGGAATAAATGTAAAATTAATACTTGGACTGACCGACTTTGCCAAAGAGGAAGGGACTCGCGAGTACCAGCATCTCGGGCCACGCGTCAGCTTGGTGCATGCTCCCCCAATTTGATCTGACCGCTGTGCCAGAATTACCCAAAAGTAAACCCGGCCAATCATCAACAGCTCATCTTCCAATTTTATATATATATATATTAGCAAAGAGCGAAGCATACCGGAGGAGGGGGTAGACGAGAAGAGGCTATAGCGGAATTAATGGTGATGGATGCCACTGGCGCCGATTCCGCCCGTTGCTCCGCGATCGACAATGTCGTCGTCGTTGCAGCCACCACCGATGACGCTCCGCCACCATCCCCGGCCACGTCGCCAGGCGCTGGGAGCCGCGTCAAGCTAATGGTTAGCTACGGCGGCCGCATCCAACCCCACCCCCACGACAACACTCGCCTCGCCTACGTCAGCGGAGAAACCAAGATCCTGGCTCTCGATCGGTCCGCCCGCCTCTCCGCCCTCCTCGCCAAGCTGACCGTCGTGGCTCCCGCAGCTCCCAACCCCGTCTGCATCAAGTACCAGCTCCCCGGCGAGGACCTCGACGCCCTCGTGTCGGTCACCGACGACGATGACCTTGAGTACATGATGATCGAGTACGATCGCCTCCTCCGCGCAGCCTCTTCCACCTTGCCTAGGGTTTCTGTCCGTCTCCGCCTCTTCCTGTTCCCTGTTGGGCCCCCTCCTCCGCCCCCTTCCGCCGCCTTGCTGGAGGCCTTCCATGCCGTCCCCGTTCGTCCTCCCTCGACACATCCCTCGCCTAGCCCCGACTTTCTCTTTGGCTTCGATGAGGGCTTCGTCCCTCCCCCCGCGGTGAAGGTCGCCATAGATCCACAGCCGACGAGGATCGTGCTCGAGGACCATCCCACAGAGGCGCCGGCGATCTCAGATCTGATTAAGGACGAACCGAGCCTCCAGATCAAGGTAAGCGCTGAACCAGTCGCCACCGCGCAAGCAGTGGTCACGTCGGCAGACATCGAACGCCTCGTGTACCCCAACAACCTCCCCCCTCTCATCCCGCTCAACAAAAACCAAGACACTGTGCCTTTGGTTCATCCCTCAGACTTCCAACTCCCATCGCCGTCGCAGTGGCCAGAGACGCCCGGGAGATTTCCATCGTTGTCCCCCGGCATGGATCCAACGAGGTACCTACTGCAGTGCGCGCCGGGAATGTACCCAGGGTTCTACCCTGCGCCACCTAGGATGACGGTGAACGCCGTCGGAGGAGGGGCGGCGACGGGGGTGGAGGCGTACGTCGCTGGAGGAAATCTGGCGTACGATAGCGCAGGGCGGTTGGTTTACTGCACGCTGCTGTTGCCACCGTATCAGGCGGTCACGGGCGCGGCGCTTAAACCGGCCGAGTCCATCGTAACGGCAGCAAGACCACCACAAACCGCCTGACCCAGTAACGGATGGAGAGCGTGTGATCTTCTTCATTATTCTATTTTATTTTATTTTTGTGTGTGTGTTTATGGCCTAAAACATGGCATTTTGCGTGGTAATTAGTGGATGCGGTCAGTAAATATGCATGATGGTGGTAGTTAATTTGATAGGGAAGGTTGGAGTAGTTTAATTGTCATTTCAATTTCTACATTTTCCGATAAAATAGTATGCATAAAATATCGGTAAATTGGATA
>NW_027428776.1:0-1199 GCF_044706935.1 Curcuma longa
GAAGTTAATTTTAATTTTAAAAATCCCTTGTGGGTTTATCGTGATGTTAGTTGGCCTTTAGTGGCATTATTATATAGGTGGTTATTATTCCCTATTTCCATCTTGGTGATGGCGACTGTATGGTAGTGTACGCAGTCGACGACTGTATGGCAGTGTACGCAGTCGATGGTTGTATGGCAGTGTACGCAGCCGAGTCGATGATCCGCCTCGACACCGGTAGAGGTGGTACTCGGAGAGTACATGGTTGGTACGTCAGTGATGAGTATTAGAGGACAGATATCGGCCATAGGATATGTAGCTTATTGATGCGGTGTATTTGTATGAGAATTATTTGTTTATTATTTACATTATTTCCCTTTATGAAATGTGTCACTTACACCCGTCAAAATTATTTATTTATTTATTACCAAACCTCTTATTATCGTCCTAAGTAGTACAGAGAGGTCCGGGTCGTCTCTCTCGGACTCAATGACCGAATGTTATTCTAGACCTATGGTACAGGATTTTATTATGTTTTATTTATGACTCCATTTATTGACAAGTTAATCCTATAATGTATAAAAGAATACTAATATACAAAGTGTGCATTCTAAACCTACATTTATTCAATCAATGATACAAAAGTAACATTTATTAATAAAATTCAATATATACAATGAATTCTATACATTTAGCATACAACATCATATACAACTAATTTCTACATTATGAAGCATACAACACACATTACTCAACATACATAAATTACCACATGAATCCATCATACAACCTTATACAACATAAATCTCAAAATTACAAATTACTCCACAACTATAAACAACAAGCATACAACATATTTTTACAATATCTTACACATACATCAACTTAAATACACAAACAACAATTGTAATGTGCACATTCAACACAAGACACAAAACACACAACCTACAACATGATTTATTCATGAATCAATTATACAACAACTATTTACATGTGATCACAACCAATAACAACTCAAGTCTACATTGAGCATATGCTTCTTACCAATC
Organism: Curcuma longa; assembly: GCF_044706935.1. NCBI lineage: Eukaryota > Viridiplantae > Streptophyta > Magnoliopsida > Zingiberales > Zingiberaceae > Curcuma > Curcuma longa. The sequence continues at coordinate 1,029 of NW_027428776.1, forward strand.
ACTCATCCAACATCCAACTCACATTCAACATTCCATGGTTCCATATACAACTCACATTCTAAACAAACACCAAATTCATATCATTTAACACAAACATCAATACTGTTAGTGAGAGCCCTAGAGCCAATCATGTGATGATTAATGTATGGACTCAATGTATCATATTCTATT
>NW_027428777.1:0-1018 GCF_044706935.1 Curcuma longa
GAGACTAGCATGTAGGTTACAATAGATTACGTGCTCCACTGCACAAGTCACGAATATCAGATATCAAGTTAACACATGGGTATGCATTGGAGAATGTATACTGAATGACCCGCCATGAGAAAGTATCATGGATCGTTATATGAGTGTCATATACTTTCTCATGTGGCTATTAGTATGACTATTAGTCCTTGGACATGAAGTCATCATGGTTCCCAACATAAGGAGTTATATGCTTTGGTTTCGTCAAACGTCACCCGTAACTGGGTGGACTATAAAGGCGATTACTGGGTGTATAACGAATTATGTGGTGGGATGTGAGTGATGTAGATGGGATCTATCCCTCCTATATGACGGGAGCGATATCTTTAGTTCTTGATAGAGTTAGACCACTAGAGTGCATGACCATGCCCAAATGAGTCAACATGAGATGTTGAGCTCGTTTGATTGGAGTGAGTCTACTTGGAGTTCAAGACATAGATTGATTAGAGGATGACACGGTCTATGCCTCGGGTTAATCAATCTAGATATCGAGGATGAGAAGGACATGGTCACATATTGTGAGAGTCACAATTAGTAGTCATAAGGTGATGTTGGATCTCAACATTCTTGTAACTTGGGTAGTAGTGATGTGTTGCTAGATACCGCTCACTACTTATGCACCTAAATGAGTTTAGGGTATTGCCAACGTTACGAGAACCTATAGGGTCACACTCAAAGGGCAATTAGGTGGAATTAGGTTCATATGATGAACCAAGAGGATTAGATTCATGTGATGAATCAAGTTGGGTTAGGTGTAATCCAAACTAGACTAGTGGAGTTGACTTGATCAACTTTGGGAGATTAGAAGTCAAGTTTGACTTGACTTGAGAAGGAGAAATTTTGGGAGTGTGCCATGTCATCATAAATGTTGACTTGACTTTTTGCCATGTCATCATTTATGTTGACTTGACTCATGCCACATCATGGTCAATTATTGACTTGACCATTTGACCTTTAGGTGAGGTGGCATGAGTGATGG
>NW_027428778.1:0-1527 GCF_044706935.1 Curcuma longa
CTTATCATCCCTAATGCAATGTATTTAACCAATAGAATTAGCTAACAAACGCACCTAAGCTAATTAAATCCAATTTGGAAAAAAAAAACTGATACGGAACAGTCACTATGAAACAAAATTTCAATGAATGGAAGGAAGCTAACCTAATGCCTTAGCAAAGTGAAATTTATTACTCGTTGAAACTATCCATTCCCATTAACTAGCAATGCAATCCTTACTCAAATCCATCCACCTATCCAACATGACACATACGGTTTAAAATGGCACGTAACAATGGAAAAACCAAGTAATCGGAGGCTGAAATCAGATTTCCAGAATGATTCGGGCGGCACGGAACAGTATCAGGAATTTCAGACAAACAGCAATATCAGACTTCAAGATCAGAAATGGCACAAGATTAGATCCTAGACAATTCAACTATAAATAGGAATCTACCAAACGGAAACAATTAGCAACGTTGTTAACTGATAATGCACTACACATGGATCGAATTGTGCAGAAATAACCAAAAGATTCAGAACTGCAGAATGAAATCAGAAATAAAACAGTAAACTCCTCCATTCTTTCTTTTCTTCGTGTTTCTTCATCTCGGTGTCAAACGAGAGCCGAATTGGAGACCCTCCTCATCGGAAATCCTTTTAGAAACTTGAACCAGTCGCTGGAACCTGGTTTGCTCGCGTCCACAGCTCGGGAAATCAGAGAAACCCTCGCTGAAATCAGAACAATGGCACGAACAGGTTTTGTTAAGCTGCAATCTGGAGTTTTAACCCCCGCGCTTGTGCTGATGGAGTTGGTGCTGATTGAGTCATGTTCCGGGATCTTCAGAGAACCCCGCCAGCTCCCGGAGTCCACCCATGCTTCGACCGCTGCCAGAAACCAAAAAAAACACGCCGGAACAGGGGCTGAACACGAACGAGAAACCCTCTTCGTTGCGTGCCTTCCAGTTGCCAAATGACGCCCAACGAACCGGCTCTAGTCCCCTCAGTGATCCAGGAAATCGAAGAAAAAAAGAATTTCGGAATGGGACTGGCCGTGGAGTTACGTCGCGCCACAGGAAAACGCGGGTCGCTGGGAAGACAGTGAACAGTGGCGGCCACTGTTCATTTGGTAAAGTTCGGCTTTTAAATAGGGTTGATTAATCAGTGAATCTCAGCCCTTGATTTTGATTCAACGGTCAGGAACTGATCTAGGGCTTTAGGGCTTCTTAGGGTTTCCAAAAATTGTGAAATTTTGACCAAGCTCGATCTAAGTCATTTCCTCCGTGTTGGCGCGATCGGTTTGACAAATTTGACTTGATTTGACCGCGGTTGAGCTCGAGTCGGATCCGATTTAACCCTAAAATCAATAAAAATCAAATTAATGCCAAAAATTGCCATAAAATCATGAAAATTAGAATCAAACCTCAGATTATGCAATATAGGACAATTAAGATCAAATCGATCTATTTCATAATTTATTTCCATATAAAAACCCAAAATTGAATCGATTTAAATCGTAAAAATTCTCAATTCATCACTAAGTATGTCA
>NW_027428779.1:0-1024 GCF_044706935.1 Curcuma longa
TTAGAGCTTTCAAACGGGCTGACTCACAGCGGGGCGGGCTAACCCATCAAAAACCCAACATTCGGCGGGGCGGAGCGGGCCAACCCACCATTTTGGTGGATTGCAAAATCTTAAACTCAACCCAATTTAAGGGGGTCGCGGGTTAAGCGGGCCAACCCACGGGCCTAAAAAATAAAATAATAAAAAACTTATTTACTCAAAAATTTTATTTTTTACAATTTAATTTTGTATAATTATAGACATGTAGAGAATACAAATATATATATTTATTTTTAACATTGATTAATTATATTTATGATCCAATTTTGATATGGAACTTATAGATACATTATGTTAACAAACAAAATTAGGAGTTTAAATTTATCATCCCCCTATGTAAATAAAATATGTACTTGAGACAATACTTTCATCATAACATCTTACTAAGTCAATGTAATAAACAAATTCTACAGCAAATAACTCAAGCCCTAAGCATCCAATTAATTCTTAAGGTCATGTGTCCTAGTACAGTAATAGTAAGCATAACAAGACATGAACCATGTTGTTCAAGTTTAAGAATTACTAACATAATAGTGTGTAATAAACTAATAATGTAACGAAGCAATTACTATGGGACAAATTTGAGAGCATGGACTTTGGTTCAATCTCACAAAAGTTAACAATTATGCAACAGAAAAAAATAGTAAAACACACACACAAATCAAAATCAAAATTTTTCATGAGAAGTCCCCAAGAAATTGCATATAAATGACAAAAATATGGTATCAATTTTATGGGCCATAACATTGTACAAGTCTCAAGGATTAAGTGTGTCCAATACATGGCGCCATTGCCGGGGATCGAACCCGGGTCTCCACGGCGCCATGTATTGGACACACTTGATCGTGGTGAGTATTCCCGCCTGTCACGCAGGTGACTCGGGTTCGATCCCCGCAACGTCGCCAAAAACTTGATGGGCTCCCGCAAGTATACGGGTGTCGTCAAGTAATAAAAAGATATCGATCCACAGGGACTGTGTATTAGC
>NW_027428780.1:0-1556 GCF_044706935.1 Curcuma longa
ATTTTGTAAAAGCGACACGTGCTATTCACCCCCCCCCCTCTAGCGCGTATTTCGATCCTACAAGGTATATGTGTCATCTTTGTGACTCCCTTGCATGGAAACATTTTGATACTATATTTTCTACATTTGGATGGAATCACATAATGTGAGATTGAGACTTTCTGCAAATGGATTTCAACTATTTGATTAGTCAAGACAGCAATATATATTCATCTTGGCTAGTTATATTAATACTCTATAATTTATCGTCATGAATGTCCATGAAAGATGTTTTTATATTTCTGACTGTGCTTATTCCAGATCCAACGAATCCGAAAGAGAAGATATATATTTTCTTGTAACTTCTGATTGTTGAGTTGAATGAATTATGGAATGTAGGATTAGAGACTTATAATATTGTAAATAAAAATAATTTACGTTACATGTTGCCTTATTATGAATAATTAGTGAATTTCTAAGGGCTTGTTATATATTAGATAGAGAAGGTAAGCAAGTTTTATGTAGTTGGTTGAAACAGATAAAATTTTCTGATTGGTATGCTTTGAATATGACCTGATGCGTAGATATGAATAAATTAAAAATGTTTAAAATGAAGAGTCATGACTGCCATGTGTTCATGCATTGATTTATGCCAATAGTTTTTTATGACCTGCTACTTAATAATATTTGACAAATACCTATCGAACTGAGTCTATTTTTTAGAGATTTGTCTGTCAAGTATTATAACAGCCAGTATGCTTAAGTTAGAAATTGATATTCCTATTATATTATGTAAGCTTGACTGCATATTTCTATCAAATTTTTTTGATTCAATGAAAATATATCTGTTTACCTACCTTATGAGGCACAACTAAGTGGTCCTGTTTAGTATAGATGGATGTCATTTGAAAAGTTTTTGAGAAAATTAAAGAATAATGTTCATAACAAAGCAAGAGTCGAGGGGTCATTATATAATGCATATTTGGTTGAAGTAGTAATTTCTTTCTGCTCTTATTATTTTGTTGATAATGCCAAAATTAGACATCGCAAGAACCTTAGAAATTCTAATGATACTCAGTCGATTGACGCACCGATGCTTTTTTATTTTCAAGCTTCCTGATAAGTCAATTGGTGCTTCTATTTTGAGATAGTTAAATCAACAAGAGTATCATGCTGCAAGAACATACATACTCTTGAATTGTAAGGAAGTTAAATCATACATAAGGTGAGTTGGTTGATATAATCAATTATTAATTCTTTTTATATATGTTTGGTATCCCAATTTTTTTTTAAATTTACCTTTTATCAATTATAATTTTTATGAACAATTTCATTATCAAAATCCTTCAATCAGTGCAAGTGAAGTCGAGGAAAGTTAGAGATGAAATTTGTATTGTGGTTTCAAATCAATATAAGTTAAAAAATAAATACTTTATCATACATCAATATCAAATTTTAATTTAATTTATATCATACTATTATAGGTGAATGATTATAGAATATCAAATGTAGAAGATAGAAGGATAATCAATCTTGCATCTGGGTAAGATATAAGTATTTTCTGTGTTAGTGAGAGC
>NW_027428781.1:0-14245 GCF_044706935.1 Curcuma longa
AAGGTTCTCAAGTGGGATCTAACCCGCTTAGAGAGCTTGTGGGCGTCTGGGGATCCAACCGAGGATCCTGGGGATTTACCCCCTTCTCGAGGATCAGTGGCTCCTCTGGATGTCGAGGGCAGTTCTTCTTCCAAGGGGACCAGACCGCCGAAGAATGGTCCCGAACTGGCTAAGAAGGCTACCTCTTCTCCTCAGCCCTCTACTGTAGGTCGGCATAAAAGGCAAAAGAGTCAACTTTCCTCGGGCGAGGCTAACGAGGATCCTACGGGTAAGCGTCAGCGTTCTCCCCTCCTCTTACTCCGTATTTCCTATTTCCTTTGTCCCGTATCTGACTACTGGGATGACCTTGTCCCAGGGTGTGAGGTAGTGCTCACTGAGCTGTGCCCGGTGGAACCATATGTGCCTCGTCCGGTTCCGACCCTGGAGATGCAAATTGATCCTGGAAGCTTGTTCTCCCGGACTGTGGGTGAGGCAGCTACGGAGCGCCTAGAGACTCACCAACGGCTTCTTACTCATCTGGGGGTGGTTGAGTTGACCGATCACCTATACGAGTCTTACATCAAGGTGTTCTTTATTCCTTCCTGGCTGTTCCATACTGTTGCGAGTTTTTCTCATCGCCTTGTTTCAGCAGATCGGAATGGAGCAGAAGGCTTTATATCGCCAGGTGGTTAGGTCAGAGAAACGCTTTGCTCGCTTGGATGGTGAATTAGTTCGCTTGAAGGAAGAACTGGCTACCCGACCTCCCTTGCCTTCTGATCCGTCTGGCGCATTAAGAGATGTGGAGTTAGCTCGATCTGAGGCCACAACAGCTCGGGATGCCTGCCTCCGAGCTGAGGGGGAGGTTGAAAGATTAACACAGGAGGTTAAAGAGTTATGCCATATCCAGAGGCAATTGCAGGAGTCCTGCTTGCAAGCAGAGCGTTTATCGGGGGAGCGTGCTGCTGAGCTAGCTGAGGTCAGAAGTCACGTCCAGCGGTTGGAGGCCTAACATTGTCCCTGAATGTTAACACTTGACTAGGAATGCTTTAGAGTAGTGTTCTCTATATCATCTCACTATCGATTCAACCAATCGATTGATATAGATATGAACCTACTACTCAAGGACGTTACTATACTTAGTGATTTGGCACCAATACAAGTAAATATAATAACCAAAATGAAATGTCTTTATAAATAGAAATATGATACAACGAGTCCATACAACAATCATCATATGATTGGCTCTAGGGCTCTTACTAACAGATATGTCCTCCCATATCCATTTCGGAATCTGAATGGGTTGCAAGACTCCTCTTGGCTTCTGGTGTTCTGCCTTCACTCTTTGACATGTCAGACAGGTACCGACATATCTAGCCACATCTCTCTTTAGTCTAGACCACCAGAATCTCTCTTTTATATCTTGGTACATCTTCGTAGAACCAGGATGCATGGAATAAGGTGTACTATGGGCTTCTTCTAAAATTTTCTTTCTCAGCTCTTCATCGTTGGGAACACATAGACGGTCACCACGATAAAGTATCCCACTGTCCGATACTCGAAACTCTAAATTTTCTTCTTCTTGTATCTCTTGCTTGATCTTTTGGATATCTATATCTTCACTTTGCTTACTCTGAATCTCCTCAAGCAGAGTCGACTCCAAGGTCAGTGAAAAGAGTTGCCCAATTATGATCTCAACTCTAAAATTTGACATTTCCTTCTGTAGTGGCTGTGATATTGATGATAAGGACATCATTGTTGCACTGGATTTTCTGCTTAGTGCATCTGCCACTTTATTCGCTTTACCTGGGTGGTAGAGGATTTCACAGTCATAATCTTTGACCAACTCTAGCCACCTGCGTTGTCTCATGTTTAGGTCTTTCTGGGTAAAGAAATACTTTAGACTTTGGTGGTCTGTGAAGATTCTGCACTGAACTCCATACAAATAATGTCGCCAGAGCTTTAGTGCAAAGACCACAGCTGCCAGCTCAAGATCATGAGTGGGGTAGTTTTTCTCATAGTCTTTGAGTTGTCTGGAAGCATAAGCTATAACTTTCCCTTCTTGCATGAGTACAGCTCCAAGGCCCATCTTGGAAGTGTCACTGTAGATGTCAAAACTTTTGTCACTCTCTGGCACAGTCAGAACGGAAGCACTAGTCAGTCTTTTCTTCAGCTCTAGAAAACTGTGCTCGCACTTATCTGACCACTCAAACTTCTTATTCTTTTTGGTCAGGGCTGTAAGTGGAGAGGCTATCCTAGAAAAGTCCTCCACGAATTTTCTGTAATATCCTGCTAAACCAAGGAAACTTCTGATCTCACTAGCGTTCTTGGGTCTACGCCAGTTGCTGACTGCCTCTATCTTAGCAGGATCCACTTTGATGCCTTCCTTTGAGATGACATGACCTAAGAATGCTACTTGGTCTAACCAGAACTCACACTTTGAGAATTTTGCATAGAGCTATTTTTGCTGAAGAATCTGTAGTACTATCCTCAAGTGTGTAGCATGGTCCTCTGGAGTTCATGAATATATCAGAATATCATCGATAAACACAATCACGAATTTATCTAGATATTCTCTGAAGACATGATTCATCAGCTCGATGAAGAATGCTGGGCATTGGTCACTCCAAATGGCATTACTACAAATTCATAGTGACTATACCTCATTCTGAACGCTATTTTGGGTATGTCACTTTCTTTGACTTTCAGCTGATGATACCCAGAGCGCAAATCTATCTTCAAGAAAACTGCGTCCCCTCTTAGCTGATCAAAGAGATTGTCTATTCTGGGAATAGGGTACTTGTTCTTGATTGTCACTTTGTTCAGCGCTCTATAATCTATGCACATCCGCATACACTACAAGAAAATCGGTCTTTAACAACACTCAAAAGACATCGGTTTTATGTCAAAACCGATGTCTTTTACTTTTTAACAACGGTTTTAACAAAAACCGATGTCTTTGAGACATCGGTTGGAGCCTACGACAACGATTTTTGGAGGCTACAACAACGGTTTTAAAACCGATGTCTATGTGCGCTTTCAACAACGGTTTTTGAAGACTACGACAACGGTTTGAAAACCGTTGTCTATTTGCGCTTTCAACAACGGTTTTGGAAGCTATAACAACATTTTAAAACCGATGTCTATTTGCGCTTTCAACAACGGTTTTGGAAGCTATAACAACAATTTAAAACCGTTGTATATTTTCATTTTTTCTTTCCCTCTCTCCCTCCAAATATTTCTTCCACTACGCGCCGAATAACCTTTTTAACCTCGGTTTCATTTGCATTCCTTATTTTAATAGGAACTATTATATTCGCGCCCCTTCCCTCATAAATCCGAGCCCTACTTCTTCTTTCTCCACCGTCTACCGGTAGACTTACTCAAGCATCTTCTACATAAAATGAATATATAAAACTTGCCCCAAAACCCTAGACGGAACATCATCGAGCTAGTGAAATAGAACTAGTGAAATAGAACTCCCCCCAAATATTTCTTCGTAACTTCTAAAACCCCTAAACCCGCCCGCGCTTCCAACCCTACACCCGGCCGCTTGTCCTTGTAAACCCTAGACGGAACATCTCCGCCGCCGCGTCTTCAACGACACCGCCACCTACACCTTCGTCTCCACTTCCTCCCCTTCTCCCCGCTTCATCTTCTTTCGCCTTCGTCAGCGCCGTCGAAGCCACAGCACTGTCTTCTGCCTCGGTGCGTTCATCTTCTTCCTCTGTTTTCTCTGCCTCGGCGCGTTCATCTTCTTCCTCGCGGGCCGCAGCCACAGCAGGCTTCGGCGCGTTCATCTTCTGCCTCGGCGCGTTCATCTTCTTCCTCTGTTTTCTCTGCCTCGGCGCGTTCATCTTCTTCCTCGCGGGCCGCAGCCACAGCAGGCTTCGTCTTCGCCACAGCAGGCTTCGTCAGCGCCTTTGATTTTTGCCCCTCTGACTCCCAGGCTTCGTCAGCGCCGTCGAAGCCACACCGTCGAAGCCACAGCACTGTCTAGAACAGATTTCCCTTCCTGATCCAGAAAAGAAAAATGTAAGCCTTCTTTATTATTGCTATGTTGTTATTTCTTACAATATCTACTTTGTCTCAAGGATGCATTCACTTTTTATACTCAGTTTGGCAGTCTATGGACACGATGAACTAATAGAGATCCTACCACCTTGGATTTGTGCATACTTGCCCTCTTGTCAAACATTCCACAAGTAAAGCTTCAGGTGTGTGCACACTTGTTCTCTTGTTGAATACACTCAACTGTCACTCATTTGTTTCCCATCCATATAAGCCATAATGTTTCATATTTTCATTTAGGTGTATCCCACAAAACTTCCAACATCTTTCTAAAAGCATTTTGCATTAGTTTTGTATGCTAGAGGAACCAACTTATTTTTACAATTTTCTACAATTACCATCTTGATCCATTAACATGATATCACCATTATTCAGTAGCACTCTTCTTTGTGAAATACATAGGAATATAATATTTGAGTTAATCTCAGCAAATGGTTTAAAAGGTGATAATCTGTTTTTGAAACTATTCAGTAGCACTATTCAGTAGCACCATTTTCATTTAGAAATTTGTTACTTTGCCACTCAAAACAGAATGATAATCTGTTTTTGAATTTTACTGGAAGATGAAGATGATGGATAGAGGTACATAATAGATGATTTAATACAATGAAATAAACTTAGATGACTTTGATTTAACTCAAGATACGAACTACTGATTCGGAGGAATTCATATCAAAACATCTATTTCACTCATTTTTAAAAGTTTGTTGTTGCTTGACTTGGTGCCTAATGCGTTATTTGCATGATCTATTTCACTCATTTTTAAAAGTTTGTTGTTGCTTGACTTGATATTTTTGATTCATCAGTACAACAAAATGGACAAAGCATGGATGTCAAAGGATAGATTATCACATGAATTTGGACTTGGATTGGAATCTTTTTTGCAATTTGCGCTGCAACATGCTGCTAATCCTACTAGTATACCTTGTCCTTGTACAAAATGTGGTAATCTATGGAACAATAATATTAACAGCATAAGGGCACATGTGTACTGCAATGGTATAGACTTAACATACAAAAAATGGATATGGCATGGGGAAGAATCTATATTAGGGGATTTAAAGAAAGAGAAAGATGCATATGGAGAATGTGAAAACTATTTTGCTGCTGATGAACCTGTAGATATGGTACACGCTTCATATGAAAGTTCGCAGAATCCAGATCAATTTATAAAATTACTTGAGGATGCTGAAAAACCTCTGTATCCTGGGTGTACAAAATTTACAAAGTTATCTGCAATTGTGCAGTTATATAACTTGAAGGCGAAATACAGCTGGAGTGATAATAGTTTTACTGACCTACTTATCTTGTTTGGAGAAATGCTTCCTGCTAGCAATGAATTGCCTTTATCTTTATATGATGCAAAGAAAAGCTTATGTGCAATGGGGATGACTTATAAGAAAATACATGCTTGCCCTAATGATTGTGTCCTATACTGGAAGGAGTACGAGGATTTTACCCATTGTCCTACTTGTGGGATGTCAAGGTGGAAGTTGGCCAAGAATTCAAGGATAATTGAAGGAGTCCCTGCAAAGATTTTATGGTACTTTCCTCCTATTCCTAGATTTCAAAGAATGTTTCGGAGTAAGGAAATATCTAAGGAGTTAACTTGGCATGCTGATAAAAGAGTATGTGATGCCTATATGCGACATCCAGCTGATGCACCTTGTTGGAGACTTGTGGATCATAATTGGCCAGATTTTGCTTCTGAGAAGAGAAATCTAAGATTGGCCATAGCAGCTGATGGGATTAATCCGCATAGTTTGATGACTTCTACATATAGTTGTTGGCCAGTTATAATGATTACCTACAATCTTCCGCCATGGTTGTGTTTAAAGAGAAAATATATGATGCTGACGTTGTTGATTTCTGGTCCTAAACAGCCGGGAAATGACATTGACGTGTACTTGGCGCCTTTGATTGATGATTTAAAAGAATTATGGGAAGTTGGTGTTGAAGCATATGATGCACACCGAGAAGAAAGATTCTTGCTTAGAGCTGTCCTATTATGGACAATTAATGATTTCCCAGCATATGGAAACATGTCAGGATGTACTGTCAAAGGATATCAAGCATGCCCTATTTGTGCTGACAAAACTTGTGCAAAAAGGTTGAAGCACAGTAAAAAAATGTCATATATAGGCCATAGACGATTTCTTTGTAGAGATCATCCTTATCGAAGGCAGAAGAAGGCATTTGATGGGACACAAGACTTTACAACAGCCCCAAAACCACTAAGCGGCGATGAGGTTTTAAAAAAAGTTGAAGGAATTACATGCCGATGGGGAAAAATGAGGGGAAATCTTCAATCAAAGAATAACGATAGTAAATCCTGTTGGAAAAAAAAATCGATATTCTTTGAACTTGAGTATTGGAAAGATCTGCATGTTCGGCATGTTCTTGATGTGATGCACATAGAGAAAAACGTGTGCGAAAGTCTGATTGGTACATTACTTGACATACAAGGAAAAACAAAGGATGGAATTGCAGCAAGAAATGACCTAGTGGAGATGAGAATTAGGGGAGACTTAGCACCACAAAAAGGAGAGAAGAGGACATTTTTGCCCCCAGCATGTTATACATTAAGCAAGGCTGAGAAAAGAAAACTTTGTAATTCATTGTTTGGAATTAAGGTTCCTACGGGTTACTCCTCCAACATCAAAAATCTTGTCTCAATGAAGGACCTAAAACTTGTTGGTCTTAAATCACATGACTGCCACACCTTAATGCAACAGTTGCTTCCAGTTGTCATCCGTGGTATTCTGCCCAAGCATGTCAGAAATGCTATCACAAGGTTTTGTTTCTTCTTTAATGTGTTATGTAACAAAGTGATAGATGCCTCGAAGTTGGATAATGTACAAACAGAAATTGTGACAACGTTGTGTCTGCTTGAAAAGTACTTTCCACCTTCATTTTTTGATATAATGGTTCACTTAACAGTTCATCTCGTACGTGAGGTCAAGTTGTGTGGACCAGTTTGGTATAGATGGATGTTTCCATTTGAAAGATACATGAGAACATTAAAAGGTTATGTGCGGAACAGAAATCGACCAGAAGGATGCATGGCTGAATGTTATATTGCTGAAGAAGCTGTAGAGTTTTGCTCAGAATTTCTGTCTAATATGAACACGATAGGGATTCCATCAAAGCATCGTGAAACAATGCTCACTAAGTCCTTGTCATGTGCCAATGTACATATCTGTTGTCACGAGGAGTGGGAACAAGCACATCGTTATGTATTGGAAAATGACACTGAGGTTGATCCTTACATTCGGTAAGCCCTCTAGCTAGTTCAGTAATAATCTCAAGAAATTATGAACAAAAATATCTTATTAATTCCTTTATACTTTTTTCATTAGGGAACATATGACACACCTGAAGCAAAAATATCCTATGAAAGGTGCAAAGTGGTTACAAGATAAGCACCACCGAAGTTTTATTTCATGGTTCCATGAACATGTAAGTACCTTAAATATTTACATATTTATTATTGAACATGAACTTTAATCATTTTACCCTCTTATGATGGATTATAGGTTACAAATACAACATCCTCTTCCTCGAATCAATTATCAGAAAAAGTTAAGTTGTTGGCGCATGGACCTAGCAAGCAAGTGCTAAAATACTCTAGTTATATGATTGATGGGGTCACTTATCACACAAAAGAACGTGATAATGCACGAGTTGTCCAAAACTCGAGTGTAAGCTTGTGTGCACAGACAATGCAAGTTTCAAGTGCAAAGGATAAAAATCCAACTACAACAGACATGATGTATTATGGTGTGATACAAGAAATATGGGAGCTCATTTATCATGATATTCGAGTTCCAATGTTTAAGTGTGATTGGGTAGAGAATAACACTGGTATTAGAGTAGATGATAATGGTTTCACCTTGGTAAATCTCAAGAGAATGGGATTCAAATCCGACCCATTTATCTTGGGCACTCAAGCGAAGCAAGTATTTTATGTAGAAGACCCTCAAGATCCCACATGGTCTGTTGTACTTTCAACTCCAAATAGAGAGTATTTTGAATACATCACTGATGATAACTTGGGAGATCCTTCAATCCACTACCAATGCTTCACAAAAGGGATGCCATCAATGGATATAGATGAAACTGATGACAATGAACCACCCTGTATTCGTGCAGACTGTGATGGGATTTGGGTTGACAATGGGAATTCTTAGTTTGGTAAGTTTATTTATGGTTTATATATGTGATTATTTACTTGATCAATTTTCTGCTCAATTTTCCTATTAATTTTCTGATCTTAAAATATTTAATATATGCTCTGTACTTGTGCTAACTATTTCTCCATATGCTTGATGTTTGTGCTAACTATTTCAAATTCCTACTATTGTGAACAGGCTATTGGACACTATGGACACTAGAAAAAAGGTCAAATCAACTCATGATCATAGTGTTGAGATAGATGAACAAGATAAAGGGAAAGGTAAAATGGCGTCTGGTGCTGAGGATAGCCAAGAGGTCGGATCAAAAGGGCTGACCCAAACAAGATCAAAGAGAGGTCGAACTCAAATGAATAAACTTGCTGTTCAGAGGATTCATGGAGATAAACAGAGTGTGGAATTTAATGAGTATGGACAGCCAGTGGGGCAAAAGGCTTGTGAACTGCAGAGTTTTATTGGTGTCCTTGCTAGGGAAAAAGTTAATATTAATTACCACTCTTGGAAGCAGGTTCCGAATGAAGTTAAGAACATGATATGGGAATCCGTCAATGTAAGTAACATGACACTTATGTGATACAATTTTTTCTTATATTTTAGTAATTTACTTTAGAATTTTTGTGTGTAGTTGACATACAAATTGGACCCTAAATGGAGGAATGGGTGTTTGACATCTGCAAATGCAAAGTGGCGTCAGTATAAAACTCACCTTACCAGGACATTCATCCGACCAAATAGAAATAATCCGAAGCTTCTGAACAAGGTTCCTCAAGGGCATTGCATATCACCTAAAGATTGGAGTAGTTTCGTTATTAGTCGGATGTCTGAAGACTTTATAGTAAGTTTTTATGTTGGTGTTTTTAACTTTAGTTGATTTATGTGAATTTCTTCATTGTGGTTATAATTCATCTATCAATGTGTAGAAAAAAAGTGAACTACAAAGTCAAAGAGTCAAGGCAAACTTATACCCTCACCGACTTTCTCGAAAAGGATATGCAGGGTTGTCTCAAGAAATAGTAAGTATTTAGTTAACATTAAATTCCTACTTATGGTCGATTTTTGAATTGGTGTTAAATACATGTTGACTTCGTGTGTTCTTTTGCTTGCAGTCCAGTGAATTATGTGATGACGAGGAGATAAACAGAGCCATTCTCTGGAAGAGAGGACGAATCAATAAAGAAGGGGACTTTGTCGGCGATGCGTTGAAGCAAACAGTGAATCAGATTGTAAGAAAAATTAGACATAATTTGCTTTTTAATTTGTACATATATGATATATGTATATATTTAAAGTTAATGTTTTTTGATGCGTGACAGGATGATTATATTGTGCAAAAGAAGGATGGTAAACTGTCCTTTAACAAACCATTTGAAGATATTCTCACGAAGGCGTTGAATTCTACCGAACATGGTGGACGTGTGAGAGGCATAGGAGCAAATGTCACTCCGTCAACCTTCTTCAAGGTTGCTAGAGGGAAGGTACAAGTTGATAAGGATGCCTATGAAAGCCAGCAGAAAGAGTTTATGGAGACAAAAGCTATGCTTTATGAGCAAGGTGAAAGAATAAAAAAATTGGAAGCAATGGTGTGTAAACAACGTGGACAAGAATTTGATAGTGATGAGAAGGGTAGCTGCTCAGTCAAACCCCAATGTCCCCTCGATATAAAACCTGAAGTTGAACTTGAAAACATACTCGCAATTGATGGCCTTGATGATGCTGATGATGTGAAAATTATGGAGAAGGGTGCGGCTTTACAGGTGAACATATATATTTCACGTTGATATTATTAGCTCATCGATAGTATATAAATAATTTGTAAAGCACTACGTGTTTGTCTTATAGGGTAAAGCAGTGATGCTGTCATTGGAGCTTAACAGCAATGTTGTTGCATATGGGACAATTGTCACTGTTAATGGATCTGGCAACTATATTGATGATGTTCCATTACCCTTGAATTGCATGAAGATCGCCATTGATAAAGCAATTGATCAAGCAGCACCATTGCCAGTTCCAATCCCAGCTACATTTCAGTGTATTGGTGATGCTGTAGGTGGCCATGTGGCTTGGCCTGTAGACTTGATCAGCATGCGGGATGAGGTAAACCTGATAACGTGGTATCTAAATTTTGTATGCTTTTTAAGTATGTCACATATCTAATATATATGTGTGCATCTACATATGTAGAAGACTAAGAAGGAAAAAGTTGGCGATAGAAAAGAGAAATCCAAGTTGCAATTATCCAATGTGCCAAGACCCTTACACATATTATATAGTTATTTTCAGCGCCTTGACGAAACAGAGAATGTGATTTTGGAATTAGATCCTGACGTATTTGGCATGGAGCGTACAGTCCATGTTAACTGCGATGACATATTTCCTTTTTGTGAATTGATGCCTATTACAGACACTTGCATAGTTGTGTATATGTGGTATGCTTTCAATTATATTGTACTTTATATATGTGTTTCATTAACTTAGATTTCCTAATTTTTTTGGGTTAATTTTCAATTGTAGGCATCTATATAGAAAGATGCAGGAAAAGATGATACTGAAGGATTTCAAATTGGTGGATCCAGTGCCTGTGGAGTATGTCCCATCAAAAAATCAAAATATAGATTTCATCCAAGAACAGTTGAATAAAAGGGCTTCTTACTTATCTAGTAGGCTAATTGGTACCTCAACTGGCCAATTGGTGGTTGTGCCATGCAACATTGGGTGAGTAAGAATAACATGTATATCACTCTCACTTGCATATTTTGAGAACTTGTGCGATTGCATGCACTAATTATATCTCTTTGAGTAGTTTCCACTGGATTTTAACTATGATCAATGTTGAAAAGGAGATTGTTTATTTGTTGGATCCTCTTAGACACCGCATCCATGATCAAGATTGGAAATATGTGGTCAACATGTAAGTTTTTTAGGTTCTTTTCTTAACTTTGTTGAAACATGTTCTTTTCTTACAATAAACTCTTATATGCATGAAGGGCCTTGACATTGTATAATGCGGAGGCGGGAAGGAAAGGGAAAAAACAACCAACATGGGAAGTTGTCAAGGTATGTCCTTGTGATTAGCAACTGTTTCACTATCCTCGAATGAGTTATTTAAATACGTAGTTTTAACATAGGCTCCTCGACAACCGGATGCGAAGCAATGTGGTTTTTATATCATGCGATATATGAAAGATATAATTGAAAATTTTGGAGTTGGCGACAAGGAATCACTTCCATCAATGGTAATATCTTCCATATAGGTTACTTTGTATCTCTGTGAGCAACTAAACTAGAAATGTTTAGTACGTAGTTTTACTAATATATTATTTATGTATTTTTACAGTTTACAAATCTTAAGTACACATTGGTTGAAATTAATGAAGTGCGATCCGAGTGGGCTGAATGCATGCTAGATTACATTTGAGTAGGAAAGGTATTCGAATTTTGAAAACTTTGTAGTTTCGGGTTAATATGTTAGTTTCGGATTACATTTCTGCAGCATTGAAATTTCTGCAGCACTGGTTTATACGTTTTTGTTTTCTGCAGCACTGAAATTTCTGCTCGGGCCATTTCTGTCAGTCAGGCCACTTCTGAATCAAACTTTGTTATTGTGATTCTTGCAAGCACTGTGTGAAGGCTGCTGCCAAAAGTTCTTGGCTGAGATTTGATCTTAATTCCAAACTTTTTATAGAGATCTGTGGATGACTGTTTAAGGAATTGTAGCTACTGATCAACTTCCAGCGTTGTTGCATCGACTAACTTGACCTGCATATCAGAATTATTTTACTTTTGTTACTTTTATTGTCTCTGTGATAGAAACACAGATTTTTGCACTAAAGTCATTGGAGCACTAGCAGGATTACAGATATGTGTTTGCCTTTGCTTTCCTCTGTTTTTCATTGCAGGTGGGAAAAAGTTCTAGTATATAGGAGGATGAATTTCTTCTTTATGTGATGCAACCTTAATCTTTGCATGACTTGTAAGACAGATGGTGATAAAGGGTATTGGTGGAAAATGTAAATAATTATCTTTTGAGAGTAATTTCACCTGTTAAATAGTGCCAGTTTGGAACTTGATCCTGCATACTTTTTAGCAATTAGTATAGATCTAACTGTGTTGCCTGATTATGTGCTTGTATCATTTAGTTGCAATAGCTTGTTCTTATCCTAATGTTGTAGAATAATCATTCTTTACACTTTACTGCCTATGCTATATATTGATCTTTAAAGAATTTAATGTTGTATGTTTTCTGATGAAGCAGGAATGGGATGCTTTGATGCTATCTAATTTTGCACTTGAGAATCAGTTACACACAGCTAGGCAAGAGTTGAGTCATACCTTATATCAGGTATGAAAATTCATAGACAAGAAATATATTTTGGTTGTTCACCAGCTGCTTTATGCATCAGAATTTTTACTTTTGCCTTTGTGCATTTGATTCATATTCCTTAGTGTTAGTGTACTTCTATATTTAATTTGGTCTTTTTCTTTTCTCATTAAAGTTTGTTGCAGGTAAGGATTAATGTTTCGAGAATACAAAAGTTTTAATTTTGTGCCTATAGGTAGGCAATAAGTAGAAAAAGATGTCTGCAATTATACACATCAAACTTGGATGACTCAGAGGATTGATTAACTGTATTTGAGCATGATGCTTGTTACATATTCTCATGCAACATTTTCTTCTTTGCTTGGAAAATTTTCATTCTTGTTTTGTTTGCACATATACATAACCATTCATTGACTAGCTTCAATAAGCAGCAGTATTCCTTGATCATGTGTTGATATACTAACTGGATGTGTCCAATTCCCTAAAAATAATCATGTTGATTTGGATCACTTGTACAATGGAATACAACTTTTATTATTTTGTTAATGGAACTGGTCATAATGCTTCTCAGAGTTGTAGCCAATTTTGCAAGCTCTGCCAGTGCCAGTTGCTGCTGCTGCAAGTGCCAGTGCCGTTGCTGCTGCTGCAAGTGCCAGTGCCGTTGCTTCTCAGAGTTGTAGCCAATTTTGCAAGCTCTGCCAGTGCCAGTTGCTGCTGCTGCTCTGCCAGTGCCGTTGCTGCTGCTGCAAGTGCCAGTTCACTCCAAAGGCTTGTGGTATCCGAAGCTGCTGCTGCACCTGCTACTGCCCCAATGGGTAATACCGTTTTTCAGGCTTGTGGTATCGTTGCACCTGCTACAAAGATTGAACTGTACTGCTACTGCACCTACTACAAAGATTGATCTGTCAATCTTCTGAATTCTGATTGCCTCAATAGTGATCTGTGATTTCAGTTCATTCACTGGCAATATCTTATCTATGTTCTCTTGATTTCAGTTAGACGAGTTCTTGTTGATGTTGAGCGTGGAAGAACTCTTATATGGAGATTTTGTTTACTTTTCCCTTTTGGATTTGTAGTACAGCAGTCAAAAGGTTATTTGTAAACGTTGAGGAGGATGAAAACAATGTAACATGTTGCAAGAAGAATAATTTTTGTTAGTTACTTTTGATTATTTGTAAATATTGAGGTGATTAAATATATCGATGCTTTTGTATTTGTGATTTGTTTGATGAATTTATATATTATGATATTACATCGGTCGAAAACCGTTGTTAAAATTGATGTTAAACATATATTACATCGGTTTTACACCGTTGCCAAATCGATGTCGTTGTGATATTACATCGGTCGAAAATCGTTGTTAAAATTGATGTTAAACATATATTACATCGGTTTTACACCGTTGCGAAACCGATGTCGTTGTGATATTACATCGGTCGAAAACCGTTGTTAAATTGATGTTGAACAGATATTACATCGGTTTTAAACCGTTGCGAAACCGATGTCGTTGTGATATTACATCGGTCGAAAACCGTTGTTAAATTGATGTTGAACAGATATTACATCGGTTTTAAACCGTTGCGAAACCGATGTTGTTATGTTAAATAGATATTACATCGGTTTTAAACCGTTGCGAAACCGATGTTGTTATGCTATTACATCGGTTGAAAACCGTTGTTAAATTGAT
>NW_027428782.1:0-1348 GCF_044706935.1 Curcuma longa
AAACTAAATCTACGGTATCATCAAGATTGATCAAATAACAGATCCAACCATCAGACCTAATACTGATCTAACCACGCTGATCAATCCACTAATCTCCACCACAATAGTTAATTAAGTTCTAATAAACAAGCTTACCTCCAATCTGATTAATTCCCAATCAAGCTAAGCTTTACTTGATCCAACCCGCCGCTGGATACAATCCAAACCTCTAGTCAGTAGCTCCAACCAATCAGATCAGCTTCATTCAAGGAGCTGTGGAAACGAACAGCGATCAAAATCCAAAGAGAACCAACCAAATCTTAGCTAATAATTTCTTACCAAAGCCCTAGATCCGTTCCATTACTGCTCCTTTCTCTCACGGCAGAAACCCGATCAAATCACAGCAACCTAGCTGTGAAGAAGAAATGATTCATCATCAACCAACAGATTCAAGAAAACCACTTCCCCTTGAATCAAACCAATCCGATTCAACAATAGAACCTTACCTCAAATCAGTTCCGATCAGACCCTAGAACCAAGCTCCGGTCCTCCTCCTTCTTCTTGGTGGAACTCAAAAACTCACCCAAATCATAGCAATAAGCTGTAGAGAGGAAGATCATCCAAGATTAGGGAAGATTCAAGACCAATCTAACGAGATTCAACCCAAGAAACCCTAAGGATTCAAGATCTCAACTTACCTTCTTCTTCTTCTCCGATCTGTCGCCACCGCTAGAACTGACTCAACTCCGCAATCGACTACTCCTTTCACAGCCAGCCCCGATCCGACCACCCTAGGACTAGATCGCTGGCTCTCCCTTCCGATCTAGCACCGATGTTGGAGCTTGATCTGCTGGAGTCGGTGGTGTCGAACCGAAACAGAGGAGAAGCGATCGGTGGAAGAGGTCTTGATCGCGATTTGGGAGAAGGAAGGAGAACTCGCGATTCGAAGAAGGAATCGAAAAGGGAAAAATATGCTTCGGTAGAAACGGGAAGAAACCGAGCGAAGAGAAGATTGCGGCTTCGTGGAGGAGGAAGAATGAAGCTTCGGCGATTTGGGGAGAAGAAGATCATGGATACTATTGATTCCCAACGGGTTTGGATTAATGGTTAACGGGTTCAAGTTTTACCGGGTTTTAACAACAAAACCAATCCAATAACCCTATTTCATATAAGCTTTAATTAAGTTTCAATGGGCTTTATTTGGCTCCATCACTAATCCTAAAATTAAACTCATTGGATTGACTTAATGGGTTTCATTAAACTCAAATGAACCTCAATCCCAAAAATGCCTAGCCTTTAATGATTGGTTAGCCACTTGTTAACCAATTAGGGTTATTTATGATTAACCCCTTAAGTTCCGGTATTTTAC
>NW_027428783.1:0-1173 GCF_044706935.1 Curcuma longa
CCCACTAACAAAAATTTGGTCCCCAAATTTGTTAGCTTCATACTATAGTGCAAAAGTACCATAGTAATATGTTCTCATTTCCACTCACGAAGAGCGTTTCAGGTCTCGATACATACGAATACCACTTGGATGTATCGCAAACCTAGGATGATGTGCATCCTACAATAACTCCTCTCTTATTGGATGCTCTGGAACACGCAGTCGTCCTCGAGACCGAAGGACTCCGTCTGTATCGTAAGAAAACCCTGACTGCAGACCAGAATCCAATCTGCTGCAGATAAACTGGCTGTGCTGATCACTAGCCTGGGCTGACTTAATCTTCTCTACTAACTCTGATTGAGCGATCATCGTAACCAGAATACCCCGCTGAGTCTAACTATACTCCACAAGTCCAAATCAGAAGACTACCGAACCAAATCAGTAACGACTACCAATTGACTAAGTCAGAATCCCACGAGACTTTCGGCTAAGCGCATCGGCAACAATATTAGCTTTCCCAGGATGGTAGTTAATGGTACAATCATAATTCTTAAGAACTCGCACCAAAATCTCCTCATAGGACGTGTCCGGCTGAAGAGGAACAGGTACCTCCCTTAGAGCATATAAAAGGATGAGTTATGTATTTCTGTAACATAGATGCATGAAATATACTATGGACACTCGCAAGTGTCGGAGGCAATGCTAGGTGGTATGCAACCTCGCCAATCCGCTCCAGTATCTCAAAAGGACCAATGTATCGTGAAGCTAACTTTCCTTTCAATCCAAATCTCTTCACCCCCTTCGTGGGTGACACTCGTAACAATACGTGATCGCCCACAAAGAACTCGAATGGCCGACGTCTCTGGTCTGCGTAACTTTTCTGTCTATCATAAGCCTCTGACATCCGTCGTCTGATAGTACGCACAAGCTCAGCATCCTGCTGAATACTCTGCGGACCCAAAAACTACCTCTCGCCAACCTCCTTCCATAATACTGGAGATCGGCACGGTCTACCATATAATGCAACAGGTATAAAAATCATGTGAATACATGTAATGTATGTCATATCATACAATACAACAGTCATATATCATACAACGATGCTGTAAACAATAATGCAGCAGTAAATGCATGGTAGCACCCACACAGGCAGTGCTAAACATGATATAATGATCGCACCCACACAGGCAGTGC
>NW_027428784.1:0-4714 GCF_044706935.1 Curcuma longa
GAAGAGGTCTTCGTCCGGCAAGGGGAAAGGAAAAAGGAAGTAATTGTAATCAGCTCCGGTTATGTTATTGTAACCTTTGTCTGTCTTTTAATGAAATCCTTTTGACGGCGACCTTCTCTGTTGTATGCTTATGTTTTTTATTTTGCTTGCGGTGCGACTAGCTTGTAGTAACGGAACAAGAGGGGTGAGCCTTAGAGAGAGAGCGAAGCTAGTCTTGGGGAAGACAACGAAGGGACTGTGTCCTATTCCGGCTCAACGAAGAGACGATTGAGAGTCGGCTTGCCTTAATCCATTGGAGCACGCTGAGAAGCAGTGGGTGATTTGTCCGTGCGATTCAGGGACCAAGTGTAGGATACTTTCTAGTTATTTGCTGAGGTTACCGGTTCGGTGTAGTGCTCGACCAGCAACGGAATAAGAAACAACGTGGCCCCTGATAGGGAGGTGAACACAAATGACGGCGCAGTCAGCGGGCCTCGTGGAACCCGACTACCGAATCGGGAAGGAGATGGCAATGGCTGTGTCCTGAGACAGGCTTTGGGGGCGCTCTGCGGCTGTGCTTGAATCGTGAACATGGTGTTGATGGAGTAGGTCCGAGACCTAAGTTAGCTCAATCCGCGACTATGTCAGAGTCGGGAGAGATGTCGATGGCGTAGGTCCGAGACCTAGTTAGCTCGATGGCGTAGTGTCGATGGCGTTCCGAGACCTAAGTTAGCTCAATCGACTATGCCCGAGTCGGGAGAGTAATGTCGATGGCGTAGGTCCGAGACCTAAGTTAGGCGACTATGTCCGAGTCGGGAGAGTAATGTCGATGGCGTAGGTCCGAGACCTAAGTTAGTTAATCCGCGACTATGTCCGAGTCGGGAGAGTAATGTCGATGGCGTAGGTCCGAGACCTAAGTTAGCTCAATCCGCGACTATGTCCGAGTCGGGAGAATGTTAGGGATGGATGAGGGGCTTTGGTACGAGGAAAGGGACCTGCAGGAACATTGTCATTATTCAAGTATAACAAGTTTAGCAAGACGTACAGTGAGGCCTGATGCTCCAGGGTACTAAACATAATAAGGTCGAAGATGCATGGCATTCCAGGGTCTGATCAAGTCTTTGCCATCCGAGTCGGCTAAGTAGTAGGCGCCGACACTTGTCTTCTTGACCACCCGATAAGGGCCTTCCCATGGGGGTTCAAGCTTGCTTACTTCGCCTGCCGGTTTCACCTTCTTCCATACCAAGTCGCCTACCTGGAATGATCTGGGAATCACTCGCCGATTGTAGGTAGCGCACATTCTTCGTCGGTAGGCGGCGAGTCGTGAGGCGGCTCGGTCTCTGTCTTCCGTGACGAGGTCTAGCTCCATCCTCCGGCGGTCCCCATTGTCCTCGTCATAGAGTCGTCTCCTGTCCGATTGCACCCCCACTTCCATTGGTATGACAGCCTCCCCTCCGTAGACCAAGTGGAACGGTGTCATGCCGGTGCTTTCCCTTAGCGTGGTTCGGTAGGACCAGAGCACACAAGGTAGCTCTTCCACCCAACTGCCTCCTTCATGATCTAACTTGGTTTTGAGCCCGCGCAATATCTCCCGGTTGGTGACTTCAGCTTGCCCGTTGGCTTGTGGGTAAGCCACTGAGGTGAATGCCTGCTGGATGCCAAGCCCCTGACACCAGGCTTGAATCTTCTTTCCTTGGAACTGACGGCCATTGTCAGAGACTAACCGCTGGGGAATACCATACTGGCAGATAAGGTTCTTCCATAGGAACTTGATCACTGCTTCTTCAGTAATTCGGGCGAGGGCTTCAGCTTCGACCCACTTGGAGAAATAGTCCACGGCGACCAGGAGGAACTTCTTCTGTTGTGGCCCGATCGGAAAGGGTCCTACAATGTCCATACCCCATTGGTCGAAAGGACACGAAGTGGTGGAAGCCTTCAACCATTCCGTTGGTCGCCGAGAGAAGCTTTGGTACTTCTGGCAGTGAATACAGGTGGCAACCAATTTTGCCGCATCAGCTTGAAGAGTGGGCCAGAAATAACCGGCCAGTAAGATCTTCCTTGCAAGCGATCGCCCGCCTGGGTGATTACCACAGCATCCCTGGTGCGCCTTACGCAGAACGTAATGCGTCTTCTGGCCCCAAGCACTTCAGAAGTGGACGGGAGAAGGCGCGCCGGTACAACTGATCTCCTACAAGTGTGAACCGGGCTGCGCGCCTTCGGAGCACTTTGGCTTGATCTGGGTTGGAAGGGGTGGCGCCCGTTGGAGGAAGTCCAAGAGTGAGCTTCTCCAGTCGTCCGCAGATGCCGCCGATCCAGATTGATCAATTTGAGCGATGAAGGCTACTTGGGCATTGATCCTTCATCCGTCCATTCGGCTATGGAGCTGGCCAGTCGGGCCAGCTCATCTTCTCGAGCATTCTCGGCTCGGGGAATCTTCTGGAGGGACACCTCTTTAAATTCTGCCTTTAACTTTGTGAAGGCCTCGGCATATCAGCGAAGTCGATCGTTGCGGATTTCGTAATTCCCTTCTACTTGTTGCGCCACCAGTTGAGAATCGAAATATAGATGAACCCGGGCAGCTCCCATCCGCTTGGCTGCCTGCAGGCCCGCAAGCACAGCTTCGTATTCGACTTCATTGTTGGAGGCGCGAAAACTTAGTCTAATGGAGAGCCGAATTTCTTCTCCCTGAGGGAGAGATTAATACAACCCCGACTCCGCTCCCTTGTTGATTGGCGGAACCATCCACATACACCTTCCATGTCTGCTCTGCCTCTTCTCCGGGTATTTCAATGAGAAAGTCGGCTAGGGCTTGGGCTTTGATGGCAGTCCGGGGTTGGTACTGAATGTCATACTCTCCAAGTTCTACATCCATTTGACGAGCCGCCCCGAGATCTCGGGTTGCGTGAGCAATCGACCCAAGTTGCTGTTAGTCAGGACCGTGACTGGATGAGACAGGGAGTAGGGGCGCAGCTTCCGCACGGATAAAACAAGCATCCATGCCAGCTTCTCCAGGTTGGAGTATCTAGTCTCTGCATTTTTGAAAAGGTGACTAGAGAAGTAAATGGGCTGCTGAGACTGACCTTCCTGCTTCACGAGGACGGAGCTAGCAGCGGAGTTGGAAGCAGCTAAGTACATCCATAGCGGCTCGCCTGGAGAGGGCTTGGCGAGCCGAGGGAGCTGGGATAAATAATCTTTAAGTTCTGAGAAAGCCTTGTCACAATTTTCATCCCATTCAAACTTCTGCGCCCGCTTCAGCACCTTGAAGAAGGGGAGGTTGCGTTTGCGGATCTGGAGATGAACCGAGATAAGGCATTGATCCGGCCCATCAACCTTTGTGCTTCTCTGAGATTGCGAGGGGGAGACATTTGAGATAATGCTTGCACCTTGTCCGGATTGGCTTCGATTCCCTTCTCGGTTACTATGTAACCGAGGAACTTCCCCACTCGGACTCCGAACAGGCACTTAGCTGGATTCAGCTTGAGGCCGTATCGGCGTAACGTGCTGTAGGTCTCTTCTATATCAGTGATAAGAGAGTCTCCCTGTTCCGATTTGATTAGTATATCATCTACATACACTTCAATGTTGCGGCCTTGTTGGTGGTGGAAGATTTTGTCCATCAACCGTTGATAGGTGGCTCCTGCATTCTTCAGTTCGAATGTCATAACAGTATAACAAAAAGTTTCATCTACCGTTAACAAACTGACCTTATATTGGTCGTCTACAGAAAGGGGGATTTGGTGATACCCCTGATAAGCATCAAGCATACATATGTATTCACACCCGGAGGTTGAATCGACCAGCTGGTCGATCCTTGGCAGGGGATAGCAGTCTTTCGGGCATGCTTTGTTCAGGTCTCGGAAGTCTACACATACCCTTCATTTGTTGCCCGGCTTTGGGACCAATGCTATATTAGACATCCATGTAGGGAAGTGTACCTCCTTGATGTATCCTGCTTGTTGAGATAATTTTGCCCCAAGCAATTGGATTTTAATATTTGGCTAAATCAGGTTAAGTTAGACAATGCTTGTTGATCTAACATGTATAACTTGAGTTCACAGGAAAGTCCAGGAATGAAGTCTTGGCACTTGGTGAAGTCTCGGAGGCGCGGTCTCTTGGCAAAGGTGAAGTCCCGGAGGCGAGGCCTCTTGGCAAGAGAAGTCTTAGCATGATAAAGTCGAGGGAAACGTCTCAAGCGAGTGCAAGGAAGTGCATGAGGCTTGTGGAAGGCGTTTGAAGACTTGTGTCAAGGCTAAGGGATGAAGAAAAAGCTGGAAAAGTGAGTTTTTAGCTTAGACAGTCGACTGGCCCTGCCAGCAGTCGACTGGGGTTGATCCGAAGAACACACAGCCAAGAACAGAAAGATCAGTCGAGTGGATAGTTGACTAGTACCAGTCGACTGGCCTTGGAGCAATCGACTGGTATACTGCCGTTGAACAACAACTGGCAAATTAAATGCATATTTAATTGCCGTTGAAGCTACATCTCGACTGGCCCTATGAGCAGTCGACTGGTGCACTGAAATTTATAAAAAGAGCGGTCAACGTCGCAGAGCAGAAGAATCAGATTCTTTCATCTTCTTTACTGCTCTTTACATTGTAAAAGCTCTCCTCTTCCTCTCATACTTTACTACAAATCTTGTACGAGGAAGACGCCCTGTTGTGAAGGTTTCTCCGCCTTCGAAGTGTGATTCGAGAAGGAGATTGTTTTCATAGTGGAATCGTCGGCTGCGTGTGTG
>NW_027428785.1:0-1222 GCF_044706935.1 Curcuma longa
TTTTCTTTTCTGTTGCAGCAGCTCCATATCAGAATCCTAGCCTTTAACAAAGCATCATGTGACTATGTAGTGATATACATTTGAATTCTGATGAACTCCAATCAAAATCATCTTGAAACTTTGGCACAACACTTTGGTTTCACAATTCTTTTGCACAATTCATGTTAGTTCCATCAATTTATTTGTTTCCAATGTTTTCTCTGCATCTTAACTACAGCTCTAGTTTCTGAATTTCAGAATGTCACTTTTAACTTCAGCCTTGAGATAATTTTTTTTTTTTAGAATCCAGAATACAGCAACATTGATATGGCATATTCTTCTACTCCAACTCACCTTGTTACAAAGCTGCTATAATTTCTTTTATTAGCGCTGAAATTCTACAGTTCAGTAATTGAATTTGAGTCACCTTCAGCCCCTTTACTTCATGTCTAGAATTCGGAAATGCTTGGAATTCTTACTAACACCTTGTTACAGACCACAGTTGGCACAAAACAATCTCCTTTTTGGCACACTGCACAACTAATCAGTTTTTTTTTTTTTTTTTTTTTTTCTACTGATCTTAACTGCTCTCAACTCATCTCAGCTCAAGTACTCCAATTCTCAGTTCAAACAATTTGTTCAATCACGAAAAGGAAACATCATATAGCATAACACTTGATGTAATGATTACTACTTCCCCATTTTACTTGTATCCTTCAAAATTTTCAACAATACTAAACACCTCCCCCACACTTAAACTCTTGACCGTCTCGGGCAAGAAACATTAATAGCATTCAAAAATATCCACATCCAAGATAAAAAAAAAAAAATGAACCTAAATTAGGATGAAAAAGAATAAAGAGAAATGGTGTGAAGTATAGGTATAGAATGTTTTAAAGGGAGATGTGTGGTTGATGAAACAAATTATTAGCCTTCATAAATGTGGACCAATCATAGAAAATATAGCCTTGAAAGAACACAAGCAAGTTCTAGATTACAATCACATAAGTGCTTCACACAATTAAGGCTTAAACCTCACTAGGTAGAAAAGTACATCATCTCAATTTCATCAATTTGGACTCCATCACTAAGGGTTACTCAATGTTCAAAAATTTTCATCCATGAACTCAAATTCCTCAACTTGATAATCAAAGTTAACTAGCTTTTAAGAGCCTCTAGCATGATGTAAGAAACTACTAAGGGGGTTACATTTATTTCCTAACTCCCAACCATGCATGAAATG
>NW_027428786.1:0-4167 GCF_044706935.1 Curcuma longa
CTGGTTAGCCAAACTACATACTTAACTTGATCCTAGTTCCATACAGGGGCGGCTCAAGCCCACGGAGGGCCCTAGGCGAAATTTTTTTAAAGATGATTGTTATTATTTTAAAAAATTTTCTCTCACCCTTTTTTATTCGGATTTAGATCGACAATGGTGGGTTTAAAAATTTTTTAAAATAAATTAAAATTTTAAATTATAAAATAAATTTTTTATATAAAATTAAATTTTCTTGCTTAACCAAATGCTTTATTGACTTGGAGGTGCTGTTCTGCAAACCATATGTTTACCAACCCATCATGTCTTAACCGAAACTTACCATTCCAGGCTTCTAGGCATGTCGACTGATCTCATAGGAACCTAATAACAATGAAACTACATGCTCTAACCACCTTAGCATGTACAATAAGATGCAAACCATCACACAGTGAGTAGCAGTTTCAGCATGAGAAATATTGGTAGTGTAATATGTGGTAACGGGAAGACAAACAAAATCTCTTTGTGCAGTTGTGCACATAGGGGAACTTGCCAAACCATGCAAAATCCATTTATCTGGTTTGATCTTGTTTCTTCTTCTTTTGTGACTTTATCTTCTTGTTCTATGTATTTATCCACTACAAGTCCGTGGTTGTTATGTTCCACAAAATTATCGAAACCTTAACAGGCATAAGAGCTATATCAATTCTAACACCTGGAACTCAACTATTTCTGCTAGTGAGCAAAAAATACTCAAAGCAATAAATTCAGTATATGGATGTAATCTATTTGTACCAATATGACTCGATGAGCAAGCTTTCGGTACACTTATAATTCATTGCTGATTTATCGTCAATTATTTAGACCTAGAAGGTTAAGCTAAAGTCTAAAGACATAAAAGATGGATCTTTTGCGACTCCTCTGAGTGATGTAAACCCTTACATAAATGCAATTCTTAACCGAAGACCAAACTCTGACAAATCTAATTCATTTCTCAACTTAAAATCAATAAAATTATCCAAAACAAACTCGTAAAGCTTAGGCAATCGCAAACACCCGTAGCAAACTCAACCCGCTAGTGATCGAATGAAGAAAACAAGCGTAAAATAAAGAGGAAGATAAGGAAACTGACGGATTGAGCAGTGTGCCAAGAGATGCCCCGATAGAGGTTGACGGAGAAGGTAGCGGTCAAGTAGAGCGTCGTCGCTGCCAGAATCGCCGGCGTCGGCAGGAGATCGCTGTTTCGCCGGCGTCGGCAGGAGATGAAGAGTCGACAGTCGGCTGTAAAGAACGGGAGAAGGAGAACGCGGAGAACGAGGCGAGGAGAAAGAGAACGGGAGAAGGAGACGCGTCGAACGAGGCGAGGGAGATAAAGATATCGGTATTGGGAAGCGGCGAGATTTCTTGGATCCGATTTAACCCTTTATTATTTATTATCTCTAAATAATTTAATAATTTAAATTTTTTTTTTGGGCCCCTTTTAAACCTGGGCCCTAGGCATAGGCCTTACCCGCCTATGCCCGGGCCTGGTTCCATAATCAAAAGTCTGATTTGATCTGCTAGTGCTTCCTGCTCTAACAGTAAAGATATGAAGAGCGATATCAATATCAAGATGTTGCTCCAGGACATACATCCACTACTAGAAAAAAGCTAATACACAACGCTAGAAAGCAACGCTTTTTGTTAAAAGTGTTGTCTTTTTCTATTTAACAGCGTTTTTAGTCAAAAATATTATCTTTTAAAAATCAAAGACAACATTTTTTTAGAAAACGTTGTCTATTAGCAGTTTTTTTGGGTCAAAGACAACGCTTTTTCAGAAAGCATTGTCTATTAGTAATTTTTTGGGCCTCTTATAATGACATTTTGTAAATGTCATTATAAATATAACTTAGTAAATATACTCATCAAAGTTTTAACCTAATCTTTCTCGCAACAATCCGTGGAGTGAGAGGTGGTCATCGCCTCGTGCGGCAGCGAGCAATTGCTCGTGGGGTGGCAAACGACTGCACGCAAGGCGCCACCGCCTCTCGTGCGGTCGACCGCTAATTTTTCTTTCGGCAAATAGATACTTCCTTCTTCCTGCAAGTCTCTTTGATATTTTTTTCTTACACTCAGCGATCACTTGACAAGGAGACGGATTTGTCTCCGCCCGTCGGCTAAGGATTTGGACCGTCCACTAGTCAGGAATCTCACGCGATCTATTGTGCTCCCTTCTTGGATCCGTCTTATTACTCCCACGATGCCTGCTCACCCACTTTAGCAGTCCATGATCGGTCTTTTAGGGTTTGGATTACCACAAATTTTGAACCGATGAGTCTCAGCGTCAGTGTTGCACTCATGGAGGACCCCGCATCATTGGTTGCTTATTTAGATCCACAAGAGATGGATGGAGTCATCGTTTGGTCTGTAGATCTGTGCCAGGTTTGAACTGCCTCAAATTATATATAATTCAATTTTTTTGTGTGTATCTAAATTGATTGTGGTTGAACTAAAGGAGTTGACCCTTGGGGAGTATGTGAAGAGAGACACCATGGATGTATTCAAAAAGGGTAAAAATTTGTTTTTTGTCAGCTCAACTTCATTGGGGACTAGATTGGTAATTCGCCTCTTGTTCCTCTCATGTTTTTACCTTAATTTGACTTGGCTTCTTCTAAAAATTTAAAATTTTTAGCTAGAGGAGATGGGAAGATACTAGTCAACATTTGTTCTTTTCAGTGTGCCGAGATTAATCGAGGGAGGCAAAGGAGGGCCATAAAAAGGAGAGGGCTACTCTCTGTTGGATCTTAAGTGCTTGTAAATTAAAGTAAGCCTTTCATGATCGTCTTAGAAACATTTGTTTTCTGATGTCATAACATTGCTTGATCGTCTCAACTATAGAATTGTGGATTTCTTCAATGAGTTTCAACTTCTTTCTCTCAAGGCGGCCCATATTTTTTTTGAGCTATATGGCTCAGATTGGGAGAAGAGGCATAAGGTATGCATTTGGGTCACCCCTCCCCATCTATTTTTTTTTCTTTTTTGAAAATGTTACCATTATTATCCCTTTCCTTTTCTAATACTGATGCTTAGGTGAAGGAATTGCAAGAGAATGTTTTAGAATGAATTGACATGAGCAAGTAAGCAACCTGATACTTTTTTCCTAGCAATGTGGGTCTTGTCAGTTTTATGATTGTAAATCAGCAAACATAATTTTTGGCTCATGTAGTGTTTGTAATAGAGTTACCAATTTGTTTGTGTATGTGCCTAGCTATTAAACATCAAGTAGAATTGAAGTTAAGGTTGATAGTTTAAAGAAGTTTGAATAGGTTAAGCTCTATTAAGTTTGCATAGTAAGCATTTTCCTTAGTTGGTTTAAGTGATAATGAGAGACCTGCACTTCTCCTCTAACTGTTAAAATTTGGTTCACATTCATGATTGCAAAAATATTTTGACAAGTACATTTCTATATTTTTGGGTCACCTTTTTGCTATATCATTTCAAGCACATTCCTATATTTTAAAATATTATTATGTTGTTTCTTGTAGCTCAGATATGACTCTACTACAGTGTAGCTCAGATTGTCAAGGTATATATCTTATTCTTTGATACTTGCTTTAGTAAGTTATCTATATACTTTTCAGATCTTGACAACATTAGTTTCTCGTAGGATGATGCTTCCGACAATCAAGTGTGCAAGAAGAAGAAGTAGAAGAAGAATGTGGTCATTCCTACTTGCTCCATATTTCAAGTACTTGTGCCGGACGTGAGGGTTAGAAGTCGAGGTCATATCACTTCAATAGCATAATGTGATAGTTGGTAAAAGCATATATTATATAATTAAGTCTATGTAATGCTTTTGTAATAGATAAATTTTTTTGTAATAAACAATAATTTTGTATATGGAAGCTATTTGGTAAATATAATAGACTTTATTTTTGTACATAGAAAATACAATAGTTTTTATTTATTGATAATAATATTTGTATAATAGACAACGTTGTTAAATATAATAGACAACGATGTTAACTATAATAGACAACGCTGTTAATTATAATAGACAACGCTTTTTAAAATATTATTGATATTAACAAAAAGTATTATCGATGTTAACAAAGATAACATTTTTTCTACGTTGTCTTTAAGACCCCTCTTTTACAACAGGGGCTTTTACAACGCTTTTTCTGCCAGATAGACAACGCATAAAAAGTATTG
>NW_027428787.1:0-1700 GCF_044706935.1 Curcuma longa
CTGTTGGGTTGCAAGGGTGCAAACATAGTCCCACATCTAAAACACATGGGAAAGATCATGGGTTTAAAAGGATGAAAAGTATCTCCATTGGCATGAGGCCTTTTGGGGAGAGCCCAAGAACAAAACCATGAGGGCTTAGGCCCAAAGTGGACAATATCATGCCATTGTGGAGATGTGGACATTCTTTAGACCCTACAATTGGTATCAGAGCGAGGCCGCTCTTCACCGGACTAACCGCCGGATGAGCCATGATCCAGATCTAACCATGTGGGGACCCTCGGGGAAAACAAAGGAAGTAGGGGAGGCTCGGACCATGAGGGACATGGCAGCCGGACCATGAGGGACATGGCAGTCGGACCATGAGGACATGGCAGCCGGACCATGAGAAATGGCAGCCGGACCATGAGAAATGGTAGCGGAGCTTCCAGTGGTCCTTTGTTTGAGGGGGGGATTGTTGGGTTGCAAGGGTGCAAACATAGTCCCACATCTAAAACACATGGTAAATAAGATCTAAATCTATCCAAAGCAAAGACAATAGAAAGAAGCTCCTTCTCTGTCGTGGTGTAGTTAGCCTGCGCAGCATCCAAGGTTTTCGAAGCATAGCAAATCACGTGTGAGGCTCCATCTACTCTCTGTCCCAGCACAGCTCCTACAGCAAAATTCGAAGCATCACACATTAGTTCAAAAGGCAAATTCCAATCAGGTGGCATAATGATAGGAGCTGAGATAAGAGCCTCCCTTAATTTCTGAAAAGCTTCTTTGCATTTTTCGTCGAAGCAAAACTCCACATCTTTTTGCAAAAGCCTCGAGAGTGGAAGAGCAATCTTACTGAAGTCTCTAATAAATCTCCTGTAGAATCCTGCATGGCCAAGAAAAGCTCGAACATCCCGTACGCATACGGGGTAAGATAAAGAAGAAATAACACTTATTTTTGCAGGATCTACCTCAATACCTTTCCTAGAGACGATGTGGCCCAAGACAATTCCGTGCTCAACCATAAAATGTTTATATACAAAAGAGCTAGTCTTTTCAGTATACTCCAACAATCTCCCACTTATACTAAAAGACTATGCTGTCTTCTGCTGTCATCCACTAAAAGACTATGTTGTCTTCTCTGCCATCCATCTGATCCCCATCCCTTCAACGTGCCGATCATAAGCTCGCCGGAAGGGCTTTGGTGAAAGGATCTGCCAGGTTATCTGCTGATGCGATCTTGGCGACAACGACTTCTCCTCTTTTTACGATTTCTCGTATCAGGTGGTACTTGCGCTCTATGTGTTTACTTGCTTTGTGGGCTCGTGGTTCCTTCGAGTTTGCAACTGCACCACTGTTATCACAATAAATTGTGATTGCTTTGGGCAAACCAGGAATCACATCCAAGTCCATCATGAAGTTCCTGAGCCATACAGCCTCTTTGGCTGCCTCTGAAGCTGCGACATACTCAGCTTCCATGGTGGAGTCTGAAATGCATTTCTGCTTAACACTCCTCCATACTATGGCTCCACCTCCTAAAGTAAACACATACCCAGAGGTAGACTTACTGCTGTCCCTATCTGATTGGAAGTCTGAATCTGTGTAACCCACAGGGACTAAATCGTCTGACCGGCCGCAGTCCAATGTCCCTGTCCTGGATTACTTTGATATCTGCTAACCATGCCCACGGCAAAGCAGATATCCGGTCTAGTACACAGCATGGCATA
>NW_027428788.1:0-3674 GCF_044706935.1 Curcuma longa
TCAATCTGAATATATTGAACTTAATTCTTGTCCAACTAAAATGAACTTAAATCTGTGTCAACATCAAAACAACAATCGGGACAAACTGCATCAACAATCTCCCCCTTTTTGTTGTTTGACAATACGATTTAAGTTTAGATCGGAATATCAACAATCTTCCCTTTCATATATGTAAGTAAGGAGATCAAGATCCTCCCCCTACAACAATTAAGTTCATTACTTTGGGAATAAGAGTTAAGTTCATATATGTAAGGAGATCAAGATCCTCCCCCTACATTAATTAAGTTTATTGCTTTGGAGAATAATTCTCAAACTTTAGTAACCATCCTCTCTCCAATTCCTAAACTTAAGTCCATCCTCTCCCCCTTTGTCAAACACCGAAAAGGGTGTAGACTGGTCATCAAGCCTCACCAACTCCCCCTTAATTCAAGCGTGTCTCCTCCCGAACGCATTAATATAAAACGAAGAGTGGTAAACATGAGAAACAGACAATATAAGGAAGCGATAAGCATCAAGATATGGCATAAAAACATAAGACAAAGTATATGAAACAACATAGACAGAAATAGTAACAATAGTCAAAGTCGCAAGTCAACCATACAAACAACACATCAACGAAAATAGTGAAAGATAGTCAAAGTCACATGCATCACAGAATCAACAGACAAAGCATCATCAATCTGGGTAATACGTAAACTGTATCATGTCGGTACTAGGATCCGTAGATGGAGCTGAAACATCAAGTGCAGGAGTGTCGGCTGTCGGAGGAATCATCGGCAGTAGGAGCACTACAGGAGGGCTGCGGAGGTGGATGACCGCTCATCCAAGCCTGCATCATGTCATACATGCCGGTCATCTGGCCTCTGATCTCCGTGAAGCCGGAGTCCATCCGTGCCCCGAGCTCCGAAAATCCTGTATCAATCCGCACGCCAAGCTCGGTGAATCGCGCCTCCAGTGCCTCTATCTGAACCTGGTAGTCTGGCTCCGCCACGTAGTCCGGATCCTCCTCGTCCTCAGCAACATCTGCTGCCTCGTCAGCGGGATCCTCGACATCCATAGCAACCGGTGCAGCAGCAGGAAGTGGAAGTGTCCCTGGCGCTCTCCCATCTACCCATCGTACCTCCCCGAACCGTGTAGTGATCTTGGATTTCGAGAAGGCTCGAACTCCAAGTCTAGAATATTTCTTGGTCATCTTTTCAACCTTGCCCCTAGTCACATTGATACCCAAGGACTCTAACCACCCGGTGATGATGTTGCCATAAGGCATGTGTACTTTGCCGTTCACCGGCGAGGTATGGTGAATGATAGAAGCAAAGATGTTAGCGGTGATGTCAACATCAAGCCGCTGAAGTAGAGCATAGACCATAAACAGATGGGGAGGTCGAATGACAGCTAAAGCTCTAGAGGTGATGGGAAGAATACAGTTGACAACGATTTTAAACAAAATATAGTCAACTGCAGACATCCTGAGAGCTCGAAAGGCGGTGATACCGCCATCCGGTCCATCAGGACGGGGACGATGGAGAAGCTGCTGATGCATCATATCAATGGTGACCTGATCAAAAGGAGGAGGGAGGACCTCGGGTAATACCAGAAAGCAGACAAAATCAGACTGAGCTGGTCGACAAGCAAGGTAATCAGACAGAATCCTATAGTTGAAATCAATATTGGTCTTGGCTACCCGAGTTCTATAATTGATACCGTCAGTGGTATGAAGATTGTTATAGAATTCAGCGAGACGATCAAGATTGACCGCACGCTCACAGTACACTACAGATGACAATTGATAGTGCTCTATAAGCTGATAGATAGAAAAACAATAATCATGTACAAATTGTTTATCCACTGCACGTGGAGGAATGAGTTGAAAGGAAGATCTAGCAAAAGCTTCCTGAAGAGCAGCATTAGGAAACCTAGAGTCAGTGGGTGGCTGAGGTCTAGAGGTAGGTCGTGTAGGTGGTGGTGGAGATCGGGAGGTGCCCTCACCAGAAGGGTTTCCCTTAGACCTCTTCCTATGGTCACAAAACATGAACAGACACAAAAGAACAAACACAAAAATGGGTAGAGGCAAAGGTAAGGCCACGGCAGGGAGGAACACAACCATGAACATAAACAAGAATATAATCAGGATTAGTGTAACTAAACAAACTTCTGCATAATAGTGAATGAAATGAAATGAGATTAAGGGTAAAGAAGATTACTTTGGTGCCATTTGGTTGTCCGACGACGAGCAGAGAACCGGAGAGAAGAGGAAAGGATCGCAACCACGTAGAGAGCTCGCTTGGTTGGGAGAAGGGTCGGTTAGGAGAAGGAAAGTCGGTC
Organism: Curcuma longa; assembly: GCF_044706935.1. Taxonomy (NCBI): domain Eukaryota; kingdom Viridiplantae; phylum Streptophyta; class Magnoliopsida; order Zingiberales; family Zingiberaceae; genus Curcuma; species Curcuma longa. The sequence continues at coordinate 2,323 of NW_027428788.1, forward strand.
GGGAGTTAGGGTTTTAGGGTTTGAAGGTGGGTTTTGAACGGTGAGGGTTTAAAAACGGGTGGGTGAATCGATCACCAACCCAATTTATTGCATGTTAATCGATCAACTGATCGATTATACTCTGTTATAATCGATTGCCGAATCGATTAAAATCCATTCTGTTCGATTTGAGAAATCGGCACTCGACTCGTAATCGATCAACCGATCGATTACGTGTAATGGTAATCGATCAAAGAATCGATTACCATGGTGAGTAATCGATTACTGAGTCGATTAAAATCGATTCTGTGGAAATCTACAATCGACTGTCAATCGATCAACTGATCGATTATGAAGGACGGTAATCGATTGGGGAATCGATTACCATCTTGTGTAATCGACCACCAAGTCGATTACATTTGGTTCTGTTCGATTTTAAGATCGATTGGTAATCGATCAACTGATCGATTAAAATGGTTCTGTTCGATTCCTAATTGATTGGTAATCGATCAACAAATCGATTATGATTCTGAAACTTTCTGAAACTGAAAACGTATCAGTTTCTGAAAACCAGTTTCAGTTTCTGAAAACCATCAGAAACTGAAACCCTAAACACATCCTATTTCTTGTGTGCCAATTTCCATTCTTGTGTGCCAATTGCCACACTCCTAATTTCTGTGTGTGCCAAGTTTCAACTAGTTTCAGTTTCAGTTTCTTGTGTGCCAAGTTTCTGAAAACGTATCAGATTCTGATACCAGAAAATATCTAGAAAACTATCAGAAACTGCCAAGTATGAACAAATCCTATTTCTTGTGTGCCAAGTGCCACACTCCTATTCAAGTCAAGTCATGAATCCTTTGCTCCTATCAATCTATGGTCCAATTGATCTTCCTAGGTCAAATCGATTTCTTGCGTGCCAAATCAAAGAAACTCAAAATTTGCGTGCCAAGTCAAAGAAACAAACATAGGAGACAAACACAAGAATCAACCAATGTATTTGAACAATGTAGATAAGTTCCAATAGGATTCCAGCCAAGTTTCCTTGACCGGAATGTACAAGTATGATCTAGGAACCAAATGCACATCAATTATACATTGGTATTCCCCATACTTGATTGATATATCGTCAACCTCATTATTCAAGGGATGCATGATACATTTTGAATAATTTGGTTGATTCTCACCCCATTTCTAGCAATACAAAAATATTTTGTTAAACCTTATAGTTTGTGTGAGATGTCCCCAAGTTGCCCAACAATTTGAATGATCATGAAGGGTTTTTAATTAAAGAAAAACTTATGGTGCAGTGCACATTCCCAACTCCCTTCTTAAAAAGCTAAATTCACTTTCGGGGAGTGGTTTAGTGAAAATAT
>NW_027428789.1:0-4800 GCF_044706935.1 Curcuma longa
GAGAAACCTTTACAACCTTTTAGTTCTCCTCAAAAATAATGTGAAATAATATTTTGGAGGAGAGGAAGAAAGCAAAGAATCAGAGAACAACAAGTTCTCAAAAGAAGCGCAAAGAGACAAAAGAATGGCTCAATCCTTTCGAAAACTTTCAAAAAACTTAAGTTGATCTCGAGCAGGCTTCTTTTATAATTCTTCAACATCAGTCGACTGCTGGCAGGGTCAGTCGACTGATGGCTTCAATCGGCAACAAAATCTTGCATTAAAGCACATTAAATGCTTGTCATCTTTCTCCAACGTTCAAATATCAGTCGACTGATCCAAGACCAATCGACTGGCATAAGTCGACTCCAATACTCCAGTCGACTGCCCAGTCGACTCCTGTCTTCCTCTGGCTCGACTGATTTTTCTGTGTGCGTCTGATTTATGAGCAGTCGACTGCTGGCAGGGCCAGTCGACTGGTAAAGCTGAAAAATCTCATTTCAGCTTCTCTTGACCTTGACCTTGGCCTTCAAACACCTCCTATAGCCTCGTGCCTCCCCTGGATGCTCCATCATCCTCGCACTAGCTTGAGATGCTTCCATCAGCTTCGTCATGTCAAGTCTTTGCCAAGACCAACCTTGGACTTCTCCTTGCCAAGACTACCCACTTGGACTTTTCTTTTGCTAAGACTTCCCACTTGGACTTTTCTTTTGCCAAGACTACCCACTTGGACTTTTCTTTTGCCAAGACTACCCACTTGGACTTTTCCTTTGCCAAGACTTCCCACTTGGACTTTTCCTTGCCAAGTCTTCAACCTGGACTTTTCTGCAAACTTGCATTAAACATGTTAGATCACAAGTATTGCCTAACTTTAAACACAGTTTAGCCAAACATTGAAACTCAATGCACTTGGGGCAACGATTGCACCAACACTCTCTTTGCTCGCCTTGATTCGCTTGAGCCCTCGTTGAGTTCAATGAGTTTCTCCCACAGTTCCTTGGCCGAGTTGAATGGACCGACCTTGCTCAGTTGCTCTTTGAAAAGTCCACATTGTAGAGTAGTTGTGGCTTTCGCATTTGCTTGTGCTTTCTTACATATCTCCTTCGACCAATCTTTGGTAGGTAGAGGTGCTCCAGTTGCATCTTTGGGTTTTTCGAAGTCATCTACAACACTAAATCAATTTTTAATATCGTTCATTAAATAGTACTCCATCCTACCTTTTCAATACGCGAAGTCATTACCGTCGAAGTAGGGTGGTCGTGCGGTGTTGTATCCCTCTTGAAACGTCATCTGATGTTTCAGTTGAATGTGAGTTCGTCCAGAACTAACCCGCTCTGATACCACTTGTTGGGATCGATGCGTTCACTAGAGGGGGTGAATAGCGATTCTTCAAATTTCTCTACGAAAATGTTAGCGGAAGCAAAATAAATATGAAAGATTAAGAACAATCGCTAACCCGATTATTTACTTGGTATCCACCTCTTACGAGGTGACTAATCCAAGGATCCACACACACATCGACGGCCTTTTCACTATGAAACCCTCCTTCTCGAAGCACGCTTCGAAGGTGGAGAAAACCCTCACAATCTGATCTCTTCCTTTCACAAGATTAATTAGTGAAGCAAGGAGGAAGAAAAGTGCTTTACAAAATCAAAGAATTTCCAGAGAAAATGATCAGAAAAGAAGATGTTTTTCTTCGGCATCGTTTGCTATTTTTATGTTTTTCCATACACCAGTCGACTGCTCCAAGGGCCAGTCGACTGATGGTTTTCAACGGCTATTTGATCTGTATTTAATTAGCCAGATTTTGCCTTAACGGTCACCTAGTAGTCGACTGCACTATAAGCAGTCGACTGCTCCAATCGACTGCTCTACTCGACTGATCTTTCTGTGACTTCGGTGTGTGCTTCTGATCGGCCAGCAGTCGACTGCTCCAAGGGCCAGTCGACTGCTCCAGCTGAAACTCCCCATTCAGCTCCTTTTTCAACCCTTAGCCTTGACGCAAGCCTTCAAACGCCTTCCACAAGTCTCATGCCCTTCCTTGCACTAGCTTGAGATGTTTCCCTCAACTTCGTCGTGCTAAGTCTCCCTTTGCAAAGACACCGTGCCTCCGGGACTTCATCCTTTGCCAAGAACTCGCCTCTGGGACTTTATCCTTTGCCAAGTCTTCCAACCTGGACTTTCCTGTGGACTCAAACCACACAAGTTAGATTATCAACATTGTCTAACTTAAACTCATTTTAGCCAAACATTAAAATCTAAATCTCTTGGGGCAAGATTGCACCAACATCATCCACCTCACGCCCGTGCTTGCCGGCGAGAAAATCGTGGTGGCCAAGCTATAAAGGAAGGCCAAGGGGAGAGAGCGTGATCAAGCCAAGGAAGATGTGAACCCTAGCCAAGATTTCCCTCTTCCCTTTTCTTTGTTCACCGCCACCTCTGCTTGTCGATCGTGTGGAGAGGATGAGAGGGCAAACCCTAGCTGGCCGCGTGGAAGAGCTCGGTGAAAGAGGGAACTTGGAACTAGAACTTGGAACTTCGAGCTTGGAGCTTAGAGCTTGGAGTCGACTTCATCTTCCTTTGCGCAAGAAGAGAACCTAGCTACCACAACTTCCGATCGGCTTCTCCTTACTATCATTGTGTTCTATCCCTTTCTTCTCCTACAGATCACAACCTCTCTCAGCCTGATCTCGTGAACGTCGCTGCCATTGGGAGTCCCTATTTCTTCTCGAACATAGCCGATGATCGGTAGCTGCCTCCCTTCTTCGTTGGCGATTGGGAACCCCAGCCGTCCCCGTTTCAGCTGGGCACTGTCGATTTCTTGTTACCACCGTCGCAAGTCAAAACCCTAGCCACTGTCGCCGGGTGATGTCTTCGGATTGTCTTGTGTTTTGGCCACGTGGGAGAAGAGGGAGCGATTGCCGAAGTGTTTTGAGTACCGATCTATTGTCAGAATACTGGAGCTGAGGGTTGTTCGAGGGCTGACGACTTGTGAGGTCGCCATAAAACTTCGAAGTCGCTACAGGGTTGTTGTCATTAATCCCGATCGTCCATCGACCATCTATAATCCTCTCAAAAGCTTATGAAGTTTCTGGAGAATTATTCCATTATCATCGGAAAGGGTTTTCGGTCTTTTGTCTTTATCAACCAATGGTTAACCACCGAAACTACATTACGAATACTATTCTCGATGAAAGTTAGAAAACCTCAGAAATGATCGCGACAAATATTATTGCGCGAATTAGGTTTTCTCTCGTTTTGATCGTTGTCGTTCATCGGCTAGTACTGAAGGCGGTGATGCGACTCGTAACTTAAGAAGTCGTCCTAACGAGAGCTTGGCATGGATCACCAATAAAGGAGGGACTTCGACAAGGACCGCTCCATTGATACCAACATCGCTCAACATCATTTACGAGGTATTCTTAGAATTATTTATTATTCTGAAAATTTTCATTTTCACTCATGTCTTATACACTGTTATTTCCTATATTTGCATGTGTGTGTTGTAATAATTAATTTTAATTATTTATTTATTTCCGCTGCGTACATTTCTAAAACATGAAAACGCGCGTATTGCACCAGGATGATCCCAATATTTATGATGATTAATCCTAACATCCCTACGATAAATTATGCATTTATGTCAATTACTTTAAAATTTAAAACTTTGGAATAATTGAGTTAGAACGTCTATCTTTGACATCATAAATTTGTTCACATGAAAAGGGGTATAAAAAATGATAATCAAAGGTAAAAAAGGAAAAAAATAAAGAAGAAGAAAAAAAATAAATGAAATGATTAGGACAACAACCTCAAAAGCTTCATCTATGCAAATTGCAAGCGTACGGTGTGTAATAAAATATCATCTACTAGGACTATTAAATTAAATACTAATTCGAATTGCGAAACATGCTATCTAATTAATCGAGATCAAGGGAATCATACGAAAAGAAAAAGAACTAAGGAAGCAAAAAGAATTTTATGAGAAAATCAATTTTAAAAAGCAATTCTAGGGTTTTAATTTCATTGTGATGATCGCGAACACCCTAAATATAATTCATTTTTCTACCTCAATGTTGATACGCATGAAGATGGTCTATCCTGAGGTACTCGATATCTTCTTTTATAATGATATTGGGGTGTCTACCCAAACTCGACGTCTACTTTCCGGGTAATCTTACTAAAGCGATCACTTTCTCAGAGAAACTCTTGTCATAATGACCCACGGTCCTCTATGTGATATCTCCTACTTCATGATGTCAAATCGGGATAAACTCATTATGATCTATGATAACTAATGGTGCTCTCGTGAGATTTTGAAATATTTTCGTGAATAACCCCTCAAATCTCGGTCCTTATGAGTCAAAGAATTGGATTCACATTTTGGTCTTTCCTCGGATCTCATGGGATATGAAAATGTACACTAATTTTGTAGTCATGTATACAAAATAAAGTTGGATCATGAATCAATACATCATACACAAATAAATAAATAAATAAATAAATAATAAATGCCAATAATGTATCAGATTATATTACTCCTTAATCTTAGAATTTCAAGAACTACTCTATGGAAATAAAATTACAACACAAAAATATAATAGAAGATATTGTACAATTCAAATCTAAAATAAGAAACTTAGACGTCATGTGAGTCAATATCTTCGAATTGATCTCTAAACTCTTTGATAGATGGAAAATCGACGAATGAGATATATAAGGCATGCAAGGCAACCCAGCCAAGTGGACTAAACTAATTGAGCTTGTCCACTGGATTGACCAATTTAATTGAATGGGTCAATGGGTCGTGTTCCGGCTCCT
>NW_027428790.1:0-1851 GCF_044706935.1 Curcuma longa
TGCGTAGGATGTATACCTGTATTTATGCTTTATTTGCACATCTTTCTGGATTTATTGCTTAATTCTTGTGTACATTGCATCCCATATTCATGCATTTAGGCACATATCTTACATTTCCTAGTTCGGAGATCTGCTCGTGCTTTTACATGTTTCAGGGTGGAAATTGGAGCGAAAACGGGCAAAACGGAGCATCATTGAAGATAAGGCAAGACAGGGCCGTGCCTCATAGGCACGGCCGTGTCTCAAGGACCTCCTGGCCGTGTTTCAATGGGCACGGGCGTGTGCCCAAACAGAAGATCAACAAGCCAGGGCCGTGCCTCACAGGCACGGGCCGTGCCAAAATCCCCTCAGCAGCAGCCAGAGGCCGTGTCTCAAAGACACACCCGTGCTTCAAAACAGAAACCAGCCAAGTCATGGCCGTGCCTCACAAGCACGGCCGTGTCTTCATCATGGAGCTAGCCACTGCTGTTGGCCGTGCCTTCCAGGCACGGCCGTGTGCCAGAACAGAAGAGTCCAAGCAGCAGGCCGTGCCTACAAAGCACGGCCGTGTCCAGCAATTGAGCTCCAGACAGTGTGTGGCCGTGCCTCCCAGGCACGGCCGTGCCATCAAACAGAAGGAAGACAAGTCTGGACCGTGCCTAATAGGCACGGCCGTGCCCCAGAACAGGAGCTTCACAGCTGCTGGCCGTGCCCCCAAGGCACGGCCGTGCCTTCTCCTTTGCCAGAAGCCAACACAAGGCCGTGCCTCCCAGGCACGGCCGTGTGCACGGGGGCGTGCTGCTTCCGAACCCTGCACTATAAATAGGTCTCTATGGAGACCTAGGAAAGGGGGGAGACTTTGGAGAGCCACCGGAGTTGTTCTAGAGCCGCCGACGCCTATTTCGGAGGGAGATTCGACGATCCATCACCGATCCGACTGCTCCAGACCATCTTCATCCCATCTACGCAGAGATTTCACTCCGAGGAAGAAGATAAGTCTAGTTTCCTGCATTTCTTTGTATATCTTTGGGAACGAGATGTATTTCTTCTATCCTTTGGATTGTATTCTCCACGCTATGGAGTAGATTTCCCTAGATTCTAGGATGTAGGATAAATCAGATGTAATGGATGATTGTATTTGGATTTGATTAATCTACCGTTTTCTATGATATAACTGTGCATTGTCTTGTGGATTTGTGCTTGTGCTTGATGATAACTTGTGTGTGTGTGAATCCATGAGGGTAGGAATTTACTATGAATTGGGGAATCATTAGGCCGTATACCGGGGCGCTCTGTAACAGGGGCAGACCTTGAACCGGGCGAGATTCCGAGGGGTTTCCTAATGCGTAGCTAAATTTCTATGAGGGATAGTTAGCGGTCATTCGTTATTGGGGAGAGATCTGTAAAAGGATATCCAGTGACAGGGGATAGGGTTCTTTTAGTATTTCCGGGGCGCCTGAGTGACACGGGCAGACCTTGAACCGGGCTTCTAGAACCGTTTCAAACCAATAACGAGTGACGTAAGAACACCAATGATTTAATTCGAGGATACCTGACGAGGTTGAATTGGATAATTTGGTTGACATTCCTACAATTGAACAGTTATTGAGGAAAGGTAGAGGATCCAAGTCGATTAATCCATTCTCTGAGGAGTCCGAAATCCTAGGATCGCTTCACCCATCAGTGTCACAGTCGATCCCTTTCTCTGCCTTCTAGGATAAAGCACTTTAGAACACTCCCATCTCCCCCACACAACTCATGATCTATATTCTCTCCACCTTTTTGTGCTAGATTTAGTAAGTAGTTCCACGGTCCCTGTGGATTCGATCTTTTTATTACTTGACGACATTCCGTGCACTTGCGGAAGGCTAT
>NW_027428791.1:0-1558 GCF_044706935.1 Curcuma longa
CTTGGTTCAAACCACATGGTTAGATCTGGATCATGGCTCATCCGGCGGTTAGTCCGGTGAAGAGCGGTCTCGCTCTGATACCACTTGTTAAAATCAATGGAATCAAAATATCTCCACAATGGTATGATATTGTCCATTTTGGGCCTAAGCCCTCATGACTTTGTTCTTGGGTTCTCCCCAAAAGGCCTCATACCAATGGAGATACTTTCCATCTTTTTAACCCCATGATCTTTTCCATTTACTTTAGATGTGAGACTATGTTTGCACCCTTGCAATCCAACATAGATTACCTGTCTTTTATTTCGGAAGTTTTGATAAAAGTATGCTATCAAATTATGATTCCTAATAAAACACTTATAATCTTGTGCACTTCTGATTATTCTAAATTGCGAAAGTTGAATTTATATTCCTGTGAGATTGTTTGCTTTCAAAAGGTTGTTCTTTATACACTTAATTTGTAAGCTCACAATAATAAAAATATTCTTCATGTTACTTGGAAATAGTTGATTTAGTTAGATAATCTTGACTACAGGTTAAGTAAATTGAATTATTTATAATTTATTGATTTATAAATTGAATGATTGGTTGATTACTTAATTAGTTTAATTAAAAGTTGATTAATTAAGGATTAATTGAGTAATTAATTAATTATCCAATAAGTTTATTGATGGATTATTGGATTGATTGAATTAAGAGTTAATTGATTAATGTTAGCTAATTAATTAAGTAATATTTGTTTGATAAATAAACAATTAAATTAGAGTTTGGTTGGTTAATTAAGATAATAAGCAGTTAATGGATTAAATATTTGTATGATTAATTAAAAATAATAATCCGTAATTGGTTAGTTAATTATCTGAATAATTAATCAATTTAGATAATTAATCATTTAATTAGATCATTAAATAAAGAATCAATCAGTTAATTAGCTAATTAATTGATTTAATGAGTCTAATTGATTAAACTGTAAATTAATCTTATGTGGATTTAAATTAATCTAATGTGGGTTAATTAATTGATAAGTAAGCTAATTGAGCCTCCGGGACATAGTTGAGTTGGTTACGACGGAACAGAGTTGCTGAAGTGGGCAAGATTCGAATCTCGACGAAGCCGAGACAATGTCCTCCGTCATGATTAACTGTAGCTTCTCGATTTACCTCCTCACAGATGATCATGGGGCCGACCGTGTGGACTCTTAGATGTAGCAACTCCACCTTTATGCTGAAATAGTTAATTGAATTCTAGTTAGGATTGATAATTGTCTAATTAATTAGATTAATATTGATTAAATTAATAGACTAATTAACTTATAGACTAATTGACTAAATGATAATTATGTAAAAATATTATATAAATTAATAAATATTAATTAAATTGATAATTAATAATATAATTATAATTTTTATTAATTAAAATTTTAATTTTATTAATCTTTTTATTTAAATAAATATGTAAACTTTTATTTTAAAATAAAAACTCTATTATGCACTTTAATAATTATTTAAAAATTTTAAATAATATTTATATATGAAAATATTTATTTTATTTATTTATTTAT
>NW_027428792.1:0-1409 GCF_044706935.1 Curcuma longa
ATTTGAATCCTTTTTCTTTGAGAATATCCTTGGATTCCTGAGGGATTTTAAAATGTGTTTGATTATATAAGTTTAGGATTTAACCACTAGGCTCCCCCTAAACATCATTTACCTCTTTCAAACACCTTTTTAAATCATATGCTCCCCCTTAATCATAACTCCATAAAATTTTCAAACACACATAGGCTCCCCCTTAAGGTTTCAAATCACAACTCCTTGAGAAAATTAAACTCCCCCTTAAGGTTTGACATCATAGCTCCTTTAATCACTCAAAATTACAACTTCTTAGATTACAACTTCTTAGAAAACTTAAGCTCCCCCTTTAAAGTTGAATTTTGACTTCTTCTAAATATTTCAACCTTTTCTCCCCCTTAAGATTTGAAATTTTGCATCATCCAATTTAAACACATAAAACATCATGAATCAAGCATCAATAAAATCATCAAGTGAATAGCAATCATAGCATGGATAATCATGACAACATTGCAATCATTAAAGCTCATAGTTAAAAATCATCAAAAGTAATGCATAAAGATCAATAATTACATTCAAGTCATAGTTTAACAACCAAACAAACATCCAAGTTTACCACAATCATAACAAACATACAATCACAAAAAAATAGATGTTCAGGATACATGTGATAAGTCAAAAAATACATCCTGACATCCAAGAACTCCTAAAATCTACTCATCAGCTGCTGGAGGAGGAGGAGGTGGTGGAGCCTGAGGTGCCTGCTGTCCTCGCAGCAGATCAAGAATCTCCTGCCTCATGGTCTGGAGCTCCACACGAATGTCCTGTCTGAATAACAGGAACTCTCCATATAGATCTCCAAGTCGCTGCTCAATGCGTGTGAGGCGATCCTCAGATGGTCCTACTGCAGGCTCTGGAGCAGGAGCAGGAACATCAGGTGCTGCAGCTCCCTCTGGAGGATCAGGTGCACCCTCCTCAGCAGCAACAGCAGGAGCAGCAGGATCAGCAGGTGCAACAGGACCCTGTATGTCTTGTGCCCATCTCATGGCACCATCATGATACTCTATTTTTGCTAGTTTGAGCTGGAGGGACCCTATACAATCATATGACTTTCTAAGCTTCTTGATTTGACCCCTAGTGACATCTATGCCCTTAGATGCAAAGAATGAAGTCAGAATGTGGCAAAAGGGCATATATAGCTTTCCTTGATGTGGAGCAGAATAGTATATGATGGAAGCAAAGACGTTCAAAGCTATATCGATGTCAAGGTGATGCTCGAGGGCGTACATCATAATGAGATGTGGCCAGCGAATAACAGATCGCCCTCGACAAAAATGTTTTGTAGTGGAGGTCTAGGAGTACCAAAATAAAATGATGTATGGTATCAGCAGAAATATGACTGAAGGATCCAGAAATGATACCATGTGGATTTGGAT
>NW_027428793.1:0-2141 GCF_044706935.1 Curcuma longa
CGCCGTGGAGCAGAGGAGATCGAAGGTTGGGAGTGCTGCAATCTGATCCTTGGGCTTAGTTGGTTCGGTTGGATTTGGTTTGGGTTACGGCAGCAAGAAGGAAGGCTAATCTAGGGTTTCAGATATGAGATTTGAGGTAAGCTGTGAAACCAATCTTGTAGGATTTTGGTTTGCTCTGTTCATGAGTTTGATTGAAGGTAGAATTATGAATAATCTCGGTTCTATGAAGGAGATTACTGTTGGATTTATGATCTGTAATTAGTTAGTGTTTAATTTATAGTTTACTATGGGTTTGATGATGCTCTATGGTGTGGGATTTAGCATGATACAGTTGATTGGGTTGAGGTTCAGTATGATTGATGCTTTGTTGACGAGTAAGATTAGGTTGTTAGTAATTAAGATCACATGGGTTAATGTTAACTTAAAAATGGATGAAAAAGCTAAGTTGAATCCGGTTAACTGTAATTGATTTGTTAATGGAATTGATTCAGTTATAAATTAGTTGGGTTAAACTAGAGAAGTTAGTTACTATAATTTAATACCGTATTGTTATAATAAATGTGGTATTGTCGTTTATTACAAGACCTTGATTCTTTATTGGTCCTATCATACGGAGTGAGTATATTTGCTCGGGGTTCTAGCGTTGATAGATTTCTGATCAGGTGGGTACTCCTGTGCGTGGTCAACACAGGTTATCTGTAGTGCATGATTACCTTTTTGCTACATTGTTGCCTACTTCGTTACTTGTTGCATTTCTTGAGACTTACTGTTGACTTTTATTGTGATCTGTTGCTATTTTGTTGCTACTCCTGCTATCCATGCTAGTAATTAGATGATACCTTACACCTTTCGTTGCTTGATACCTGTTGAATGACCTCCTGTTGAACTTTCCGCTGTTAGAACAGTTTTAACTGTCGTACCATTGACTCAAATTGACTCCCCTTGATATCTGTTGAACATGCTAATTATAACTATTACATGTTGGTATGATCATCATGCATTTATGATAGTTGTAGATGTTGCAGACAGCATTGTTGGCTGTTCTTGTTGGCTCTGGCCTTGCACCGTATTGTGGTGTGATCAGTGGAAAGAGCCTACTTGCACTATTGTTGGGTGCAACCAGGACTGGCTATATGACCCTCCTGTTACACTGCCGCTCCCCACCAGATTACGGTGGTTTGTTGTTGGAGTCTATGCAGTATGTCTTGTCTGGCCCCTCAGTTCACTGTGCTATAGGAGGGTGATTGGGGAATGCAGAGTGCGGACAGAGACTTGCATTTGTTTGCGATGGTTGCCGTGTGTTTTACATGCATTGTTGGTAGGATTATTGTATAGTTTAATTTATGCATCTGATTTCGACTGTTGCATTTATTTGCTATGTTTGTTGCATTTGTATGACATTACATACATGCTCACATGTACTGATACCTATCTCTGTTGCGTAGTACTATTCTTTCCTTATTATTCTTGTTGAGATACCATGCTTGATTACCATGATCTCTGTTATCTGTTGATACCTATACCTGTTGATATTGTCTATCTTTCTATTTATCTGTTCATGCACATCTATTATTTTGTATTCACTGAGCATCTAATGCTTACTACCCAGACCCTGGGGTTACTTTGCTTTTCCTCCCAGGTAGCAGGATAGGTTTACTGGAGCTTGGAGGTTCAGTCGGCTAGTCCCATCTCACAGCAGGAGGTTTTCCGTTTTGGTTTATCGTTGGTCTAGTGTTTATGGTATGGTTTATGTACTTGGATGTGGACTTGTGATTTGTGGACTTGGATTCGTACTTGTGGACTTTATTGTGGTCTCTTGGAGGTTTTCTGTTTTGATGTTTTCGGACATGGCGTGTGAAACTTTTGTGGTTAATGGTTTTAGTATTTCGTTTGCATTTTGTTAGTTGATACGACCATGTAGGTCTTATATCCTGTCTGTGTGGTATAGTATGCATGTGTAGTGGTTGTATGGCCGTGTAGGCCTTTATTTTATATCTGGTGATTGTTGTGTTTATCTATTGGATGTATTGTCCTTATTCCAGCCGTCTGTGGCTGTGTATGCATGTATGTATTAGGGGAATTGTCATAGTTACTGGGGAGATGCTGTCGAAATTTTTCGGACGGCTTCCTCGGGGCGTGAC
>NW_027428794.1:0-1605 GCF_044706935.1 Curcuma longa
TAAGGGCGCGTTCCCGGAGTGGAATAGGAGGCGTCAGACTAACCTAGGATTTCGGTAAAAATCTGAAGTTAGACCCACAAGATAAGGCTTAGGATTGTTTGTATATTTGTATGTTTGTCTTGAAGGAACCAAGGAGATGGAAGCAAGATGGAGAAAACACAAATGAAGCAAACAAAGCAAAGCCAAACCAACCAGTCCAGAGGATCCAGTCGACTGGAACTGGAATCTAGTCGATAGGAAGGCTAGACGAATAAATTTGCAACTACAGTCAACTGAAAAGTGGAAAAACGAGCGAAATGAAGATTTATCTGCCACGTCGATTGGAGTTGACTCAGAAGGGCACTTGAGTCGACTCAGATAGTAGATAACGAGCAGGATAAAGTTCTATCTGCCACACAAGCTGGAGTCAACCCAGATTGGCATCTAAGTCGACTCAGGAGCATTATAAAAAGACGTTAACGTGCAGAAACAATTCATTCAAGTCATTAACCTCCCTGCTCAATTAGTGGTGCTTCTAAACGCGAACGGGGCCAGACGCTTACAACCGGGGAAAATCTAGGAGGAGTACGGGGCGCTCAGGACTTCCAGATCGGCGGCACTTGTTTGGTTTAGTTTTTCTTACTGTCTATTATTCTATTTTTCATTACTGTTATTCTTTATAGACTGTAAGACGGATTTCTCTACCTCCGAACACTGTTCGGAAAGGAGACCACTAGTGGACGGGCGCCTCCCGAATTAGGTCTTGGACGTACTAACCCTGGGCGTGTCCCCTACATCCTAATTCTAATTCCGTTGCAAGTGTTTATTTTATAGAAAAGAAAGATTTCAAAAAAGCTACACGCGCTATTCACCCCCCTCTAACGTGTACACGATCCTACAATTGGTATCAGAGCTAGTGTGCTCTTGATTGGACTAACCGCCAAGGGAGCATGACGGCAAAGATAGAGGGGGAGAAAGGTATATGTTTAAAAGTTTGTTTTAAATTTGATATAATATGTTTTAAATGCAGGGAGAGAGGACAATACAAAAATCAGTGTTCTACTCGAAAGATTCGGACGGCACCACTGGCGGCAAAGGATGAATCGATGCCAGGAGCTCGGAGAAACAAGGACCACATCAAATGCTTCAAGTGTCAGAAACACGGCCACTACAAGAACCGATGCCTATAAGGAAAGACGATGAAAAAGTCAGAACTAGGGGAAGCGATTTCGGTAATTCAATTGAATTATGAAAATACTCCTAGGTTGCATGCTCATGCTAGATCTACTTTTTCTGCAAATTTAGATAATTTTTCTATAAATGTAGAAAATTTAGAAAATGTTAATTTGAACAAATCAAATTTAGATAAATTTAAAAATTTAGATAAGTTAAAAAATTCTAATTTAGAAAATTTAGATAATTTAACAAATTCAAATTTGAACCATTCAAATTTGAAAATGTCAAATCTGGATAAATTAGAAAATTTAAACTTAGATAAAAATTTGACTAATTCAAATTTGAAAAATTCAAATTTGAAAAATTCAAACCTAGATAAGATAGATTTATCTAATTCAAATTTGAAAAAGTCAAATTCAGAAAAATTAGAAAATTTAAATGTAACGCCCT
>NW_027428795.1:0-5020 GCF_044706935.1 Curcuma longa
CCAGTCTAGCAATACACAAACATATTAATCCTAGGTGTTTGTGAGATATCAAGGCTGGCTAGATCTATAAGTTCATGATTTCTAGGTTAGATCCTAGGCTGTTCCCAGTTTGCGTGTATAAATAAATGATGGGCTTCCACAAGTATACAGAATGTCGTCAAGTAATAAAAGATATCGAACCACAGGGACCGATGAATCAATCATTAAACAATCACAAGAAGAGTGGAGAGATCACATAAATTTGGGTTGAGATGGGGAAAGTGAGAGTGTAGTTGAGCTCCTAAACCTCAATTGAAGTAAAATCAACTAATGACAGGATTGTGAAAACGATCCTAGGATTTCAGACGTCTTCCACAAGCCTCGTGCCCATCTTTGCACTCGCTTGAGATGTTTCCCTCAGCTTCGTCATGCTAAGTCTCCCTTTGCCAAGAGGCCGTGCCTCCGGGACTTCATCATTTGCCACGAGGCCGTGCCTCATGGACTTCACCATTTGCCAAGAGCAATATTCTTACTCCCTCTACATTTATGCCTAATTTCTAATTTTCTATTACTCCCTCTTTTGACAACAACAAAAAAAACATTAGTGTTGAAAAAAAATGATACTAAATTTTTCAAAACATAAACATTTTAAAATTTTGTTTAGATATAGATCACAATATCCTTAATAATGGAAAATTAATTTTCATCAAAAATATATATTAATTAGTTTTTAATTTCAAAAACTATAATTTTAATTTGATAATTATTAAAAAATATTCAATCATTAAAAAATTTTAAAATATACTGATAGAAATCATATCATATTTTCATAGAAAAATAATTCTAATAAAAAATTTCATACAATATATTTTGAAAAAATTATTTTTACATATCAAGTCAACCATAAAATAAAAAAAATAATTTCTCAATTTTTATAAAAAAAATTTAAGTAGCCAAAATTAATTTTGGAACCTAAAATAAATTTACACCTACTAGATTTATCAAATAATTTTCTAAAATAAACCATTTTGGTAGTTTTTTTATTTGACCTTTAAAATTTTGATAATTATATTTTGGTCCTCTATACAACTTGTCTGAACTTGAAAATTTTCTTAAGGATGATGTTAAGGTATCTACCTGGTCCCTTAGTCTTAAATTGTCAATTTTCAAATTTTTAAATCCTTCTTTAAGATATGAACTAGCTAATTTGTTTTCTAGCTCAAGATTGGTTCATTTTAAATCTATGTATTTCTTCATAACTTTAAATAATGACCTAGATAACATTTTAATTGCATTGTAAAGTTGATCGAAAGGTAGGTTATGTACCTTACTTATCGTTTCTGATTCGTCGATTGAGGCTCCCCCTGCATTATTACTTTCATCGTTGAATTCCACTACTGACTCTTCTTCTTGCATTGCCATCAATGCTAGCCTGGCTATTTGTTCAGACTTTGAATCTTCTGAAGAATCATCCCAAGTTGCTCTCAAATTCTTGTGTTTAGTCTTTGATTTTTCTTTCCCCTTTTCTTTGGGCTTCTGCTTGAGTTTAGGATAGTTATCCTTGATGTGACCTTTCTCATCATAGTTGAAGCATCTTACTCTTCTTTTCTTCTCTCTTCTTAGCAATCTTAAGGCATGGAGGCTCTTGAAAATGTAGTATGAGTCTACTATAGATACACATTCTTAAGTGCATGGGAAGGCATTTAACACATACTGTAACATGTCCCAATTTGCAACAATTTCTTTGAGATTTTGGAGATTATTTAAGATCTCCTTGAGCCTACCATGTAGTTGCGCCACATTTTCTCCATTTTCAATCAAAAAGATTGCTGAGTTGATTCCTTAGTAGATCCCGTCTAGCTAGCTATACCTCCGAGGTGCCTTCGTGGAGCTCAATTTTTCTCAGAGTTCTTTGGCAAAATTGTAGGTGTCGATTGGGTTTAGTTCCTACATTGGTAACACGCTTAGTAGAACTCTGTTTTACCGATGGCCATTAACTCATCTCGTTGCTTTTTTTGTCCATTTGTATTCTTTGAGTTCATCTCCGTCTTCATTTTGGGTGCTTTAAAAACATACTTAACACATAACATAATTTCAAAATCGGTTTTAAAGTATACCTCCATTTTATTTTTCCACATGGTGAATCCTCCCTCGAACTTCGGTGGATGAATGCTTGATCCAGTCATTCCTCCTTGATTTAGTTGCTTAGTTAGCGGTTAGTCCTTCTGAGTGGTTCGATTTTGATACCAATTGTTAAGACCGATGGAATGAGCATATCTTTATAATGGTTTTAAAACCATAATTAATACATAACATAATTTCAAAATCAATTTTAAAGTATATTTCCATTTTATTTTTCCACATGGTGAATTTTCCCTTAAACTTCGGTGGATGAATGCTTGATCTAGCCATTCCTCCCTAATCTAGTTGCTTAGTTGATGGTTAGTCCTTTTGTGTGGTCCGACTCTGATACCAATTGTTAGGACCGATGAAAAGAACATATCTTCATAATGGTATGATATTATACACTTTCGACCTAAGCTATTATAGTTTTATTTTTGAGCTTTCCCCAAAAGGCCTTATACCAATGAATATATCTTCCATCTTATAAACCCTTGTGTTGGTGCAATCAGCCCTATCAAGGTTGACCATGGTCTAGTATATTGATATTTGAGTAATATGGTTAAATATGTTAATGGTTGAAGAAGTCTAAGTGGTCAAGGTCGATCGGGCACTTGGCTCAAATTGACTTAAGGTTAGACACATGTGAAAAAGTTTAGGCAAGTCAAAGGTGACTGAATGTGTGATAAGTGTGGAAGTCATAGAAGAGAACTCTAAGCAAGTAAGGAAGTCCCGAAGGAGTGAAATGTAATTAGGTGTGAAAGTCCTATAAAGTGAACTTTAGGCAAGTTATGAAGTTGTAGGGGAGTGAACTCTTGACAAATGATAGTCATAGTGATAAGATTGGACAATATGAGAAATCTTAGAGATGAGAAATCTTTTGACATGAGAAATACTAGTTTGTTGAGATAGTATGTAAGGTTAATGTCCAAACAATATGTTTAAAGTTACAAATTATGTAAATGACAAATAGCTTGTCTAGCTCACTTTGTAAAATATGAACTTCTTATCTTTGAGGATTTAGGTTCGAACCTTACTATGTATAAATTAAAAAATATATTTTATTTTTGTGATTATAAATAGAATATGGTTCGAAGAAGTTCTGAAATTGAATATATTTATAATTATTTCATTTTTAACTAATAATTAATAATTATTAAATTCTTAATAAGTTAAATTAATAAAGTAATATTATTAAATTATTAATAAGTTAAATTAATAAAGTAATTAATTACCATTTAGTTAATATAAATATTATTTATATTGTAGATTGTATATTATATATATTATCTGGTAATAATAAATAAAATATTCATATAAGAATATAGAATCTAAATTAAATTTGATTTACACTAGATAATAAATATATATACATGTATATTGTTCATTTATAACATAATAAATATGAATAATGAAGATCTAATTATGATTATAGGATTGGTTGTATTTAGGATTGATAGATGACAAAGTCCAAAAAAGACAAATGACAAATTAATCATCTAGGAGAATCAATCATAATTTTATCTAGAATATCTATTGATAAAGTATAAATAGTCAACTAATGAAAAAAGGAATGATTGCAATCCAAATGAACTAGTCAAGTTGATTTAGATTAGTAGTTTGATGAAGTAGTCGACACAAGAATTAATCATGATCTAGATGAGTTAGTCATTAGCCAATTTAAAGTAGTTGACTGGTCTACACTATTCTAGGATCAAACAATTCTATAAGAGGAGGTTTCCAGGAAGCTTTGGCATCTATCTATTCATATACAGTGTTTTAAAAGGCGAAGGCGTTGGGCGAGGCTACCATCTGCCCACACGGGGCGAAAGCCCCGAGGCATCGGGCGTAAGCCCCATAAATTTTGATATATATTATAAAAAATACTTTAAAAATATAAATAGATATAATAAAATTAAGAAAAATTATATAGACACAAAACTACCAATATACAATTTCAAATAATAATTTAATAAGCATACTTTTTCAAAATTAGTCACCTGAAAAAAATAAATAATCCTAAATAGAAATAAGCTTCAGCCTAAATTAATAAATCAGTGAAGTTGATTTTTTATTTGCTGAATTAATTCTGTTTTTTTATAAGGAATGAAGAATTTTTTAAAATGGCCACAATAGGAGTCGAACCCACAACCTTCTGTCCAAAATCAGATGCACTAATCGACTACGCTATGCAGTCTTATTGCTAATTAATAACTTGTTTAATTATTTTAAGGTCTTGGAACGCCCTATTCCATCGCCCAAGGGCAGTATTGGAACGCCTCGCCCCGGGGCGCGCCTCCAAAACGCCTTTTAAAACACTGTTCATATATAATTACTTGTTTTCACTCTTAGGGAGTGCATTGTTGTATTCTAGTGCTTGCTTGAACAAATCTACAACAATTTATGATAATCAAGAAATGATCTGTAATGATTTTTTGTAACATTCTTATATTGTAATTTAGTATTTAGTTATCTTTATTGTATATTTTTTATATGTTTGATATTTGTTATAAGAATAGGAACAGTAAAAAGTTTCTCTTTCTCTAAAAGGTGTCTAGAAAGGAGAAACATAGCAGCGTTATCAAGGTTGATACGCTGAAGGATCATAGGTCGTAAAGTTGAAATTGGGAGTTTGAATCACATAAAATTGGTATTGTATTGTCATCTCTTTTTTACTTCAATTTTTCTTTTATATATTTCCGTTGTGCAAAATAACCAAGTATAGGAAATAAAAATCGAACAAAAACTAAAATGTATGTACTTGTATTCATCCCTCTCAGCTGCTCTACACAATCCAACAGATTGATACTTTCAGACATTAAGGGGAGGCAAAATTCAGATTGAAGATTGATTTCTTGCTTAGAAACGAATTAGAATTAGCATATGGTATCATAGCAAATCTAAGGCTGAATTTTTTATA
>NW_027428796.1:0-1221 GCF_044706935.1 Curcuma longa
ACTAGTTAACTAATCCTATAACGCAATGAAATTGCTTAACCTAAGCTAACCAACCTATGAATTATCAAAAACTAATTGGCATGGAACAGTGCCGAAACCTCATTTATCAGAGTTTCAGTAACAATTCAGATTGAACGAAATGTTAAAACCAAGCTAAGCAATTCCTAAAGCAAATCTAAATTCAAACAAAAACTAAACATTAACCACATAACCGAATTCTTAAGTTTTGATCAGAACACAAATCAAAAATGGCATTACAGAAACAGGAAAATGCGGTAAATCGGAAATTAGAAACTGATAAACTCCCTCTTCTCCTTCAAATTCGATTGTTCTCCTTAGCTGGGTGTCAAACCAGCGTCACTGATCAATTAGGAGTGTTCACGTCGGTCTCTTGTGTGTTTTCTAGTTGCCCAAACCCAGAAAAATGCCGGAAAAAAACCTTCTCCGAACGAAAATCAGGCTGTGCAGAAACTTTTCGTGGCGAAACTGGAATTCTTGCTTCCTCTCTGCTCCGATGAAGTTGCTGTTGATACAATGAAGCTCCACGATCCTAGGAGAACCCCTCCACGAAGCGCGGCCTCGGATTGTACAGCAACACGCCGGAACAAGCAAAAATAGAGTGGTTCGGCGCTGGAAAAACCCTCTCCGCCACGAGGTTCCAGCCTCCGTAATATGCCCAATCGGTTGGCGTTGGATTCTTCGTTGACTAAGGATTGCAATGGGAAAAGTTGGGAGGAAGAGAGGCCGCCGTTTGCTACGCTCCCGAGCAGAGGAGCGGCGTCGGGGACGAAGAATAGTGGCTTTGCCTCGTTTCTTGATTAAACTTGGGTTTATATAGTTTAGGGTTGATTAATCAATGCATCATGGCCGTCCATTTTGAATTTGTTGGTCTGGACTTGATCTAGGCTTTAGGGTTTGTGAAAAATTCTGAGGAATTTTTATCGGGCTTGATCTAGATCATGTCCTCCATGTTGGCTTGATCAATTTGGGCACATTTGACTCGATTTGATCGCGATTGAGCTCAAGTTGGGTCCGATTTAACTCTAAAATCAATTAAAACCAAATTAATGTAAAAATTCACCATTAAATCATAAAAGTTATATCAAGCCTCAAATCATGCAATATAGGACAAATATGAATGAATCGATTCATTTTATAATTTATTTTCATATAAAAGCCCAAAAATAAATCGATTAGAAATTAATAAAACCCTGACTCATC
>NW_027428797.1:0-1662 GCF_044706935.1 Curcuma longa
AAAAAATACAATAAAGGAAGGAGTTCTAGCAAAAGTTATGTGGTACTTCCCTCCTATTCCAAGATTTCAAAGAATGTTTCGAAATAAGGAGATATCTAAGGAGTTAACTTGGCATGCTGATAAAAGAGTTTGTGATGGACACTTACGTCATCCAGCTAATGCACCATCTTGGAAAGTAGTTGATCATAAGTGGCTAGATTTTGCTACTGAGAAAAGAAATCTTAGATTGGTCATATCAGCTGATGGGATCAATCCACATGGTTTGATGAGTTCTGCATATAGTTGTTAGCCAGTTCTAATGATAACTTAAAATCTTCCTCCATGGTTGTGTATGAAGAGAAATTTTATGATGCTCACATTGTTGATTTCTGATCCTAAACAACTGGGAAATGATATTGATGTTTACTTAGCACATCTGATTGATGACTTAAAATGCTTGTGGGATATAGGTGTTGAAGCATATGATGCATATCGAAAAGAAACTTTCTCACTTAGAGTTGTCTTACTATGGACGATCAATGATTTTCCTGCTTATGGAAACATGTCAGGATGTATTGTTAAAGGATATCATGCATGTCCTATTTGTGGTGATGAAACCTATTCAACAAGGTTGAAGCATGGTAGGAAAATGTCATATACAGGCCATAGAAGGTCTCTACCTACAACTCATCCTTATCGAAAGAAAAGGAAGGCATTTAATGGGAGCCAAAAGTTTAACACTGCACCAAAACCATTGCTTGGCAATGAAGTTTTTGAAAGAGTAGAAAGAATTAATTATCAATGGGGGAAAATGAGTGGGAAGATTCAGTCAACTAAGGATGATGTAAAATTATGCTGGAAAAGAAGTCAATATTCTTTGGACTTGAGTATCGGGAAACATCTACATGTTCGACATGTTCTTGATGTGATGCACATTGAAAAGAATATATGTGAAAGTCTTATCGGTACGTTACTTGACATTCCAGAAAAAATAAAAGATGGAGTAGCCGCGAGATTAGACCTTGTGGAAATGAATGTGAGGACAGATTTGACACCAAGAATAGGAGAGAAAGAACGTTTTTGCTAGTAACTTGTTATACACTTAGCAATTTTGCCCCAAGTGATTTGGATTTTGATGTTTGGCTGAATCAGTTTAAGTTAGGCAATGTTGGTGATCTAACGTGTGTGAATTGAGTTCACAAGAAAGTCCAGGTTGGAAGACTTGGCAAATGGTGAAGTCCCGGAGGCGCGGCCTCTTGGCAAAGGTGAAGTCCCGGAGGCGAGACCTCTTGGCAAAGGATGAAGTCCCGGAGGCACGACCTCTTGGCAAAGGAAGACTTAGCACGATGAAGCTGAGGGAAACGTCTCAAGCTAGTACAAGGAAGGGCACGAGGCTTGTGGAAGGCGTTTGAAGGTTTGCGTCAAGGCTAAGAGTTGAAGAAGAAGCTGAAAGGGGAGTTTCAGCTTGGTCAGTCAACTGGAATTGTGATTCAGTCGACTGATCAGAAGTTTCAATCGACTGGACTGTAGTTTCAGTCGACTGGAGATTGATCAGAAGCACACCAAAGCAAACAGAAAGATCAGTCGAGTGAGCAGTCGACTGGTACCAATCGACTGGTGTTGGAGCAGTCGACTGATAGACTACTGTTGGGTGACAACTAGTGAATTAAATGTAACATCCCA
>NW_027428798.1:0-1661 GCF_044706935.1 Curcuma longa
TGATGGGAAAGTCTTGAAAAACCGTTCCGGTAGATTCTTGCAGAACAAAAATTTTCCCGAAACGATCTCAAGTTGCCCTCATAGTCGATCAAACGAAGTTTGATCGACTCGTTTAGATCATTGGGCTCTTGTGTTTGGTTTACAGGATCCAATATAAAAGGAATAATTTAATTGAAGCGGAAACATTAAATTATACCTTTCTTCCGACGGTTCGGAAGGACGAAGTTTGTACCCGAAGACCTCTTGATCTTCTGCCGTATTCCTCTCCTCTTCTCGAACGTTGTGTGGGCAACGATCCTTCGAGAATTTCTCCACCAGAATTCTCCTCTCCGATGGCTTGCTAAACTTTCTTCTCTTTGCTTGGAGAAAAGAGAAGAAGAAGGAGAAGGGGTGTTGGCTGCCGAGAAGGTCTCGGCCACCAAGGAGAAGATTTTTGTGTGTCTCAAAGCCTTGGATTGCCCCTTCTTTTATAGCCTAGCCATCCCTTATTTATGGTATAATTTGAGCCATAAACATGGTATAATTGATTCATAAACATGGTATGATTTGAATCAATCAAATCGGAGATTTTGGTAAGATTTCGGAAGTTTCCAATTCGAACCCGCGGCTTTTAATCGATCAAACAATCGATTAAACTCCGTAACTTTTTCTCATTAACACTGGTAATCGATCAGGTGATCGATTACCAGCCTGGTAATCGATCAGCTGATCGATTACCAGTCGATCTGCCCGGAGTCTTGGTAATCGATCAGCTGATCGATTACCAAGGTGTGTAATCGATCAGCTGATCGATTACACCTCCTTGCATGAGCTCGAATGCCTGGTTTCTTCACGAATTCTTCCAAGGTGGACTTGAGGATCCCAGAGGCTACAACAGGGACCTAGAGGAGGAATTGGTTTTGGCCTTCTGATGAGCTAAGGCTTCCCGTGTTCGCCCCGAACACACAACCTTAGTTCATCAATAATAACTCATACCACTAAAGAGTTATTATCGAACTACCGCACCAATCCCATATTACAATATGGGCTCCTTCTTACTATCAGTACATTAGTCTCCCTGTGTTTAAGATATCGTATGTCCGTCAATTAAAATGAGTTACTGACAACTCGTATTTAATCGACATCTAATCCAAGAGTAGTACCACTCAACCTTATTATCATGCGGACAAGGTCCACCTGCAGGGTTTACATGATAATCCTTATGAGCTCCTCAAGGGGACATCATCAACCTAGATTATAGGACACAGATTCCTTCTATAATCAACAACACACCATGTACATAATACTACTTCCCAACTCATCGGGCCTATTGATCTATCGATCTAAACCTCACCCTTTGATGAATTAAAGAAGTACATATTAAGCACACGTGTTTGTTATTATATCGGGATTAAGAGCATGTACATCTATAGTAACTATAGTCAAGACAGACTAAGACCAAATTACACTACAACCACTCCGATGGTTTGTCCAATCCATCTTGGTTGTGAACACTGTTTATAATCTATAAGGGACTGATAACATGGTCTTCTGTGTGTGACTCCGCACACCATGTTTATCTACAGTATAGATTAAATGGACACTTGCAAATATTGACCAAATGTGATTCTCATTTCAGAATATTTATTTACATAGCTAGGATTCTAGTATACATCCCAACA
>NW_027428799.1:0-1583 GCF_044706935.1 Curcuma longa
TCCTAGGATTTCGGACTCCTCAGAGAATGGATTAATCGACTTGGATCCTCTACCTTTCCTCAATAAATGTTCAATTGTAGGAATGTCAACCAAATTATCCAATTCAACCTCGTCAGGTATCCTCGAATTAAATCATTAGGTTTCTTACGTCACTCACTATTGGTTTGAAACGGTTCTAGAAGCCCGGTTCAAGGCATTCCCGTGTCACTCAGGCGCCCCGGAAATACTAAAAGAACCTTATCCACTGTCACTGGATACCCTTTTACGGATCTCTCCCCAATAATGAATGACCGTTAACTATTCCTCATAAGCATTCACTACGCAGTAGGAAACCCCTCGGAATCTCGCCCGGTTCAAGGCATTCCCCATTACAGAGCGCCCCGGAAATACGGCCTAATGATTCCCCAATACATAGCAAATTCCTACCCTCATGGATTCACACATACACAAGTTATCATCAATGCACAAGCACAAATCCACAAAACAATGCACATTTACATCATAGAAAACGGTAGATTATCAAATCCAAGTACAACCATCCATTACATCTGATTTATCCTACATCCTAGAATCTAGGGAAATCTACTCCATATCGAGGAGAGTACAAACCAAAGGAAGAAAGGAATACATCTTGATTCTAAAGATAAGCAAATAAGTGCAGGAAACTAGACTTATCTTCTTCCTCGGTTTGCAATCTCTGCGTAGATGAGATGGAAATGGTCTGGAGCAGTCGGATCGGTGATGGATCGTCGAATCTCCTCCGAAATAGGCGTCGGCGGCTCAAGAACAACTCCGGTGGCTCTCCTAAAGGCTCCCCCCCTTTGCTAGGTCTCTAAAGAGGCCTATTTATAGTGAAGGGTTCGTAGCAGCTCGCCTCCGTGCACACGGCCGTGCCTGGGAGGCACGGCCTTGTGTTGGCTTCGGGCACAGGGTAAGGCACGGCCGTGCCTGGGAGGCACGGCCTGGACTTGTGAGTTCTCTGATCTGAGGCACGGCCGTGCCTCTTAGGCACGGTCCAGTCTTGTCCCTTGTCTGTTTGCACACACGGCCGTGCCTGGGAGGCACGGCCATGCACTGGCTGAAGTTCAGTTGCTGGACACGGCCGTGCTTCTGAGGCACGGCCAGCTGCTTGGGCGCTTCTGTTCTTGCACACGGCCGTGCCTGTGAGGCACGGCCTTCAGCTGAGGCTTGCTCCAGGATGAAGACACGGCCGTGCTTGTGAGGCACGGCCATGAACTGGCTTGGTTCTGTTTTGAAGCACGGGTGTGCTTTTGAGGCACGGCCTCTGGCTGATGTTGAGGGGATTTGGCACACGCCCGTGCCCTTTGTCACACGGCCAGGAGCTTGAATAGACATGGCCGTGCCTTTGAGGCACGGCCCTGTCTTGCCTGATCTTCAATAATTCTCCGTTGCGCCATTTTTGCTCCATTTTCCATCCTGAAACATGTAAAAACACGAGCAGATCTCCGAACTAGGAAATGTAAAATATATGCCTAAATGCATGAATATGGGATGCAATATACATAAGAATGAAGCAATGAGCTCAAGAAGATGTGCAAATAAAGCGTGAAAACAGATATACA
>NW_027428800.1:0-1679 GCF_044706935.1 Curcuma longa
TCACTACAAAAAAACACTGATTTAGCAACGAAAATTTACAACGAAAAAAATTCGTTGCAAAATTGCAACTAATTTTCCAACGAAATACAGATTCGTCGCAAATTTGTGTCGAAATTAGCAACGAAAAATAATCCATTGCAAAATTAGCAACGAATTATTTTCGTCGCAAAATTCGTTGCAAAAAATATTTTCGTTGCAAAAGTCGTCGGAAAATTTCCAACGAATAACAAGTTCGTCGCAGATTGGCGACAAAAAAACTGTTCATCGCAAAATATAACAATATTGGCGAAAATATAATAATATTCGCCGCGACGAATTCGTCGTCGATTGGCGACGAATCATAGTTCGTCGCCGCCAATCGTCGCCGATCGGCGACGAAATAATCGTCGCTAATACGTTCGTCGCCAATTGGCGACGAAAAGTAATTCGTCGTCGATTGGCGACGATTTTGGCGACGAAAATAAATTCATCGCCAAATTTGACTATTTTTTGCCTCCAAACCGATCGTTCATTATGAATCCCAATATATATCTTAATTTATAACTGACACTTAATGGAATAACACATACACACATGGACAATCTTTTTCTTTTACAATGTCGTACCAGATTTGATTATTTGTTGTTTCTGAAGAGATTGGGGTCAGTCGAGTGCTACAATCCAAGAAATGACGTATTGACACATCTTAGCCTATTTTGCTATATAAGATAGGAAATCTAACTGGTTATATACTGAACGGTATATACGCTATTAGTAGAGGAGATGATAGCCAAGATTCGTTAAAAAATAATGAAAAATACATTTTAGACATAATTTGGATGTTTAGAGTGAATGATGACCATAAATCCGAAAATGTTTTGAAGAATTATCATGTTTCAATGAGGGTGGAAAAATTTTATAGTCAAATTGGCGACGAATATAATTTTCGTCGCAAAATTCGTTGCCAATTGGCAACGAAACTGTAATTCGTTGCTAATTGGCAACGAAAATATTGTTTGTCGCTAATCGCGACGAAAACATTCGTCGCCAATTGCAACGAATAATATTTTCGTTGCCAATTGGCTAGACGAAATTTATCGTCGCCAAATTCGTTGCCAATTTGCGACGAACTTCATTTTCGTTGCAGATTAGCAACGACTTTAGCAACGAAAATTATTTTTGTTGCTAATTTTGACTAAGTCAAAATTAATTCTCTTATATTTTTTAACTAACCCATTATAAAGACATCATAACAAAGTTGTCAAATAAAGTAAAATATTTTTTAAAAATAGGATAACATTATCAAATTTCGCATTTCAGCTCCTTCTTTCATTTGACAAGATAGTTAAGAAATGGACACCAGATGAATTGTGTTATCTTTTCTGAATCAATGTTCGTAAATAATAAATTAAGTTTCTAACTGGTTGTATACTGAACGATATATACGCTATTAGTAAAGGAGATAATAATCAAGATTTGTATAAAATTAATAGAAAAGGCATTTGTGGGTTTAGGGTGTGGAGTGGGATGTTTAGGAGGTTGGCGACGAAAATAAATTCGTTGTCAAATTCGTTGTCGATCGGCAACGAAAAATATGTTCGTTGCCAATTAGCAACGAAAATTATTTTCGTCGCAACTCTGCGACGAAAATAATTTTCGTACAACTCTGCGACGAACTTATTCGTCGTAAATCTGCGACG
>NW_027428801.1:0-2437 GCF_044706935.1 Curcuma longa
TGTTAGGATGTATACTGAAAAGACTTGCTCTTTTGTATATAAACATTTATGAAATAAAGTATCATGTTTTGGTCAAATGATTGCAATAGTGTATTTTGCAATAAAGTCCTCTTAATTTACATTGTAGATAACTTGGTGTCTGTGAGACACAGAAGACCATGATTATCGGTCCCTTGTGAATTATAAACTAAGGCTCACAACCAAGATGACTTTGGACAAACCATCGGGAACGGTTGTAGTGTAATTCGGTGACTGTCTGTCTTGACTGTAGAATTACACTAGTGCACTTTGTGTGTATTGAGTAGGACCATTGAGGTTGTTCGATTTACACTGACTCGCAAATTGAACAAGACCTCTGTTATTATAATTATGCACTCTTAATCCCGATGTAATAAATGGGCACCTATACTTAGTAATTATTGCTTTGATTTACCAAAGGGTGAGATCTTTCCGTCAGATCAAATATTCTCGGTAAGTTGGGTGATGTTACTATCTATACGGTGTGCCATTGATTATAGAAGGAATCCGTGTCCCAGTAGGGTTGATGATGTCCCCTTGAAGAGCTCATAAGGATTGTCAAGTCAAATCTTGCAAGTGGACTTAGTCCGACTGACAATAAGGTTGAGTGGTACTATTCAAGGTCTTAGATGTTGATTATTGAGTTGTCAGTGAACTTAATAATTAACGGACATACGATATCTTAAACACGGGGAGCAATGCATAAAATAATAAGAAGGAACCCATAACGTAATTTGGGGATTGGATTGGTAGTGCAATAATGATCCTCTAGTGGAATGGATCGTTGTTGATGGATGTAGGTGTGTATTCGGGGTTGAATACGGGATCCGAAACCCATCAGAAGGCCAGATCCAATACCTCCTCGAGGTCCCCACTGTAGCCTAAAGACATCTTCAAAAGGATGCAATCAAACGGATGAGATTAGTTCTCAGCCGTCGGATGAGATTTAATCTCAACCGTTGGATGAGATTAGTTCTCGACCGTAGGATGAGTTAATGGATGAGATCAGCTTGTATCCGTGGGATTAGATCAAGTTGCATCCATTGGATCGAAATAAATAAAGAGGAATAAAAGAGAATAGATTAGAACCGTTGGATGAGATTAAGTCGCGTCCGATGGACGAGATCTCTCCGGTTCGGTTTTAATTCTCTTTGGAAGGAAGAACCGGTTCACGAGGTGAACCAGAGATGGTTCATTGAACCACACGCCCAAGCCATTAGATCAGGGCCATTGGATCGAAGAGATTAAGTTATATTAAAGGAGATTATATCGTAACCGTTAGATGAGATTAAGTTGCATCCGACGGATGAGATCTCTTCGGTTCGGTTTTATTTTCTCTTTTAATATAAAATTGGTTCAAGGATTGAACCATGCTTATCCATGGCCGGCGCCCACTATGGATAAGGTTGATTCATTTTTTTTATAAAAAGGAAAAACCAAATCAACGAGATCCAACGGTAAGAAGCCAAGCAACCCGATCCGACGGTAGGCACCTACTTTGATTTAGGAAATTGGAATTGGTTTAAAAACTAAGTCCAATCTTTTCCTAAAAATAAGGGGGCGGCCAAGGAAGGGTTGGGCGGTGGGAAGGCTATAAAAAGGAAGGGGGTGGCCGGCCAAGAGAGAACACACAAGAAGGGAGAGCATAGAAGATCGAAACGACTTCGAGATTGCTTCCTTCTCTTCTCCCTTTTCTCTCTAAGTGGCCGGCGGCCCCTTCTTCTTCTTCCTCTTCTCCATCTAGCTTTCTTCTTCTCTTTTGGTGGCCGTATCATCTTCCTTGGGTGGCTGGCCGAATCCTAGAAGGAGGACAAGAAGAAGGCTGAAGATTCCTCAAGAAGAGGCAAGGCGATCCAAGCATCATCCAGCAGAAGTTGCAACTCCTTTATTTCTGGAAGTTCGTTGTCCACCCAACGTCCAGGAAGAAGTTAGGAATACAGCGGAAGGCTCCGAGGTCATCTAAAGGTTCTGGTATGATTTATTTTCCGCATTTTAAATCGTAATAGAACTGTTAGAATAAAACCGTAGTTAAGTAATTTAGGAATCGGCGATCCTGAAGGATCGATTGACTTAGTCTTTTGTAGACTTTGTCAATTGATCCAGGCGGGATAAAATTTTTGTCCTGTGGGGTTCTATGCTTTTCGGAGCGGATAGAATCCGGAACATAGGACGGAGATCCAGAACGCCAACAAATGGTATCAGAGCGAGGTTCTCCGATTCCGATAAATTACTTCGGTTTTAGTTTTGCATGCAAGTCACACATGTTCAATAGTTAGAAATATGCAATAGTTTAACTCGGTGTTGCAGGGTAATTATTTTCCAACTATTGTGGCCAAATATGTGTGAATGTTTCATCGACCGGGTTCCTAGCAAGGCGCGGATCTTTGGGGCCACAAAGGCGCAGCGGAAAGGGAAGCGA
>NW_027428802.1:0-44209 GCF_044706935.1 Curcuma longa
TGTAGGTATGAACTTGGCTGAGTTATTATGTAGTACGGTTTAATTCATTCTAACAATTTTTGTTGATGAACCTTCTACATAGATTAATCATTTATTGTTATGATTTCAGAATATGTCATATGTCTTTGTTCCTTCCAAACAAGCAATGAAGGTAGCCCGTTGAAATCCCAAATCCAACCGCTCAAGGTGATTTTTAATTTCCTTTTCTAATTCAATTATCATTGAAATTTCTTGATATTTAGTCAGACTAATCTATCATCTAGACTCATACTAATCTATTCTCAATCTGATATAACTACAGGATCCAATTGAAAAGCTTTTCATCTAGATAATGAGGTTTCAGCATGCTGAGCTTCCTAGAAGAATGTTTTAGGAGACTTGGACTGATGAATCTTGTCAATGTTTCCTGGAGCCTTGAGTTATGTGTTTTGCTTGTTGTAGTCTTAAAAACTACTTTGGTTATTGTTTCCTCCGCTATGCAATTATTGTAACTTGGGCGTAATTGGAGAATGAATTCAATTTCTTATATTGTTATGTTTATGTTGGTACTTGAAATTAATTGTCTTGTTTTCCATCATTCTTTATTGTTCTTATTTAATGAGTATTAGTAATCTCACAGTTTTCCCTGTTGTTGAGCAGCTGATACAGCATCGTCATCATTCCAAAAGCTCTCTTAAACTGTGTGAACACCAAAACGCAACAAGAAAGAAAGGGTAGATTAAACCACACCCAATTTTATATTAAGAAAAGATATGTGTTTGTGAAGTCATTTGAGTATTTCGATTTAGAGGGGTTGAAAGATGTGTTTAGTATGATAATAAAAGGGTAGTATAAAATTTTTGACTTGGCTAAGGTTGACTTTGTTGAATTTGGTTCATGATTGTTTAAGCAACCAAACCAGACTATTGATCATTTGTTGCCATCCTTCAAAGAAAGAACAAACATTCATTTGGGAACAACATGATTAAATGAACACATTGCAGTGATATCTGAAACAAGCTTTTTCTAGATATATCACTCTGTATCAAGTCTATAACATAATCATGGGTTAGTCAAATCCCTGTTTAAGTGTCAGTTGTTAACCTTCACTGCAACCTTCACTGCAACTGGTTCTGAACAATACAAGCAGTCTCCAAATAGAACATCGAATGTCCTAAAACAAAAAGAAAGCATTCTATATACAGTGAAAGGCTTTTCTGCAACTGGGATTGTCACAGGTATAGTCTGGAGCACTTCCACTGTCAGCTCCAAGTTCATCGTCTATGGGTAAATATCGAGCGTAGCAAATTCCACAGTCAATTTGATCTTCATCCTTGTGAAGAACAAGAGGGCCAGGGAATTGCCCTTCCAAAAGAGTTGCCAGATTATGATGGAATGGTTTGTCACTTGACCTGTGGATCATCCAACATGTTAAATGATGCAAAAATAAGTTTGAGATGATACAGAGATGAGCATGCATTTTATCTGAAGGAATCAAAATGTGTGCATATATAAACGAATGTGTCAAAGACTAATGCTTAAAAATTTGATAGAACTTATTTTGACAAAGTAAAGCAACTCTTAAGTTGTATTTATGTCCAATGAAACAATGCAAAAGGAACAATCATAACTCCCACCATTGACAGCTGACAATGATCCAAATTCAAGTGAATGAAAAATAAAATTCAGGAGGAGAAACACTGATAGAAGGTAATAATGTGAAAACAGATTAGTTAATAAAAATTAATAAATAGATGAGACAGGATGTTCATGTCATTTATGCTGATCATCTGTTGTCAGACCTTACTAAAACAAACTTTATCTTCTGGGAGAGAAACTCCTCTCCTAATAATCTCCTCAACATGTGTACCTGATAAAGATCAACATTTATGATAAACTCCTCTTCATTATGATAAACATTTATGCATGAATTAAGTTTTCTAAACAATTAGAACAAATCTTTCGTTGAAAGGTCAATATTTTAGAACAATCAGATTTCTACCTATTTAACATTTTATCTGTTATAGATGTAAAATCTGAGCATCTTATCGCTACAAATATTAACACGTTTGTGTAAATTCAAATACAATTAGTTCTCTACATGTGAGATTAAAATTTGAACCATATTAACAGTTTGTGAAAGTATAGATTATATAAACCACAAGTACCAAAAAAACACAAGTAATAACCCATAGACCAGGAGTTTCAAAGAACCCAATCCAGGTTTGAAAACAGGGATGCTTTAGTCTATCTTCTAAAGCAGGTAGATATACAAAAAACACAAGAAATATACCTTTTCTTCCATGACTTGTTTCAGGATGGAAAGAGCTATAGTTTCAGCTTCCAGAAGGGACAGGTCCTACACAATTATGCCTTGCATAACCAGTTATATCTAAAATTACCAAAGTAGCTACCTTGTTGTATTGCTCTTGAAGAGAACTATCAGCTCCTTCATATCCAGATCCTATCACTTTTGCATTGTATTGCCAGAATGTGCCAGATGGATCAGTATAGTACCTGCAATTTATAGCATGTTACATTTGAAGCAAAACATTGAAATACAGGACTACATAGCAGAGATTGTGTATGAGAGACACTTCAGAATTCAGCCAGATAACCTCTGACATTTGTAATATCAAGCAAAAACATTAATGTATGAAAAAGTGCATGGAGGAGAGGGAGGTGGGCTAGGACATTCAAGGTGGAGATGCTTAGCAAACAATACAAACTAGATTGCAATGGACATTCAAAGCTAATGCTGTGGAGAGCTTCGAATACACTCTACTAGAAGCATTCAAGATGCATTTGAGTGTGAACGAGCACGAGTTCAGCCCTTTCTAGTGCTTTCAGGCGGTTGGCTTCCATCGGTGCCCTTTACTCTTCTGAAATCTGAACTTTGCTAGGCATAGAGGCACGGCTGGCGAAGGTGGAGGCCGAGCTAGGAGAGGGCGCGGCTGTAGTGGGCGATGGCGAGAGGGTGGGCGACGGAACTCACGCATCGGCGGTGTGCTTCTAGTTGAGTGCATAGAGGCACAGCTGGCGAAGGTGGAGGCCGAGCTAGGAGAGGGCGCGGCTGCAGTGGGCGAGGGCGAGAGAGCCGACGGTGTGCTTTGAAGACCTAGATGGCGGCGGTGACTTCGCAGAACGGAGAGAGGAAACGGGGGTCGCGCGATTTTTGGGGGTTAGGGATAGATCGCGATTTTTGGGGGTTAGGGAGAAGAGAGGCGGCGGGCACGGGGAGAAGAGAGGCGGCGAGCGAGGAGAGGAATAGGGTTGGGAGGAATCGTGCAGTGGAGGGCGGCGGCTTGGAGGAAGGAATGGCGAGCAGTGGCGGGTTAGGGCTTGGAGGAAGGAATCGCGTGCTCTGTTAGGGCTTGGAGGAAGGAATCGGGTTTGGAGGAAGCCGCCGCGCGGAGACGCAGTTCGAATCCTCTGAGTCCAACTCCCTCCTCTGAGTCCCTGAATCCTAAGGAAACGATAAAAATTTGCAAGCAAAATTTTTCCCCAAAACCCCACTCCCGCTCCCTCCGACCGGCGCCCGCCTCTTCTTCCTCATCCGACCGGCGCCCGCTCCCTCCTCCTCGTCGGCCCCCCTCCTCCTCCTCGCCAAAAATCCATTGCTCGATGCCCCACCTCTTCTTCCTCCTCCGACCGGCGCCCACTCCCTCCTCCTCCTCGTCGGCCCCCTCCTCCTCCTCCTCGTCAAAACCCGCTGCTCGAAGCCCCTCCTCTTCTTCCTCCTCCGACCAGCGCCCGCTCCCTCCTCCTCCTCGTCGGCCCCCTCCTCCTCGCCAAAAGCCCCCGCCTCTTCTTCCTCCTCCTCCTTCGACCGGCGCCCGCTCCCTCCTCCTCCTCGTCGGTCCCCTCCTCCTCCTCGCCAAAAACCTGCGCTGCTCGAAGCCCCCGCCTCTTCTTCCTCGACGAAGCTCACAGCGACCCTCTTCGCCCTCAAGAAATTTTGTATTTTGTGTTGTCACTGAGTTTGCACAGGTATGGATTTTCAACATTGTCTTTCATACAAATAATCCATTTTCTGTTCTATTTATGTTGTAAAAATTTGTATTTTAAGGGAGAATTATTTGAGGTTCTTGAGGATGATAAGTGTCTCCCAGAAGAACAAGTTCAAGCAATAGCAAAACAATTGGTTCTTTCTGTCAAACTTTTGTTAACATAATCAGAATTATGAATTTAATTTATCTCCTTTGCTTTTCTTGCTTTTGTTAGGCAAGTAATTCAAGTTGCATTTTAGATACATACCTTGGCCACCAAATATTAGCACGGACAGATTGCAGAACAATTTATTGTTGCTGTTAATTATTTATGAGTACAAGTTGAAGTGATTCAAGTTGTGGTTCTTTTTTTTTCAAGATTAAAGAATTATCATGGAGGGTGACTCTACTAGTTGTCGTCGATTGAATTTTGAGTCAAGTGAAGATGATTCAGAAGAAAATGAAGGCGGTTTGATTGTTGAAGCTACGGAATGAGAAAGGAGAAATTGTTTGTGAAGGACTGGATGAAGGACCGCGGTTCAATCGACCAACTTCATCAGAAAAAGGATGCAGATCTTCTTCCTTTTTGCAGATTAGAGAGCTTTAGATCCACAGCTTCCTGATGAACTTAATGGATCACTTGGAAGATCATCTTAATCACTGAAAAAATTGTATCAAGATAAGCTTTAACAATCTTAGCTTTTGAACAAGAAAGTAAATGACATTTAAGTATTTGGTTGTCTGATGAACTTGTTTCTTGTGAGGACAGAAATAACTGCGGGGACCAACTTTTGTTTGAGACTCCAATGAACTCTGACTGCACAATCATTGCAAGTCATGGTAACATGTTTTTAATGTATTTAACTCTTCAATATGGAGATCAAAAGTATCGTTTATATTGGATTTCACTGATTGCAAGAGAAATAATTGATGGATTTGCTATCACCTATTGAACCTTCCCTCCGGATTTGTTAGCACCATTTCAGCAACGCAAACTCCAGAGCAGTTCAACAAGCTTAAACCAAACCCCCTAATAGATCACTGCTCAGTGATCAGACAGTTTTCCTCCAAACTTATGGCACCAAACTAAGTTGTCTCTCCGATGAATAATAGGTAATGTTGAAGGACGAGAAGTTTGAAAAAGTGATGAGAATCTTGTTCCTCAAAGCTTGCTAAGTTTTACTGAGAACTATTAATTTTTGTCTTTGCAAATTTTGTGACCTTGAAGTCAAATTTTTGGCGAAATGTTCCCGAAATACATGTGCAGAAATGGTGGAAGATTTGGGCGTTGAAAGTTTATGGAGTTTTAATTCATACAATATCAGTGACAAGATCATACTGTAGAGGAAAAAAAAGAGCTAATAAAACAGAGCAAATATATACTTTCTGGAACAACGAATCATTAAACCACCTGAATTCTTCATAGAGATAAGAAGAATTCGAAACAGAAGCGTGGTGAAATGCTGAAAGTTATTAAGCATTCCTTGTGTGCACGCAAAGAATCAAGAATCTGTAACAAGATCTTCGACGAGTTATGGCTTCGGAGCAGGGGCCTTGGGCGGCGGCGTAGGAATTTCCTCCGCCGGCCCCTGCTCGACGTCGACCTCCCTCGGGCTGAAGGAAGAGGGGCCGGCGCCAGCCCTCCTCCCCTGGCTCCAGAGTCTTCGCAGGGATCAGAACGTTGCTGACACCGGAGACCTCAGCTCCTCCGGCGCCGCCCTGCTCGACGGCAACGGAGAGGTTTGAAGCCCGAGGCCGTCGGCGGCATTCCTCGGGATCTCGATCACTAGAGCCCTTTCATTAACCCGATCTTGGCCGCCCCAAATTAGCACATTGGTGGGAAACGCCGTCGGAGTGGCCCCCGGCGGAGGCGGATTGGATGACTCTGTTCTCGGGGAGGAGGGTTCGCCGGCAACGACGGCGCAGCGGCAGTGGAACCACATGTCGATACACTGGAGGTGGAACCCATGGCCGCACTTGGGGAGCACCCGTCGGAGGAGGAAGAAGAGGCGGGGCTTCGAGCAGCGGGTTTTTGACGACGAGGAGGAGGGGGCCGAAGAGGAGGTATTTTTATTTTTAATTATTATAAATATTTTTATTTTTAATTATTATTATATATATATTTTTAGAGAAATTAAATAGGCAACTATTCAATCATGCTTAACCTTATGCCGAGACAAGACATAAGAGAATTTAACATGTCAAAAAATAGATTAATTAGATGATCACTTGATTCAACACCTCTAATATTAATTAATTCTCATTAAAATTATCAAGTTTAGGTCTACACAATTTTTGTATGATTAAAAAACACCCTGAAGGGGATGAATAACGTGTGTTACTTTTTCACTTATTTTTTAAAATAACTTTTTTGTTTTAGAGTTAAGCATTAAAAAGTAGAATAAAAAACTCAAAAACACACAAAAGATAAGTTTATTTTTACTTGGTTCACAACCTACGACTGCAACTCTAAAGTCTGCGATCTTTGACCACTTTCGATGAACAATCCAATAATAGTCCAACAAAAAAGAGATTCATCTTTTACAAAGATCGGGAACAGTAACACATTTATTGTTCCTTTTGAAAACAAAGCACAAATACAAGTATAGAAATAATGCAAGAATACCAACAATGAATATCATCCAAAGCTTGCGCATGGTTATCAGAACAATGTCTCAACGTAGTGGTAGTATTTTCGGAGTGAGATGAGAATGGAAGCATTTGAGAGTTGATCCTGAGGCCTCAGTTGAGACTTTCTTTTATAAGATTTGATCATTCCAATGATACCTTTGATCAGTATATCGATCACCTTGGGCTTCGGATCTAGATCAAGCTGATCGGTCTACTGATCCCCTAAATTAATTTATCGAACTGACCATTCTCCGATCATCTACCACCATGTTAGCTTCCCAATAATTTTGTTCTGCCATGTAAGCCAGTCAACAGTTATCCTTTACCATGTCAGTTATCTAGTCCATGTCATATGCCATGTCAACAACCAGGACAACTCAACATTCAATCTACCAATCTGGCTGGTCGATTTACTGATCGTTTGATCTACTGATCCAACCAATCGATTTACTAATCTTGCAAAACAGTGATTAGCATAGTAAAAAGTAATATATCAAATGTTGAGCTTGACAATCCTTGACTATTTGATCTCAATTTCAGAATTCACATGAATCCCTTAGTCCGAAGATGCCTAAGGATGTTCTTGTAAAGAGGACTCGCTCTTTCTTTCGGAAGAACCACTTCCACTAAGAGTTTACCTTGCTAAACCTTGGGCCTCCAGACCTTATTTGGGCTTCTTGTTTAACCTTTGATTACTCGACCTCTAGTCCTTATCCAACTTGATCTTTATTCCTCTCTGATGCCATTAAGTCCATCGTACCTAGTGTTCTTGATCTGCTAAGATTTCCTTGTCTAACTTTTAGTTAGGATTTTACCTTGTTTGACCTCCAGTTAGATCTTTTTCTTGCTAACCTATAGTGAGAACTTTCCTAATTGTGCTACTTGTACATTTAATCAAGCTTTGTTAGATCACAAATAAATTTAACTTTGATCCTTTATCATTATCAAAACTAAGTTCGATTATTTGGTACTCTCTGCATCAATAATTCTCTTGCATGGATATGAAAATGATGTAACCTCATTATCACTTTTAATTAATATTAATTAAGATTGAATTGGATAGATGGGCTTCTCTACTAATTTCTAACCATTTAATAGAAAATAAAACAAAATCTTCCTCACCTAAATTTATCATCATTATCATATCAACCCAGTTATTTAAAATCAATTACATATACATCTAATCCATTTATCAAACTTTATGCAACACTATCATTAATAATATTCAAAATAATTAAATTATTACTTATTAAAGTATTATTTTTTTGTTTTACTCATCTAATAATAAAACATATTAAATCACTTTCAATTTTAAACTGTAATATTTCTTGTCTTTTAATAACTCCAACAAATCAATTTTAAAGCCATTTTTTTAGACTGAGTATTCGATTAAACTTCCATTTTCTTTTCTCGTGATCAATTATAGTTTCTTGATTTAACTCTTCATAGATGGTCATAGGACCGACCATGTAAAACCACTGAGATGACAAATTCCACTTTTTATAGAAGAGTATTCGATTAAAACTAAATCGAATCAAATCGAAATAATTAAAATTAAACCGAACTGATTTTTTTTAACTAACTGAACCGATCGAATTTTTAAATAAAAATCAAACAAATCGAACTGATAAAATATTGATTAATTCGATTTTCAATCTAGTTAACCGAAATAATTAAAATTTTTAAATATTATAAAAAATTTACTAATTAGTTAGGTATTTATAAATTTACTTATCTAAGAATTTATAAATTATTTTTTTTATTTCGATTAATTGATGTTTAACTCAATAAGAAATTTTAAAATCAAAATCGAACTAAATTAATTAATTTAAAAAAAATTAAAATTTTAAAATAATTAAATTAAAATTTTAAATTCAATCGATTTATCCAATTTAATTAAATTACTTTTAATTTTCTTCACATATTATTTTCAAATTTAAAAAATATTTTTTAATTTTTATTTAATGCGATGATATCAATCAATTGATTAAATCTAATACCATATCAATAAATATTATCCAAAGAGGAATGTGCATAAGCTCCCTCCGGCGATTTATTGATTTTCACCACTGTTTTCTTTGTCCTCTTGACAAATTAGATCCATAGTCACTTGCAAGCACTCTTAAATCTTCTCCGTCACTTCTAGGGTTTCGAAGTTGCTTTCCCACCGATTTCTCGCCCTTTTCTCTCTGGGTCTTTTGAACTCGCATTAGGGTTTGGGGGAACTCGCGGAACTCGCATTAGGTCGAAGACGATGATCACGGAGAAGCCTAGCTGGGTTAGACATGAGGGGATGCAGATATTCTCCATTGATATCCAAGCCGGCGGTCTCAGGTTTGCAACTGGTGGAGGTGATCACAAGGTGAGATTTTGTTTCTCAACGCTTTTATTTTCTTCTAATCTTTTAGCGATCTCTACTAAGCATGCCTTTCCTTTTTACCACCCCATTACGACTTCAAGTTGATTTAGTATCTCTATCCTCGTCTTCGTGTACGTAGCTAACTAGTATTGACGTGATTTGTTACACCTGTTTGACTTCGACTTTTGCGTACACTGCGAGAGCTCGCATTCTCCAGTTACAGTGGTTTGGCTACTTTGTACATAGTCTTATTTGCGAATGCTTTATTACCATGGACAGTTTTAAATTTATATATATTTTTTTCACTCCAGGAATGTAATTTGAAACAGCTTGAAGTTTACACTGTATATATTGTCCTGGTGGTGTGGTGTTTCTTGCTGTTGTCTTCTTCTAATCTTTTTTTTTCCCTTAGTGTTTGGGTAGATGAGGTTGTGTTTAAGTTAAATTTTGATGTAGAATTATACAAGTATTAGGACGGATAGGTAGGCAGTTCGTGGCCAAAGATTTATATCACTTAACACGATCGCAACTAGCAGTTTTTTGATTTGACTTTCTACACCAATCTTTGTTACATCAATGGACATTGGTTTTAATTTGCTCCTGGTTTTCATGAAGGTTCGAATATGGAACATGAAATCAGTAGAGGCGGACACCGAAAATGATTCTTCAGTTCCTAAAGTTCTGGCTACACTGCGGGACCACTTTGGATCAGTTAATTGTGTCAGGTGGGCTAAGCATGGTAGGCTCCTTGCCTCTGGATCTGATGATCAGGTAATTCTTATTCATGAGAAAAAGCCTGGATCTGGTACAACTGAATTTGGCAGTGGAGAGCCACCAGATGTAGAAAACTGGAAAGTTACTATGACATTGAGAGGCCATACTGCAGATGTGGTAATTAGAAAGTTTTCCCTTGAGATCTCAATTTTTGATGTTATGAATACCAATATGTTATACATTTGTGTTTATTTAGTTTTGATCATGCTTGTCTAATGGAGTTTTCTATTATGCTTAAAATAGGTAGATCTCAATTGGTCTCCAGATGACTCAACGCTAGCTAGTGGTAGCTTGGATAATACCATTCACATTTGGAGCGTTACCACTGGCATCTGCACTGCTGTACTAAGAGGGCATTCCAGCTTAGTCAAAGGGGTTACTTGGGATCCTATTGGTTCTTTCATAGCTAGCCAGTCAGATGACAAAACTGTAATAATATGGAGAACTAGTGATTGGAGCTTGGCACATAAGACAGAAGGCCACTGGTCAAAGTCGGTGCGTAATGGTCTCTAGTTATTGCAACTTTTTTCACAAACCTATCTATGTGTTAGTAAAGATGTCATCCTTCACTAGTCTATTTATAATACCTTTTCTCTTTCCAGCTTGGTTCTACATTTTTCAGGCGCCTTGGGTGGTCACCGTGTGGCCATTTCATCACTACTACTCATGGCTTTCAGAAACCTAGGCATTCAGCCCCTGTTCTAGAAAGAGGTGAATGGTCTGCTACCTTTGATTTCCTGGGTCATAACGCCCCTGTTATTGTGGTAAAGTTTAACCATTCCATGTTCCGGAAACAATTTTCTAATTCCCAAGAAGCAAACTCTGCACCTGCTGGATGGACTAATGGAGCTTCTAAGGCTGCATCAAGAGAGCTCCAACCGTATAACGTTATTGCAATTGGAAGTCAGGACCGCACTATAACTGTGTGGACGACGGCAAGTGCCCGCCCTTTATTTGTTGCTAAACACTTCTTTACACAAAGCGTTGTTGACTTATCATGGTAATAGGCTTTTTTTTACACAAGCTTGCCATTTTGTCTCTTCATGTCTGCTTCATAGTCAACCTAATTTCTATCTCTTTGCTGGCAGGAGCCCAGATGGCTATGCTCTCTTCGCTTGCTCTTTGGATGGCACAGTAGCCTCCTTTCATTTTGAAGTGAAGGAGCTAGGACACAGGTTAAATGATACTGAGCTGGATGAAATAAAGAGAAGTCGGTATGGAGATGTCAGAGGAAGGCAAGCAAACTTAGCAGAAAGTGCTGCACAGTTGGTGCTAGAAGCAGTATCAGCTAAGCAAACAGCAAGCAAAAAAGTAGCATCCACAGTTGAGAAAAATCAGATATCTGGAAAAGCTTCCACTGATCCAGTAAATCCAATTATTAGCCAACCAGTTCACAAGAGTACTGATGCCCAGACTGGAGATGGTAGAAAAAATGGAGGGGCTATAAACGATGGCTCAAATACTATTACATCTGCCCAGTTATCAAGCCCTCCAAAACAAAGAGAGTATCGCCGTCCCGATGGCCGAAAACGAATTATACCAGAAGCAGTTGGAGTTCCGGCACACCAGGAAAATCAGTCTGCAGCTCATTCTCAACTAGCAGAATTCTCTCCCTTGGCCTTGGACCAAACAAAGGACAATCGAAATGCTGTTGCTGATGGTGGGGTAAAAGATGCTTCCCTAAAGCGACCATTTAGTGGAAGCTATGAGACACACAGCTATTCTGACAAGTTTAACAACTGTGGATCTAAGGAGCGTTCTGGAATCACTGCAAGAGCTAACATCACTGAAAGTCTTCTTATTGAGAAAACACCAGCTCTGACAAGCACTGATGGAAGGGCTAATGTAGAACATATAGGGTGTATAGGCATGCCAAGTTCTCTATCAACCTGCAATTCTCTCTCAATTCGAGTATTTAATAAGAAAAATACTGAAGACAGTTTACCAATCTGCTTGGAAGCAAAGCCTATTGAGCGTTCTGCCCATGACGTGATTGGTGTTGGTAATGCATTTTCCACTAAAGAAACTGAAATATGTTGCACAAAAGGATCTGAAACTCTGTGGTCTGATCGCATATCTGGAAAAGTAACTGTTTTAGCTGGAAATGCCAATTTTTGGGCTGTTGGCTGTGATGATGGCTGCCTACAGGTACACCAAAAATCACTTTTATATGAACTCAAAACCAATCCAATATATGGGATTCTAACCCCCTTTGATAAATTGATAACATGACTTATTATTCGTAAAATAATTTTTTTGACAGTTTTTTCTAAAAAACTAAACCTTTTACGGAAACTAGCTACTCTATTATATTCCATAATTTATGGAATCATGATCCAATAAATCATGGAATATTTTTGGTCTAATTTTTAGGGATATTCATGATTAGAAATTAGTTGGTTAATGATCCCATAAACGATTTAGATGTTCGTCAACAAGCTTGGTGTTCAATTAGATAAAACTTGTTTATGTTCGTTCAATAGGAAAACAATATAAAAATAAACAAACTTGAACACTAGTAAGTTTGGTTCGTTAATGTTCATGAATAATTTATAAATAAATTTATTTATTAACTTGTGGGAAATTTAATTGTATTTTACGTCTTAATTTTTTTATTTAAATACATGTAATTTATAACTTTGTATAATTTAAATAATTTATAATATGTTAAAAATAATAAAATAATATAATTTTCAAGAATTAGATAAAAGTGTAACATAGTTTTATAAAGACAACAAAGTTATTAGTTATGCTTGATAAGATTTTTAATAAATAAGCTTAAACAAGCTCGTAAGTAAATAAACAAGCTTCAACGCAACTAAATTTGGCTTGACTCCTTTACACCCCTAGCTACAAAATCATGTTTCTCGATAGTTCCCTTCAAGCTAGTGAATAGAGATACTTATCATTCCTAGCTTAGATACAATATTTTAGAATATTGAACTACTTAATCCTTTAGTCAGAATATCTACAAATTGCCTAGATATATAAGGCGTATAAATAATTTGCTCTCTAGTTTCTCTTTGATGAAGTATCTCTTTCGTTTGATCTTGTTGTATGGGATTGTGAACTATGCTAATTGCAAATTTATTATTACAATAGTCTCATTGAGTCATCCCACTTGATCTTTATTTATTCTAAGATGATTTGTAAACAAAAGTAGTTTACACACACCTTAAGCTATTACTTAGAATTCTACCTCTACACTAGATTACACTATCAGATGTTGTTTCTTGCTCTATGTCACGACGTTATTTCTAAAAAGGTTACCTTTTGTCAACTATTGCAACAACTGGCCCAATATAATCAACATCCATATATGCCTTTAACACTAATCTTCCATTTCTTTTAAACAAAATACCCTTTCTTTGAGATACTGTAATACTCGATGAGTTGCTTGCAAATGAATTTTTTTGGGTTATGCATGAATTGAGCAACCTCTATGTATGCTATGTCTAGTTGTGTATGAGACATAAATAAATAACTCTTCTTATTAGACATTGATATTTGCCTTAATTTGACGCTGACCGACGACCTAATGTAACCCTCCTTTATCCGGGCTTGGGATGGGCTATGACGGGTTATTTGTTATAGGCGGAGTTCGCGTTGCAGGATCCGACTGTAACGTTTCGGCAAGGACTGCTACATCTCTAGAACTTGTGTGTAGTGATAAATATGCAAGAGTTCGCGTTGCAAGGCCCGATTGTAACGTATTGGCAAAGATCAATATATCTTCGTGATAACTTAGGTGTAGTGTTAAATAAGCAAAAGTTTTTTCACCATAGGTTGGATAAGAATAAATATTATAGGAAAATTAATAGTCTAAGATTTGAAACATGGAACATAGGAACCCTCACTGGTAAAGCAATGGAGGTAGTAGATACGATGATTAGAAGAAGAATTAATATTTTGTGTGTACAAGAGAAAAAATAAGTAGGTGAGAAGGCAAAGATAATAGAGAACTTGGATTTTAAATTATGATGCA
Source organism: Curcuma longa (assembly GCF_044706935.1). Classification (NCBI taxonomy): domain Eukaryota; kingdom Viridiplantae; phylum Streptophyta; class Magnoliopsida; order Zingiberales; family Zingiberaceae; genus Curcuma; species Curcuma longa. The sequence continues at coordinate 13,718 of NW_027428802.1, forward strand.
TAGAAAAGAGTAAACAAGAAATGGAGTGAGTATTGTTGTACATAGTTTGTTAAAGGATGAAGTTGTAAGAGTAGTTAGAAAGGGGATAGAATTATAGCTCTTAAGATAGTAGTGGAGAAAAAAATTGAACGTAATTAGTATATATGCATCTCAAGCAGGATTAAATGAAGATACCAAATCAAGGTTTTCGGATGACCTAGATGAAATATTACAAAATATTCCGTCAAATGAAATGATTTTAATAGGAGATGCTCTAATACATTTTTTAAGAAAGAGAAGAACGTTTAATCACGTTTAAAAGTGAGAATAATAAATCGCAAATTGACTTTTTTATGATTTTTATGATTAGGAAAAGGGATAGAAAGATTTATAAAGATTGCAAGGTCATTCTTAGAGAAAGCTTAACTACCCAACATAAGTTAGTAGTATTGGATATACGCCTAAAGTATAGTATCAATAGAAGAAAAATATAGATGACTCTTAGAATTAAGTGGTTGAAATTAAAGGATGGGAAATAAAATATATTTAAGTAGAAGGTAGGAGAACAAGTATTAGGTGAAATATACAAAACTCTAATATGATATGGTATAAGATGATATCAAAATTGAAAATAGTAGCCAAGAGTGTACTCGGTGACTCAAAGGAGCATGTACCACCAAGTAAGGAATCTTGGTGGTAGAATGAGAAAGTACAAGAGAAATTGAAGGAAAAACGAACATCCTATAAAGAATTATATGTTTGTAAGACGAGAAAAACTTAAAAAAATATATAAGAGCCAAGAAAGAGGTTAAGAAAGCAGTGAATGAAGTTAAGAATGAAATTTTTGAACAGTTATATCAAAAATTGGATATAAAAGAAGGGGAAAGAGACATTTATAGAATAACTAAAGTGAGAGAGAGGAAGCTAAAAGATCGTATCCAAATAAGATGTATTAAAGATGAATGCAATAGGGTACTAGTAAATGATGGAGAAATAAAAGAGCGGTGGAAAAAATATTTTCATCAACTTTTTAATAAAGGTTTATGTTATCAACTTAGGTAATTTAAGTAGGTCAAATGAATATAAAAATTTAAATTTTTATCCTAGAATTCAAACTTTAGAAGTAGAATAAATTTTAATTGGGATGCAAAATGGAAAAGACATTGGACCAAATGATATTTCGATAGAGGTATGGAAATATCTAAGGAAACAAAATATTGAATGACTTAAAAAATTATTTAACATGATACTGAAAATAAAAAAAATACCTGATCAATATAGGGTAAATAGTTTAGTACCCTTATATAAGAATAAGGGAGACACATAAAATTGTGTAAACTATGAGGGTATTAAATTAATGAGTCATATTATGAAACTTCAAGAAAGAATAATAGAAAAATGATTACGGAGACCACGATGATTGAAAATCAATTTCGGTTCATGCCTGGAAGATCAATAATAGAAGCTATACATCTTCTCAGACAACTAATTGAAAAGTGTTCGGAGAAATAGCAAAATCTATACATGATATTTATTGACTTGGAAAAAATTTATAATAGAGTCTCAAGAGAAATTATACGGAGATTTTTAGAAAAGAGAGGTATTAGTGTAATATATATTGAACTAATTAAGGATGTAATCACCAAAGTGGAGACTTTAGACGGATTAACTGAAGCACTTCTAATAAAGATAGGGTTACATTAAGGATCAACTAAAGGATCAACTCTAAGTCTTTATCTTTTTACATGAATCATGGACGAACTCACTGGACACATTCAAGATACAGTATCGTGGTGTATATTATTTGTAGATGATATTATTTTGGTAGATAAGAACATGAAGGGGTAAATGCTAAATTAGAATTTTGGCGAAAAACACTGGAAATGAAAGGTTTATGCTTAGTAGAGTAAAAACAGAGTATATGAAACTTAAGTTTAGTAATTTTAGACGTAATGAGACAATTTTTAAGATAGGAGATAATGAGTTGCCTGTAACTGAGAGCTTTAGGTATTTATGATCATTTTTATAAGACGATTGAGGGATTGATAGAGATGTCTTACATAGAATACAAGTATGTTGGTTGAAATGGAGGAGAGTGTCGGGTGTTTTATATGATCGTAAAATACCTCTAAAATTTAAAGGGAAGTTTTATAAAACGGCGGTTAAACTTGTTATGTTATATGACGTTGAATATTAGACTATGACTTGAGTACATGAGTAGAAGATGAGAGTTGTAGAAATGAGGATGTTAAGATGGATGTGTGGACATACGATGATTGTTAGAATAAGAAATAAGAGCATTAGAGAGAAGATCAAAGTTACATCTATTGAGGGAAAACTTCGAGAGACACGTTTAAGATGGTACACACATGTACTTAGACGACCAATAAATGTTTTAGTTGGGCAATGTGAAATTATGACAAATACACATATCAAACGAGGAAAAAGAAGACCAAAAAGACTTAACCAGCAAAAATAAAACAAGATAAAAATTATTTTAGTATGGATGATAATATAGTAGGGGATAGAGTTTAATGGTGTAGAAGGATTCATATAGCCGACCCCACATAGTGGGATAAAACTTGGTTGTTGTTGTTATATTAGACATTGTTGGAGCATACGATAGCTAGCAATGCTGTCTTGCTTATTTCTTTAAGGAGAGCTTGTTCAGAGTGAGTCACCTAAGAAATTTCATCCTTCCTAATACCGTGATTTTAAACTCCTTCACCAAGCGCTAAATTGTCTCTCCTTGTCATCATTACTATTATATCATCAACATGCACTGAGAGTGTGACCATTGTGATTCTCCCTACACTAAGAGCGTTGTTACTTCCCCCGAAGAAGATTGATCAATAAACAATGTAATCTCCTTGCTACCCTATGGCAATTATAATTCTCATAAATCTGCCAAACCATGCCTGTGGTGTTGCTTAAGTCCATATAAGACTTTTTTCAATTTACATACAATATGAGCATCCAAATTATTTCCTTATCTTAGTGAGACCTTTATATAAATTTCTTGCTCTCTGTGCAAAAATCCATTCTTGACATTATATTATTGTAATTCCCAACTATAATTAGCTACAAAGATAGTATGACCCTAATAGTTTTCATTTTTGCAATTGGAGCAGAAGTTTTTAGACAATGAGTCATAGGTTTGAACATAACCCTTAGCTACTAGTATTGCCTTGTATCTTTCTTTTTATTGATTCATTCACTTTATATTCACTGTATAGACCCATTTGCAAAATATAATTTTTTTTTTCTTATTGGCAACTTCACCAATCTGCACGTTTGATTATTCTCTAATGTATTTATTTCTTCATTCATGGTTTGTTTTTATTTCTCATTAGATAATGTCTTAGATAAGGTGGTAGAGATGACAATGGTGGTTAAACAAGAAGACTTTATGTGATGATGATAAGTGTTTAAAAGATAGGAAGTTTCTATGAGGATATAAAGGTCATTTTGTATGCTCTATACTTCCTTTCCTAACAACGATGAGGCTTAGGTCCTCCTTACCTATATGAGATTCAGTTTTAACTTCTAATGAAGAATTAGAAATTGTTATCTCATTTTCAGGATCTGGCTTATATTCTTCGACTTGCGTTAGTTTAGGGACAATTATCGTCTTCCTTAAATATGCCTTGTCAAGTGATTCTCAATGATAGAGTCAAGATTTTGATGCACAAGTTAGACATAGGACTTGACATAGATTCTGACACACAATTTGACATAAGTCCAAACACACATGATTTAGTATGGACTCAGATATTGACTTAAGACATTGGAAGTAATGACAGATTGAGTAAGAGATTTTCATTCTTGTCTTTCAGTAGGAATTCTCCTCTTAAACATAAGGTGTGGTGAAGTAGACATTTGTTCATTGAAAATAATCTTGTCAACACATAGAACTTTTTTAATGCAGGATAATTTTTACCCTTTCTGAGTCAAGGAATAACCTACAAATACACCTTTAATGCTCTTAGGTCCTCTATCACATGAACAAATGATATTCAAATATTGCAGGGATAAAATTATTTGTAGCGTATATGTTTAGATAAAATGGTTGAGAATGCTTCCATTGGACTCTTAAACCCTAAGATTTTCGAAGGTAAATGATTTATAAGATGAATGGCTGAAAAAACTGCTTCCCCAAAAAGATTTAAGCACATTTTTTTTAAATAAAAGGGCTTGGGTTAACTCTAGGAGATGATAAATTTTCTTTTTAAATTAGAATCTTGGCGAGAAACACTAGAAGAGAAATGTTTTAGGCTTAGTAGAGTAAAGACAGAATATATGGAATTTAAGTTTAGCAATATTGAACGTAATGAGACAAGTATTAAAATAGGAGATGATGAGTTGTTTGGAACTGAGAGTTTTAAATATTTAGGATCATTTTTGCAAGCCGATGGAGGGATTGAGAGAGATGTCTTACATAGAATACAAACAGGATGGTTGAAGTGGAGGAGAGCATCAGGTGTTTTATGTGATCGTAAAGTGCCTCTAAAACTTAAAGGAAAGTTCTATAAAACGGCAATTAGACCTGCCATGTTATATGGCGCTGAATGTTGGGCTATGACTCGAGCACATGAGCAAAAGATGAGAGTTGCGGAGATGAAGATGTTAAGATGGATGTGTGGACATACGAAGATGGACAGAATAAGAAATGAGAGCATTAGAGAGAAAGTTGGAGTTGCATCTATTGAGGGAAAACTCCGTGAGACACGTTTAAGGTGGTATGATTGTTGTTGTTGTTGTTGTATGATTCCGTTTTATTGTAATGTATTGACACAAGATGACTCATGTATTATCCCTTCTTTTTGAAGTAAAGAGTTAGGATTTGATTGAATTAATCCCTATCATGTTCTAAACTTTTTGATAGTAACTCTAAGTTAATATTAATCATGGAACAAAAAATTGGGAGGACATATTAACATCAGAAGTAAAAAAGAAAATACTACTACAATCATTAATGAAGACAAACTATTTTGCCCACGAATCATTAGTGGATCTCAAAATGTCATTGTGAATGAGATTAAAAAGAGCTTTTTTTATCACTTAATGGAAAAGACATACATTTGTGATTAACAAGTCTTAATATTTCATAATGGAAACTCTCGATATATATACTTTGGAATAAAGATGGAAGTAAAATTTTAATGATTCTAAATGATGGATGTCCAAATTGGTGGTGGTGATGCCAAGCCTTATTATTATTAGACAAATAAAGTTCTAAAACTAAAGAGGAAGATAACTTGTTTTTGGTAATGTTTGATTGATCCAAGGTTTCAAGATAGTAAAGTTTATCTGTTCTTTAGCATGTTCAATCATCTGCCTCGAATCCTTGTCCTGAAATACACAATAACTATGATAAAAATCACATTGCAACATAAATCTTGAGTTAGCTTTTGGATAAGGATAAAGTTTATAAGAATATTTTTAAGATTAATGATGGACTTATTTTAATATCTCGTACACCTACATCAACAGTTAAAGAACCATTAGCTATGGCTATTTTCCTATTATTGGACATACGGAGAACATGGAAAAAACACATGGTGAATAGGTCATACAATAGTAGCTCTTGAATCCATGATCCAAAAGTCGAAAAAGGTTGTACATGAGACATTTAATCTGATAGAGGATAGAAACATACCTAAGTACACCAATGAAATGGTACATGAAGGCTTGTTAAAGCTACCAATTAAGGATCTCAGTCCCTCTACCTCTTCTTGGTTAAGTCCACCTGATTCCTTTGGTATTGCTTCACCATATGCATTTGACCATTGATCTTGTTTTTGTGTTCTCTTTCATGTCCCACTCTTGGTTGGGTGGGTTTCCATGAAGCTTCTAACACCGCTTTTCTGAATTTGTGGTTGAATTATTTCCACCACTAGCTACCTAGCAGAGCTTTTTGTGCTTTGTGATTCAAGCATAAGTCCTCTTTTGCTCTCCTCCCCTTGAACCAGTACTACCACTTTATTAAAGCTTGGAACTTCCTGCTTATCAACAACTTAGATTCTCACTTGATTAAAGTTTGAATCTACAAGAAAATCATAAACTCAATGTTGCTCAATGAAGTTCTTTAGAGCAACATTTTCAAACATTTGGTTTTGATTACCTTACAATGATCTAGTTATTGCCATAAGTTTACTGCCTTGTTTAGCAGCCTTGTGTTTCACCTTCATCTCAATACTTAAGCTGTATCTCTTTCTTTTGAATATGTTTGTCCTAAATGTCCTTTGCATTAGTCCAGAACATATACATGTCACTATTCAAGAGCCATTGAATTCCAAATCACACTATAATCATTGAATCTTCTTCATTCCATGCGTCAAACTAAGGATATCCTAGTTTTGGCCTTGTGCCAGTAAGATGAGTTAGCTTTCGCTTTCCTTTAAGCATAGTATGAACAAGTTGGGACCATGAACACGTTGGGACCACATCAGATAGATTTTTTCCATTCAATTTATTGGCAACTTAGATATTTTACAATTCTCCATATTGTTGAGATTGAACGGCCTCTTCTGACTGTCTTGTAACATATGTTTGTAAAATGAAAAAAAATGGTGGAAAATAAGGAAAATCAGCAATAAGGTCGAGCAACAAAGATAAACTATCAATGATGAAGATTAGGGAATGGAATTCAACTATGAAAGTTTGGTAAATGGAACATGAGTAATAATAAATAATTTTTGTCTTTAGAAAACAAAGCAAACACGAAAAAAAGAAAACATTGACGAAGGTGATGCAGGTTGGAAGAAGGGAATCCAAAACTAAGCCTAACACTTTGATACCATGTTGGAAATTGAAAATTTTATTAATTCAAAGCTCATCTAATACACAGTATCTTGTCCCCTTTTATAGATTGATAACATAACTTATTCTTAATAAAATAACACAAATTTTTAACAAAAAACCTTAATTATCCTAATAAATCTCCTAGACTTTTCTGAAAAAACTACCCGACCTTTTATGGAAATTAACTATACTATCATATCCCATAATTTATGGAACCATGTTCCTATTATTTATGAAATATTTTCCGCGTAATTTTTTGGGATATTATCTTTCCACTGAAATTAATTGTGATCCTTATAAGTTGAGGTTCATTGGGTTTAACCCAATGTTTTGAGTGTTTAATTTCTTATAATTATTTACTTTGTATGTTTAGTAAAAAAGAAATCATCTATACAAGCTTTGAAATCTCATTTAGGGCTGGGGTTTCAGTTTCTAGTTGGATGAGACATTTTCATGCCCTACTAGAGCATGTGAAGGTGTGGTTCTGAAGGCATCAAGGAGGAGAGGAGAAGAGGAAGAAGATTAGGAAGATGAGTAAAGGGGGAGAAGAATTTGAAATCATTTACCTTCATTTGAAACTGTAGCTTTCAATCGCTTCGGAGGAATGACAGCTCGTGTTCATCAATAAGGAGTGAGGCAAATCATGTTTACGAAGAAGAGGAGAGCAGGGAAGGAGACTTCAAGCTTGAGCATTGTTGGAAATCACTACTGAAGGAGACTTTGAGTTTGAGTGTTGCTAGAAATCATTGCCAACCTCGAGCTGTGAAAGAACAGGTCTTGTGACCTCAGTAGAAGAAGAGGTCTCACTAACCCAGAGCAACAACTAGCCAAGGTTGTTGGAAATTACTGCTGACCTCAATTGGCGATTTCATTTGAGGTCATGCGTTACTTGGGAGCCCATGAAGCAACATTCTGTTCTCACAAAGCAGAGATTTTGTTCAAGGTCTCACGAAGTTGGAGCTCACAATATGGCATTCTATGTCTCGTGAAGCTTGGTAACTCGCAGGACAACGATTTTTCTCAAGATATCTTGAAGCTAGGCAGGTTGAAAGTTTGTGAAGTTGCTATCGTCATGTGAGGTGCCATTAGAGTGGGCTGGTCAGCTGATGGAACAAGAAGTTTCACCTGAGCGACGAACATGGAACAAGATTTTAATCCCTGTATCTATACTTGTATATAGTTTTCAAAATCAGCTGATCTGAAAATCAGACATTGACCAAATGGAAGCTTGTTAGTGTTAGAAAATATTGAATCAAAACTTCCAGAACAATAATTCACTCTAGATAGGCTAAAATTATCTAGATATTCTATTGGAATTGGCCAATCCCAGTGTTTTCTTGTAGCTGTCGACCCATTTTTCATTTGGTTCTCAATAAATGCAAACTAGAACATAGAAGAAATCGGTAGTTCATATATAATGTGATGGATAATAAAGGAACAAGAGGTGTTATGGTGCTAGATAGATATTCCCAGTGTTTTCTTGTAGCTGTCAACCCTTTTTTCATTTGGTTCTCAATAAATGCAAACTAGAACATAGAAGACATAGGTAGTTCATATATAATGTGATGGATAATAAAGGAACAAGAGGTGTTATGGTGTTACCCCACTGCCATCACTTTGATCACATGTCTAAGGATTACAAGTCTAAGTTAAGATAATTGGATATAAAATTATTGTGTTAAAGTTGGTTTCAAGAAATGAGATATTAAATATTATAAATATTCGTGCCTTTCGAGTAGGATTAATGATTCAATTCAAAGTTTTAGAAGAATTTAGATGTAATTATTCAATGTATTAAAAAAATGAGGGAGTTAAAAGGCTTATGTGTGAGTAGGTGGGTGGGCGATAAAGGAAGGGACTTGGAAGATGCCTATAGAAGTGACCCATTACATCAATGCTCAGATGTGATTATAAGTAACAAAGGGGTGAGAATTCGTGTTTTCTTGTGGGCTAATGTAGGTAAAGAATCCATATTATGATTATATAATTAGGAAGACTTCCTGAGCAAAGACCAGAATTGGTAGATGATTAAAGGAAATTATAGGAGGTGATAACAAAAGAGGATTGACAGAGGAGGAGGAAGAAGAGAAATACAAAGTAGAGGAGGAGGCTAACAAGGTGGAGGAATATGTATTGCGTACCTCGAAGAAGTCTAGCCCACCGTGGAACGCTAGGCTCCTTCATTGCTTGTGGTGGAGGATAGCTGCTTGCAGTTCTTGTGGTCGATGAGTGAAACCAAAAATTCCTCGAGGCAATGAAATAATTTTTAAGGATAGATTGAAGAAAGGAGTCTAGAATGAAGATTTTGATAATATTAATATTATACAAACTTCTATGGCAAATAAGATCAACAATGTAGCAATGTCAATTCTTGGAAAGCTAAAAGGTATGCATAGTGTACAAAGAGTTGGTGTTGGTGCAAGTAGAAAAGTCTATTAGTGTAAAGATGTTTTAGGGAATGATAAATTTGTATAAATGAGGTGAATTTGAATAGGAATATAGCTAAAGTAGTGAAATAAGTTATAAGCATATTAATGTTTATCTCATATGATTAGTTCTAGGTCAATCTAAAAACTAAGAATTAGAAGAAATATACTTAGATCTTGTATCATATGCCACTCTTGCACGGAGTAATACTTTAAACCTTTGCTAGGATCATTAACCTACTCATGCTTGAATTTGATTCTTAGAAGCCAACTTTTATGGAGGCAAACAACACGCTTCTTTTACTCCCATGCTTCATCCGTTCAGCATATTTATTTAAATGAGTTAATATGCTTCAGAAGTGAAGTCGCTGTTCTTTTGAATCTTCAATTTTTTTTTTCAGTAAAATATGATTATAAGATTGCTAGTACATGATGTAATCTGAATTACTGAATTTCCACGGCAACTTATATTACAATTAGGAATTCTCTTGACCAAAAACTTTATTAATCCCGCAGCATTGTCTGATAACATTTACTCTGCAGGTTTTGTTGTTGTTAGTGGTGAGTATTCTATTATAGATCTATCATCTGTTTTTTACTTTCAAGTGATGTTTTTCTGTTTCTATTTGTAAGATCTACACTAAATGTGGAAGGCGAGCCATGCCAGTCATGATGATGGGATCTGCTGCAGTTTTTGTAGATTGTGATGAGGCTTGGAAGTTGCTTCTTGTCACAAAAAGAGGTTTGCTGTATGTCTGGGATCTTTTCAACAGGACTTGCATTTTGCACGAGTCTTTAGCTTCTTTAGTTATGGCAAGAGAGGAGTCTTCAACAAAAGACACAGGTATAATGATAAATTAAATGATTAGTGTGTTTTTATATATTGATAAATTATATGGTTAGGAGTGTTTTTATTGCACCACATTATTGATAGGATTCTGATCCTCAACTAAACATGCTCTACTAATGTTCTTGATAGAACTTTTCTTGATTTATCTGTCATGAATTAGGTACAATACGAGTTATTTCTGCAAGATTCTCCAGATCAGGGTCACCCCTTGTTGTTCTTGCCACCCGTCATGCCTTTCTGTTTGACATGAGCATGCTGTGCTGGCTAAGGATAGCTGATGATTGCTTTCCAGCTTCAAATTTTGCAAGTACCTTTAACTTGAGTTCTATTCAAAGTGGTGAACTGGGGAAGTTGCAGGTTGATGTTGGCAAATTTTTGGCAAGAAAGCCAAGCTGGACAAGGTATGCACTATGCACTTTTATCAGTGTTAGAATTTTGTTCTATTTCCAACCACATAGGAAATCTTTGAAATGCTTACAGGGTGACAGATGATGGGACACAGACACGAGCACATTTGGAGACACAGCTTGCTTCATCTCTTGCCTTGAAGTCCCCTAATGAATATCGCCAATGCCTTTTATCTTACGTTAGGTTTCTTGCTAGGTCAGTTTTTAGCTTTTTTTGTCTTTTAATATTAAGTTCTACTACAATGATAGTCTTGTGTTGTTTATTATTTTCTATCTGCTACTGCTATCTCCACATGGTTCAAAGAACTTGTAAGTTTTTCTTTATTAAACTTAAGTTGCACTTGTAAGAATGAAGAAATCTAAAAAAGTATGCAGTAGCTAAGAAAGAAGCCAAAAATGTAATGAGCAAAGCCAAGAATGAAACTTTCAAATGCTTATATTAACAACTTGATACAAAAGAAAGGAAAGGGACATATATAGAATAGCCAAAGTGAGAGAAAAAAAAACAAGGGTTTCTACTTAAATAAGACACATTAAAAATGAATTCAATAGAGTACTAATAAAGGATGAGGAAATAAAAGAGCGATGGAAAAACTAATTTTATCAAGTTTTAATGACGCTTTTGGTGATTAAAGGAATTTTAAGTAGGTCAGAGGAGTATAGAAAAATAAAATGCAAAATGGAAAATCAGTTAGAGTGGATGATATTCTAATAGAGGTATGGAAGTGCTTAGGGAGGTAGAATATTCAATAACTTACGAAGCTATTCAATCTGATATTGAAAATAAAAGAAATGCATGTTTAGTAGGGAGGTCCTTTGTATAAAAACAAAGGAGACGTAGAAAATTATGCAAATTATAGGAGCACTAAGTCAAGGAGCTATACTATAAAACTTTGAAAAAGTGATAGAAAAAAAGATTAAAAAAGGGCAGATCAAGGTGACCAAAAATTAATTTTGATTCATATATGAAAAATCGACGATAGAAGTTATATATCTTCTCAGACAACTAGTTGAAAAGTATTAGAAAAGAAGCAAGACATCATGGACCTAGAAAAAACTTGTAAGACATCATGGACCTAGAAAAAACTTATGATAAAGTTTTGAGAGAAACTATGTGGAGAATTTTATAAAAGAAAAATGTTAGTGTAGCGTATATTAAAACAACTAAGTATATAAGGATATAATGACAAGAATGAAAACTCTTGGTGGGTTAACCGAAGCATTTTATATAAAGATAGAGTTACATAAGGATTAACTCAGTCCATATATTTTTACACTAGTTATGGTTGAAATTATGGTGCATGTTGTTTACAGATGATATTGTTTTGATTGATTTGACATGTGAACTAATATTAAATTCGGATCTTGATGGGAAACATTAGCAGTGAAGTTTAGATTTAGTATAGTAAAAATAAAATATATGAAATTAAGTGTAGTAGTATTAGATATTACAAACAATTGTTAAGATATGAGATGATAAGTTACTTGTAACTAAGAACTTTAAGTATCTAGGATTCTTTTTGTAAAAGGATGAAGGGGATGATAGAGATATTTTACATATGATACAAGTAGAATGGTTCAAATAAAAAAGGGCAGCCCGGTGCACGAGGCTCCTACCTTGCGGGGTCGGGGAAAGGATCCATTGTACGCAGCCTTACCTTACCGTTGCGTCAAGGCTCCCCTTCAAGTAGAATGGTTCAAATCAAGATTTAAAATTTTAAGCCGTGTTAAGATTTTGATTTATGATCGATTTTAATATTGCATCATGTTGTGTTGATACGGTTTCGGTATTTAAAAAAAATATATTTATTAATTATTATTATTTTATTCATACTAATTGTTATAGATGCCTACTATTGAGGTAGATGCTAAATGTTGAGTTCAAGTTTTAATATTATCTCATAAAATATTTGATGCTTGAGTAAAACAATTTAGAGTTAGTTGAAATCCATTAAGTAGGAGTAGAATGACAAGTTCAAGTGGGTCTAAATTAGATTTAGTTTGGATTTATTTTGATCTGTTTAAAGTATTTATGATGATTTTGCAAAAGGATGAAGGGAGTTTAAAGTATTTAGGATTATTTTGCAAAAAGATGGAGAAATTGAGAGATGATTTACATAGAGATGATTTACATAGAATACAAGCAAGATGGTTGAAATGGAAGATAGCGTTACATGTTCTTTATGATCGTAAAGTACCTCTAAGACTTAAATGAAAATTTTACAAAATGACGGTTAACTTGTTATGTTATATAGAGTTGAATGTTGGACTATAACTTGAGCACATAAGTAAAAGATGAGAGTTGTAAAGATAAGGATGTTAAGGTGGATGTGCGAGCATACAAAGATGGATAGGATAAAAAATAAAAATATTAGAGAGAAAATTAGGATTGCATTTATTGAGGGGAAACTCCAAGAGACACGTTTAAGATGGTACGAACATGTATTTAGACGACCAATAAATGATCTAGTTAGGTGATGTGAAACTATAACAAATGTGCATATCAAACGAGCAAGAGGAAGATCAAAAATTTTTTGTTAGCAACAATAAAAAAAGATAAAATTTATTTAAATATAAATGATGATATAATAGGGGATAAAGTTCAAATTTATATATAGAATAATTTAATTTATCAGTATGTTTTATAAGGTTAAAAATTATACTATATTTATTTTTTAATAATATGTTTCCTCTATATTAAAGAGACTTTTTTCTTTGTTTACCTCGTGTTTCTCTATATACCTCATGGATAGGTGGATGAGAAAAAATTAACCACCCTCTTTTTTTCTGTCTATTTACCTCATGTGTGAATGAAAGAGGGAAAAAATTAACTATGAGTTTAAGGGATTTTTTTCTACCCTTTGGACGAATGAGGGAGGAAAAAAATAATTATCCTTTATCCTTAAAGAGTTTAAGAGATTTTTTTCTACTCTTGTGAATGGACGAAGAAGGAAAAAAATTAATGATGGAATTTAACATGAAGAATAGAAAAAATTAGCAATAAAAGAGGGAAAAAAATTAAGAGGGAAAGAGAGAAATAGGGAAAAGGAATGAAAAGTGAAAATAAATAATAATAATAATAATAATAAACCCATTGCGTGATGTGTGGAGGTTGCGACAACCTCTGCGGCCTCATGGAGGCCGTTGCAAAGTCACTGTAGGACTGAAATAGGCACGTTGAAAACTTTCTTTTCTTTTATAAAAACAAACATAGAGACAAAATCGCAACGGAAAAATGAAAGTAAAATAAATCATAAAAACATAATTTTTTTTTATTTGGTTCATAGCACAACAACTGCTACTCCAAGACCGATAATCTCTTGGACTGTATACGAATGAGCAATCCACTAAAATCCTCCTTCCGAAATCTTTCTGTAAGGAGAGATCGTACAAGAAATGAGGAAGATAGTAACAAGCTACTAGCCCCTTTAAAATGAATGAAATATAATAATATACCGACAATGTTAGATTAGAGTTTTGTTGTAGTTGTCGGAGAGCCTCTCGGTGTTGCAGCAGTTGAACTTGCACAAATTGTAGTAACAGAGAAGAGATGAGTTGATGAAAGAATTGGATGTAAAGTTTTAGATCCTAAGGCTTCTTTTATAGGCTTCATCCGGTTGATCGAATCACGTTCAGTAGATTGAACCTCGTTCAGTCGACCAAACCTTCCATGCGATTGAACGTTTATCTTTCTTTGTGTGCTTCGATCCAATCGATCTTGTGAAATTTGCTGTTCGGTCGATTAATCCTCCTGATCAGTCTACTGATCTTCAGATTTTCCTTTGTTGCCTGATTCGATCCTATCCGATCTATGCTTTTCAAATATGTTCGGTCGATTGATCCTCCTGATCAATCGATTGCACCTCTGTTTTCATTTGGGCTTGATCGCTATCTGATCTGTGCTTATTTGGTTGGATTGATCGATTGAACCACTAGGTTCGATCGACTGAACTCTTAAATTCCGGAGAACTTTGCTTGGAGTTCATTCTTCCAAGACTTTTCACTCCCTAAGGTTAACTCCTTTAGAGTTTTTCCTCTTACCAAGTATCTGGTCACTCTTGACTTGATTGGACTTTTCTATTTGCTGGGCTTCTCTCTTGATCAACTTTCACCATACTTTATTAAATATATTGTCAAACAAATATCAAAATCCTAGACAATCACAACTTCCTTTGCGGCCTTGTGGAGGCCGTCGTGAGGTCCCGGGTTCGATTTTAAACCCGTGCTAGCGCCCAACGGAGCAAAAAATTTATCATGAAGAATAAAAAAAATTAGCAATAAAAGAGGAAAAAATTAAGAGGGAAAGAGGGAGAAATAAGGAAAAGGAATGAAAAGATAAAAATAAAAAAATAAATAATAAAAAAACCCATTGTGTGATGACCTTGTGGAGGATGCGTAAAGTTGCGACAACCACCGTGATCTCATGGAGGCCGTCGTAAAGTCACGACTTTACAGCCTCGCAGAGGTCGCTACGAGGTTGTGGCTTCCTCTGCGGTCTCGCGGGGTTGTCGTTAGCTCCCGGGTTCAATTTTGAACCCGTACCAATGTCGGTCGGTGGACGAAACAGTAAATTCCGTTAGTGCCGACTGACATAGTACAATGTCTTAATCTATAGTTGAAATGGATGAGAGAGTCAAGTGTTTTTTGTGATCATAAGATACTTCTAAAGTTTAAAAGAAAGTTTTATAAAATAACGATTTAATTTGCTATGTTATATAAAGTTAAATGTTAGGCTACAAATCTATCACATGAGCAGAATATAAGAATCATAGAGATGAAAATATTAAGGTGGATGGATAAATATATGAGAATGGATGGATAAATATTAAGGGAAAATTTTGAAAGAGGCGTTTAAGATGATATAAACATGTATTTAGGCAACTAATAAATATCCCAGTTAAATGATGTGAGACCATGACAACTACGCATATTGATCAACAAAGAGGAAGACAAAAATTTTGAAAGAGGCGTTTAAGATGATATGAACATGTATTTAGACAACTAATAAATATCCCAGTTAAATGATGTGAGACCATGACAACTACGCATATTGATCAACAAAGAGGAAGACTAAAGAATACTTGATTAATAACGATTAAATATAATAAAATTTATTTAAATATAGACGAGGATATAGTAGGAGATCAATACCAATGACGTAGGAGGATTCATATAGTTAACACTACTTTGAGGTGTTATTGTTGTTGTTGTAAGCTTAACTGCACCTGTTTAAATCATGTTGTTAGAAATATATTTACAATGAGATCAAATTATCTAGTTCATAGCGCATGTTTTTTTTAATGATAGAAGCAATGCTTCTTGCATTTTGTGTATGGATGATTCTAGTAGTTTTTTTGTTTTTTTGTTTTTGTTTTTTGATGACCCAAGTATTCAATTCTTCGGCTTGACTAAAGCTTGGGAAGATTGGTCCGGTCCCACGGAAGTTTCCCATCGGCCATCAGGATAAATCGGGAAGTGTGCGGTTGTCCTGCCAAGAGTGGCCCCAACATTTGAGGTTTGTCATCCCACTGGAGAAAAATCCCTGTAATGGGTCGTAGTTGGGAATTGAACTATGAGTTCCTGAGTGCCTGATTGTTGCATCAAAGCCCCGAGGGCAGGAGTCTTTTCTTGATGTTTATTTTTGTTGAAATTTTAATTCACATTTTATTTATGGTCTGTGGTGTTAATTATTTTTCACATGCATTTTTTTTGTATCACGACGACATGTACATGATTTGAAATCTTATATCGTGTTAGGTGATAGTGGAAACTTATATTTTGATAAATTATTAAAATTCAATACTCGGTATACATAATTTCTCCTGCCAAACCAATTATGTCAACGAGTATTGTCATGCTAACATTTGACATCATTTACATGCTACAACACTCACCAAGATAAATTAAAATAATATTTATTATTTTTAACAGTGTAGGGACAACATAATCTGATAATTGGATCATTCCAATAGAACACAGTTTGAACTTAGATACCTGAAACAAAGTCTGAATTTAGTTTCATCTAGATAAATTAAATCTGATAATTATGTTGGCATACATAATTTATTATTTTCATTACAATATAGTTCGTCACCGACACTATACTTCAACATGGCTCGATAGTTTGAATTTTGATATGCACTACTTTTATGGGTGCTTGTTAGCATATTCCTTATGATGCAACTACTTGCTTAGTACAACCTGCGGCCACTCAACTTGGAAATATGAACAGAAATGACTTTAAAATTGGGATTTTTTTTTCAGGTTTTGGTTTGGATTTTGAGTCTTAAATATTTTAAAGTTCTGGTTTGCATAGTTTTTTCTGGTTGTTATATGAATAAAAAAAATTCACTCCTGGCCTGATTTATGTTATGTGATATATATCATATAATATATACTTATATATACACCATATTTGAAAATTCAAAATCCGATCTGAATCTATAAAATTATGTTGACGTTTTGTTTTTTGAAATTTTCCCTCCTTTGACTTTTTTGGTAATTCGTTTTGGTCAAATAGCAAAATATCGTTGATAGAATTATCCATATCTTTTCTTTTTGCCCCAGAAATTCATTTGTATGCAACTCACCACGTTCATATGAATGTATGAGTACATCCTTGCAGTAGCTATTTTATGCGATGACAATGCTTATTTTGCTCTTTTTTGGCATCCTGATGCAAACACAAGATACATTTATGTTTCAAGTCAGCAGTTTCTAGTATGTTAGCTGCAATCACTCCAGAGAGTAGTAAACATGAAAGTACAAAATTGAAAGTACAAAATTTAGTATTCTTGCTAGAATGAGTAGAATATTAAGATGAGGTTTTTTTACGGACTTAACATAACTTGGTCTCGTAAGCCATGCAAAATAGGCTAGGTGTGTTGTGGCCTTGTACATAATAAAAATAAAATTGTTTTAAAACCTAGTAGAAATAAAATGAAGTTAAAATGTAGGCCCTAAACCATTTCATTTTTTATCTGACTTGTTCCAAAATGTGTTTATTTATTTATTTAATTCTCCAACAGGAAATATTTGATTCCAAATACATTTAAATGTAACCTTCAAGAAACTAGAGCATTTTCATCTTGCATCATTCTTTTATAATGGAAAAGGAAGCACTATGAGATATTATGAGGAAATTGTTTGCTTATCAATTATGCCCTTGATGAGTGTGAAATTATAATGTTGAGGCTGAGTATTGCCATTGAGATTAAAGGAGCACAACCTGTGGGAAAATCAATAGATAAAGATGTAAGTTTGAGTGACTCTAAATTTGATAGAAAATCTTCTATTTTGGAAATTGACTAATGTTTTTGTTTGGTTGGCAATTCAAGAAAGTAAACATGTGAGTCATATTTTCAAAATATGAAATGAGTTTGGTTAGTGTATATAAAGTTTCTTGGAAAAGTATATCATTTGATGATTGTGTTGACAAGTATAGTCTCCTCTTATATTGTATGACACCCTTTTAGTATATAAGGTGCATCATCAAGCCATTTTTGTCTCTACTATTTGGAACTACTACATGAATATTATGAAGGTGCATCATCAAGCCTTATAATATAATCATTCAATTATCTTGTTTGTATCCTATGTAAAACATCTTTATCAATCTTTCTATCTTTTTGCAAAATAAACCTAGATACTTAAAGCTCGATAACTTGTCATCTCATATCTTAATTGTCTTGTTACGTTTAATACTACTGTAAAATAATATGGAATCTTACTTTGTTACAAGAGATAAGTCCTTATTTATACACGAATATAGGGACCTATTCTAGGAGAATTATTTTATAAAAAAGAAAAACAGAATATTTATCCCTAACAGAATATTTATCTCTAACAGAATATTTATCCCTAAATATTCTAACACTCCCCCTCAAGCGGGAGAATATAAATCATTGTACCCAGCTTGTTACATATGTAGTCGATTCGAGGACCTCTCAGTGACTTGGTGAATATATCTGCTAGTTGATCCTGTGAGTTAATAAAATTAGTAGATATTTCACTAGATATGACTTTCTCTCTGACAAAGTGACAATCGACTTCAATATGCTTTGTCCTCATGAGAAACTGGATTCGAGGCGATATGCATAGCGGCTTGGTTGTCACATATAAGTGACATTTGTGTAACCTCTTCAAATCTTAGCTCTTGAAGCAACTGTTAAGTGGAAGCTGAAGGAGCAATAGAACTTTGGACGATCTGTGCAGCACGAGAAGGTCGACCATGTAGGCTCCAACATTTATCAATCGTGTGTCCTAGTCGGTGACAATAATCACACCAAGGACGTTCTTTGCCACCCTTACGAAGTGACATGATCAACCTTTTTTCCATCAGTACTTGCTTTCGGAAAGGTGTTGCTGCTGCTGTGTTGCTGGAAAAACACAAGGTAGGTGCTGCTGATGTCCACCTACTTCTGGAAGAATAGGAGAGAGAAGAAAAGGTGAGCTGGAACTTGCTAGCTTGCTGCCGTTACTGGAAGAGGGCAACAGAGAAGAGAAGCACGCGAGAGGCAGGACGAAGAAGTCGTGTTGCTCGTCGCGTCGAGGAAGACGCGCGACGAGGAAGCCGCTGCGATTGCTGCGTCGCGACGAGGAAAACGCACGACGAGGAAGGCGTGCTGCTCGTCGCGTCGAGGAAGACGCGCGACGAGGAAGCCACTGCGATTGCTGCGTCACGACGAGGAAAACGCGCGACAAGGAAGGCGTGCTGCTCGTTGCGTCGAGGAAGACGCGCGACGAGGAAGCAGCTGCGATTGCTGCGTCACGACGAGGAAAACACGCGACGAGGAAGGCGGCGGAGGAGATCGGCACGCGGGAGGCGGTGAAGACGCGGCGGCGTGGCACAGAGGAAGAAGCGCGATAGGGAGACGGAGGACGTCGCGATGCTGGGAGAGGAAAAACGCGATTGCCGCGAGCAGCGAACAAAGGAGAAGAGACGCACGCGAGGAAGGCGCGTGGCGACGGCGAACAAAAAGAAAGAAAAAGGAAGGTGATCGTGGCTTGGTTTGGCGGATAAACCTAAACCTAAGCCAACCTTCGCTTTGATACCATGTAAATAATATGGAATCTTACTTTATTACAAGAGATAAACCCCTATTTATACACGAATATAGGGATCTATTCTAGAAGAATTATTCTATAAAAAAGAAAAATAGTATATTTATCCCTAACAGAATATTTATCTCTAACATAATATTTATCCCTAAATATTCTAACAACTACAAAACTTAAATTTTATTGATTTTGTCATTACTAAATTTAAAACTATTTTCCATTGAGATTTGAACTTAGCATTTAATTCTTCACATCTCTCATCGATTAAAACAATGTCATCTACAAATGATATGTACCATGATAATATGTCTTGAATGTGTCTGATGAATTCATCTATGATTAGTGTAAAAAAATATGAACTTAAAATTGATCCTTTATATAACCTTATTTTTATAGGAAATATTTTGATTTATCAGCTTGGAGTCTTTATTGTTGTTATTACATTTTCATTCATATCCTTAGTTATTTTAATATACATACGCTAACACCTTTGTTTTTTAGAATTTTCCATATAATTTTCATTGAGACTTTGTTAAAACTTTTTTAAGGTTAGTGAATGTCACGTCTAAGTTTTCTTCTTTTCTCAATACTTTTTAATTAATTATTTGAAAAGATGTATAACATCTATCAATCTATCATCGATCTTGACATGAACTAAATTAATTTTCGATCATCTTAGTCTCCTTAATCATTTTTCTATTATTTTCCCCCAAAATTTCATAATATAACTCAGTGGCTTAATGCTCCTAAATATTTTCTTCATTTTGAATATTAGGTTGAATAACTTTGTAATCATTTAATACCCTACTTCCTAGACACTTCCATACCTTTATTAGAATATCACCTAGTCCAATCGATTTTCTATTTTGCTTCTCATTTAACGCTTATTTAACTTCTACAATTTGAATTCTTTGATAAAAATTTAACGTTCTATACCTTTGTCCGACTTAATTTCTTAAACTAATTTGGTTACCTAAGCCTTCATTAAAAAATAGATGAAAATATCTCATCTATTGTTTGTTTATTTTCTCATCCTTCATTAGTACTTATTGGATTCATTTTTAATGTATCTTATTTGAGTAAGATTCTTTATTTTTCTCTCCCTTGCTTTAATTATTTTATAGATTTTTTCCCCTTCTTTTGTATCAAGCTTCATTGTTGGCTTCATTCATTGCTTTCTTGATATTTTTCTTGACTTTTGCATACTTTTTAAAGTTTTCTTGATTGTAATTTATTTGTTCATGTTTGCCATTTTCTCTAATATTTTTTTCATTTCACCATCTCTTTATTTGATTATCTCTCGATTCTGAGTTAGCTCTTGACCATTGTTTTCAAATTTGATGTCATCTTATCTAATGTCATATTCGAATCGCAATGTATTTCTTCTAATACTTATGCTTCTACCCTCTCCTAAAAGATATTTTATTTTTCATCTTTTAGCTTCCACCATTTAATCCTAGGAGTCATACACATTTTTATATGTTGGATGATTTTCTCCAAGGATGATATCTTTACAAAATTTTCTCTCTTCTGATCATAAAAAAATCAATTTCTGATTGACATATTGTTCTCACTTTTAAACATAACTAGGTGTTCTTTTTTTTTAAAAAAACATATTAGCTTCTTTTCTTTCTTCAGTTCTTGTTCCAAAATCATAGCCCTTTTGCATCCTTTCATGTTCTGTTTCTTACTCTACATGTCCATTCATATTTCCTCCTATTAAAATCATCTCGTTAGTTGAAATTTTTTGAAATTTTTTGGTAATCTTTATTTAATCCTACTTAAAGTGTATATGTGCTAATTATAATAGTTTCTTTTGCTATCATTATCTTAAGAGCGATAATCCTATCTCCTTTCCTAATTATTTTTATTACTTCGTCCTGTACTATGTACAACAAACTTACTCCATCATTGTTTTACTCTTTCTTTTATAACATAACTTAATACTTGAGTTCTCTATCATTTTTTGTCTTCTTTTCTACTCATTTTGTTTATTGTAAACATAAAATATTAATTCTTTTCATAATCATCGTATTTACTACCTCTTTGTCTGTGAGTGTTCCTCCATTTCAAATTTAAGATAATCGGTATTTATATAATGTGTTTTTATCTAAACTGGTGTGATAATTTTTGCATAGTTAACACTAAATTTAAGTGTTATAGAGATGTAGCGGTCCTTACTGAAACGGTGCAATTAGATTCTATAATGCGTTTCTTCTGGATAACAATCTAACATTATCATGATAGTTTGATGGATCCATATATAACATTTGTCTATCTTTTATGTTGTCTAACAATTTAATCCAATCGTTCCTGTTTATTCGGGTTTGGGATTGGCCATGACGGAGTTTATTCACTATAGGAAAAATTTTGAAAATAGTAAAAGTAAATATAAAATAAAATTTTATTTTAAATCAAATGGAAATGGAAATGAAATAAAATAAAATTTAGATTCTGAATTTGTTTAGAAGTACTCTATTTTTATTTGCATCATATTGTGACTATTTCTTTTGCAAGGACTTAGTCTATATCTAATATAATTGGTGCAGTGTTGTTTTCACATCAGTCTGGGTTCATTTAATGCTTTTCACTTAATGCATTCATCAACATAGAGCATTTCTTAGCAATTTGTCCAAGCAACTTACTGAAGGACTAATGAGATGACAGTTATATAATCTTGCAGAGAAGCAGATGAGTCTCGTCTTCGAGAAGTTTGTGAAAGTTTTCTTGGTCCTCCCACAGGAATGGCCGAGTCTACGCCTACAGACCCAAAGAATCCAGCATGGGATCCTTATGTACTTGTAAGATTCTTATGTCATACGTGTTTAACTTCCTGGAAAAGATAATCAATATATCATCCTGCATTTCTTACATGGAGATCTTTTGTCTTGAAATATACTTAAAACTGTAAACCGTTTGACATATAATTTTCTCCTAGTTACCCCCTCATTATGGATTCAAACTAAATGATCATAATGCTGAGTTGTATCTTTAGCTTTCTAAACGGCCACCTTTAATTTTTTATAAACTTAACAAAACTGTTGGTTATGCAATGGGGATTCCTGAACATCATTACTCTTGGCATCTTTGCTCAGAATGTGGCATGTTGGCATCTCAAAACTGCTATGCTATATTGTAGATATTTCATAGGGTAATTGGTTGTTTGTATTCAAATCGAGTGGTGCTTAATCGAGCTATGAAAGAAGTTGGTATACCGATATATTTCTGCACATCTCCATCCATGGCTGAACTTATTTCTGAAATTATGGTCTGTTATTAAATTGCAGGGAATGAAAAAGCATAAACTCCTCAGGGAAGATATTCTTCCAGCCATTGCTTCAAACAGGAAAGTCCAAAGGTTGCTAAATGAGTTCATGGACCTTCTCACTGAATATGAAACTAGTGAAATTCATACAGATACTATGGATATTGCTCCACAAACTTAATGATGCCAACTCATGAAGTTAATCTTTGTAATTTTGTAAGGATCACCTTGCTTGACACCTGAGAATTATCAATGTAACATCGATCTTGTGTCAAACTATAGTCTAATCATATTGTCTACAGAATAGTTGTGCTGATAATGATATCGTCAAAATACTCGTATTGTTTCTCTTCATATATTGCTTTGGAGGACAACAACTCTCGGTTCATGGTGGGAACCAGTAAGGGTTTACCACTTTCTCTACCTCATAGTACAATATCCAAACAGTATTTCTTTTAACATTTGAAGGTCGATCAAGTTCGAATATAGAGTTTTGATATTGATCAATATGTTGGAAAGAAATTATGGGTGATCAATATGGTAGATAGTTATCAATAAAAAGAAGATTGTTGGTACAATTTATTGGTGTAGGGAGTGTTAGATAATTGAATATGAATATTGATGTGACAAAAAGTTTAAAGTTAAGTTTTGGTGTAACTTGATATAGGTGCAAAGTGTGCATGACTTGGAAATATCTAATAGATTAGGTGGATTGGATATTAGGTAACGGAAGATCTAGTATGTCAGGTAGATCGGACATTAGGCAATGAGAGTCTTGGAAGATCAAAAGGATTGGACAAGTGGATGAAGTCTAGATAGATTAGATGTGTAGGAGTGAATAACATTATGAATTTTATGAGTTAATATTCTTAAAATGCTTAGCAAATAAACACAGAGCATACAGTGGATTAGAAAAATTAATTTAAATACAATATTAATCAATCAAGAATCAAATATCAAGCTAGAGTACAGGCTTTAACACAATAAGCAATTTGATACATCCATCATACAAGACGATGACAATAAGTAAACACTAAAAATACTTGCAATATCTAATTAGATTTGATCATGCACGACTTAGTTAGATTCGATCACAAGAAATATGCAAGAGTTAATTTGAGTTTATCACAAGAATCAGACAAGAAGTAAGTATGGAAATAGCAAAGTCAAACATGCACAACTTAAAAAATAGTGATTTTTATTTCAAATATCTCTTTTTAAAAACTTTCTAGAGATGGAGAAATTTTTAAATGAATCTAAAAATAATCTTAAGCACAAAGTATACAAGCAAATATATAACAACAAAAATTGCTCCATAGTATTGAGTAGCAGGGTGTTGTCTCCGGGGCATAACTGAATTGGTTACGATGGAACAAAGTTGCAAAGAGGGGATGGAGCAAAGTTGCAAAGAGGGTGTTTCGGCCAATTCGCTGTGGATGGTTAAACGCCGGTTCAGAACTGTTGACGTGCACACTCCTCGAAAAGAATCATCCGAATAGATGAGGGGATCTGAAAAGCACTAAAGAAGAGGATTAGAATGGTGCCGGGGTGGGATCCCGGCAAGCCACTCTGATGCTCAAGTTAGAAAAGAGAAAGCAGAAGGAAATAAATAGCATGCGTGTATAAAATGAGAGAGAGAGATAGACAGAGAAAGAGGAGGAGGACCCCGTTCATCTTCATACCTATGGAGTTTATATAGTAGTAGAGGAAACGTGATTTCTGGAGATCGATGCATATGCTGTATTAAAGGCAGGATCCAACGGCTCAGCGGGATTGATTATCTTGATTCGACAGTTGGGTGCATAAATGTGTTAGTTTTTAGGGGACCAAGTTTGGAAACTTGGTCGTCGTCCTTATCCTTTTGGATGAGAGATAAATCTGAGCCAAGGAGAAAGGTTCATCGTTTTTGGCCACGTCGGACCAGTCAAGACCTGCCACATCACAAGCCTCTCCTTCAAGTCTAGTCAAAGGAGGCGTAGTCTGACTGACTGGACTATGTTTAATGATCTAACCGTCTCGTTTGTCATATTGGTGCTGAGCTGTTGAGATGAGATGCCGAGCTGAGGTGGCCGAGACGAGATGACCGAGATGAGGTGGCCGAAATGGCCAAGAGACTTGTATGAGTGGCTGAAAGATTTGGATGAGTGACTGAGTTGACAAAGTGGTAGAGTTGCCAGACTGCTGAGTGATAGAGTGGCTGAGCGAGGCTGAGACCAAATGAGGTCGTGGTCGAGGAAGGCAGATTCAAGCCGAGAGGCAGAGTGGCCGAGTGGGGCCGATGCCGAGTCAGGCTAAGGTCGAGACCGAAGACCGAGGTCGAGGTCAAGACCGAGTGAGGTGGCGGCCGAGCAAGGTCGAGACTGAGTGAGGTCGAGGCTGAGACCGAGGTCGAGGCCGATGCCGAGGTCAAGACCGAGTGTGACCGAAGCTGAGTAAGGTGAGGCCGAGGCCGAGACCGAGGTCGAGGCCGATGGCGAGGTCCAGACCGAGTGAGGTGGCGACCGAGCAAGGTCGAGACCGAGTGAGGTCGCGGTTGAGACCGAGGTCGAGGCCGATGGCGAGGTCAAGACCGAGTGAGATGGCGGCCGAGCAAGGTCGAGACCGAGTCAGACTGAGGCCAAGTAAGGCCGAGACCGAGGTCGAGGTCAAGACCGAGTGAGGTGGCGACCGAGCAAGGTCAAGGCCGAGTCAGACTGAGGCCAAGTAAGGCCGAGACCGAGGTCGAGGTCAAGACCGAGTGAGGTGGCAACCGAGCAAGGTCGAGGCCGAGTCAGACTATGGGCAAGTAAGGCCGAGACCGAGGTCGAGGTCAAGATCGAGTGAGGTGGCGGCCGAGCAAGGTCGAGACCGAGGTCGAGGTCGAGGCCGATGGCGAGGTCAAGACCGAGTGAGGCCGAAGCTGAGTAAGGTGAGGCCAAGGCCGAGACCGAG
This sequence comes from Curcuma longa, assembly GCF_044706935.1. Taxonomy (NCBI): domain Eukaryota; kingdom Viridiplantae; phylum Streptophyta; class Magnoliopsida; order Zingiberales; family Zingiberaceae; genus Curcuma; species Curcuma longa. The sequence goes on from NW_027428802.1 coordinate 39,440, forward strand.
GTCGAGGCTGAGGCCAAGATCGAGGTCGAGGCCGATGTCGAGAAACTAGGCTGCTGAGCTAACTGAGCTGCTGAGCTAACAGAGCTGCGGAATTGACAGAGCTGGCTGAGTTGCTAAGATGATTGAGCTGCTGAGCTGACTGAGCTGTTGAGCCAACAGAGCTGCTGAACTGACAGAGCTGACTGAGCTGCTAAGATGACTGAGCTGCTGAGCTGACTGAGCTGTTGAGCTAACAGAGCTGCTGAACTGACAGAGCTAACTGAGCTGCTGAGCTAACAGAGCTGCGGAACTGACAGAGCTGGCTGAGCTACTAAGATGACTGAGTTGCTGAGCTGACTAAGCTGTTGAACTGACAGAGCTGCTGAGCTAACAGAGTTGCGGAATTGACAGAGCTGGCTGAGCTGCTAAGATGACTAAGCTGCTGAACTGACTGAGCTGTTGAGCCAACAGAGGTGCTGAACTGACAAAGCTGACTGAGCTGCTGAGCTGTTTAGCTAACAGAGTTGCTGAACTGATAGAGCTAACTGAGCTGCTGAGCTAACAGAGCGGCTGAGCCATCTGCGACTGGGCTGTCATAAGACAATGTCGTCGAGCACGGAGCTCGGAGGTCTGACCTGTCGTAAGACAATGTCATCGAGCATGGAGCTCGGAGGTCCAGCCTGTCATAAGGTAATGTCATCGAGTGCGGAGCTCGGAGGTCCGGCCTGTCGTAAGACAATGTCATCGAGCACGGAGCTTGGAGTTTCAGCCAGTCGTAAGGCCATGTTGACGAGCGCGGAGCTCGAAAGTCCTGCCTGTAGTCGGAGGTCCGGCCTGTCGTAAGGCTAAGTCATCGAGCACGGAGCTCGGAGTTTCGGCCTGTCGTAAGGCCGTGTCGGCGAGCGCGGAGCTCGGAAGTCCTTCCTGTCGTAAGGCTAAGTCATCGAGCACGGAGCTCGGAGTTCCGACCTGTCGTAAGACCATGTCGGTGAGCGCAGAGCTCGAAAGTCCTGCCTGTCGTAAGGCTAAGTCATCGAGCATGGAGCTCAGGATTCCTGCCTGTCGTAAGGCTAAGTTGGCGAGCACGGAGCTCGGAAGTCCTGCCTGTCGTAAGGCTAAGTCATCGAGCATGGAGCTCGGGGTTCTAGCCTGTCGTAAGGCTAAGTCAGCGAGCACGGAGCTCAGAAGTTCTGCCTGTCGTAAGGCTAAGTCGGCGAGCACGGAGCTCGGAAGTCCTGCTTGTCGTAAAGCTAAGTTAGCGAGCACGAAGCTCGAAAGTCTTGCCTGTCATAAGGCTAAGTCATCGAGCACGGAGCTTGGAAGTCCTGCCTGTCATAAGGCTAAGTCGACGAGCACGGAGCTCGAAAGTCCTGCCTGAGAATTTTGAAGCACTTCCATATTAAATTTATGAGGCAATACAATAAAGATTGATGGCCTGATGAATGAATTAAGGTAAATAGAGTTAAAGAAGATATCTTGATGATTCGGAGAGAGACTTATGCTCAATGCTACGACTCTACTTCAATAATAGTAAAAATGAATCCTTATCTAATACCCTTTGCTAGATAGTATATGTCTTGAGCCGACACCATTGTTGTTGCAGTGATATCCAAATCATTTTTTTTCTACGGATGAGTCATCATGCAAGACCCACAAATGGTGGAGCTCCCATCAAGTATCAAATATTGTGCATGCCCCTCTAGAGGCGGTTCGGGCAGGAGTGCGAACTCGGAGAGGCTGAGCTAACGGAGGAGTCGATCTCTAGCTAGGAGATCACGGATTCACTTGGGAGGAAAGCTAGTGGAGCCCCGAGTGAGGGGCTGAGTGGGAGATCAATAATTGGGTTAGAAGGGAGAGATCGGGCGGTCACTAGAGGAGAGTTTGGGCGGTGAGTAGAACTCGAGCTTAGAGTGTGGAGTCTCGAGCCGAGCTAGGTGACGAACCAAGCTAGCTGTGAGGTTAGACATCGATCTGAGCCAATCAGCCAAGAGATCGAGTCTTGCCTCTTTGTTGCTGCAAATTGGACCAGATCTTGACTTTATTGACATAGGCGTATGAACCCATGAACATTCCCACAAGTCTAAACGAAAGAGGCGTAAGTCAAATTGACTAACTAGTTCTCTAGCCCAAACTCAAGTCGGTCATGAGTCAAGACAGGCAGCAGCTAATTGAAGCAACGAGGGTGAGATGGTCGAGATAAGACTGAGGGCAAAGATAATCGAGACGAGACTCGAGACCAGACCGACCGAGATGAGACTCGAGGCTTGGGACCGAGGCGAGACTCAGAACCAAGCTGGCCGAGATGAGGCTCAAGACAGAGATGGCTGAGACTCGAGACCAAGCTGGCCAAGATGAGATTTAGGACAAGGCTGGTTGAGACAAAGCTCGGGATAGAGGTAGTCGAGATGAGACTCGAGACAAGGCTGGCCGAGACAAGGCTCAGAATCAAGTTGGCGGAGATGAGTCTCGGGGCAGAGGTGGTCGAGACGAGACTCGAGACCATGCTGACAGAGACAAAGGTTCGGAACAGAGATGGTTGAGACAAGACTCGGAACCAAGCTGACCGAGATGAGTCTCGAGATAGAGGTGGTCGAGATGAGACTCGAGACCATGCTGGTCGAGACAAGGCTCAGAACTAAGCAGGCCGAGATGAGTCTCGAGACAGAGGTGGTCGAGATAAGACTCGGGACAAGGTTGACCGAGACAAAGTTGGGACAGAGGTGGTCGGGATGAGACTCAGAACCAAGCTGACCGAGACGAGTCTCGAGAAAGAGGTAGTCGAGACGAGACTCAGGACCAGGCTGACTGAGACGAGGCTCGGAACCAACAATGCTTCTGATGGAACTTGTAAAACCACAAATATTTTCATCCTCCAAGTATGTCTTATTTTTTAATAATATAAGTTAGACTGGTCCCTCACTCAATGGTTAGTAAAAATTGAAAGAACATATATGCAGTTTGTATGATTATGTCAAGCTTGTACCATATGATAGATACTAACCTCATCAACATTTTAGAAATCAAGAACATAAAGTTAGATTTGAGAGGTGTCCTAAGGCAATCGCCTTACGATTATACTATTTATTGGATAAATAGCAATTCACTATTTGAGTGCACATTCCATATGTGTTTGATTGGATCTTAAACTCAAATACTGAATGTCCGCAATACGATTCATATCGTGAGAGAATTTGTGATTGCATCACAACTAGTGAGCATCTCTACATGTATAATTATGAACGTATTAGAAATATTCCTAGTCGAGGAATTGATGAGCACGAACGTCATCAATTCTGTTGAGAATAGCACGTTTGAACTCCTTGGTTAGCCAAGCAGTCGATTTCACTGCTGTCGATATTAGATGTTGAGAGTTAAACGTGGATGCTGGTTAAAGGTAACCAGTTCATTGGAGTGACCTGCTTTGAGACTTCATATGGTTCGATATACATATGTCAATGAAGATCTCAGTGCAGTTTAAGTGCGAGTTTCCTTTGACTTGCGGTATTCAAGTCATCTTGGTCATGAATGCTTATACTTTGACATCTTAAGCAAGCATCTCCGAAGAGGTGTGGACCCGAGATGATTGGGTATAAGACGAAGTGACTGAAGGTGTTTGAATAGCCCATAGAGGATTCATCGCTCATTGGAAAAGGAGACGTATACCTTGCGGCCGCTTGTCACGATTGTTACTACAAGTCTTTGGCCAAAGCATTACATGTTAAGAGTACGAGACTTTTGGACACATGTACAAGTAACTTGAATCCACAGAACAAGAAAGCAACTTGGGCTAGGTGTGACGTAGTCAGCCTAGTGGGGACCGACACATAGACCATGTCCTGAACCAAGCGGGTATAAGAAGGTGAAAGAAATGAGACACGTTTAACTAGAGCTGCTGAATGGTTTAGAAGACGTTTTGGAATCAATCGTTGATTTTTTGATCAATTGGGGATCATGATATACTACTAGGTGTCACTCATGATCATTCCGTAATTAATGGTTAATTACAGACGGCCAACATAACCGGGAACCTATTGGGTCACACGCACAACAAGTTCTCCGAAGGACTTAAAATGAGTTTGAGAATTAGATTTTCAGAATGAGAGAAATAAAGTCTGGTTGAACCAGACAATGGACAAAATGATAGAATTCGTCTTATGAAGACCAAACGAACGAAATTGATTTCGTTCAAATCAGAGGTCGTTTGATTAGTGAACCGAACGATTCAATTTTGAACTAAATTGAACCAACTTGGTTTGGTTCACGATGAAAGGAATTTTTGGCAGAACAAAAGAGATAGAAGCTTCGTCTTGTGAAGACGAAGTGAACAAAACTTGTTTGGATTAAATCGGAGTTCGTTTGGTTAGTGAACCAAACGAACCAAAGACGAACCTGATTCACTACAGTGATAGGTTTTTAAGTGATCTGATTCACAACAGTTGGGTTAAAATATGGTTTAGCCTGTTTTAACTTGGTTTAGCCCACCTAACCTAATCCAGTTCATTATAGCCATTTCACTGTAGCATCTCCTATAAAACCAAACGATCTACTTCCTCCGGAGCGGCGGCGCGAGCTCTTTCTTCCCAGAGCGGTGGCGCCGAGCTACTTCTTCCCGGAGCAGCGGCGCGAGCTACTTCTTCCCGGAGCAGCGGCGTGAGCTGTTTCTTCCCGAGCAGTGATTTTTCCCCCTCGAGCAGTAACGTGATGCTGGCCTCTTCTCGAGCGGCGCCCCTGTTGACGATCTAGCTCCCTGCTACTGCTCTGTTGCCGGCAGAGCATACCTTCGCGCCTTCG
>NW_027428803.1:0-2948 GCF_044706935.1 Curcuma longa
CTTAGAAACCGTAGTTAGTAATTTAGGAATCGGCGATCCTGAAGGATCGATTGACTTGGTCATTTGTAGACTTTGTCAATTGATCCTGGCGGGATAAAATTTTTTGTCTTGTGGGGTTCTATGCTTTTTAGAGCGGATAGAATCCGGATCGCAGGACGGAGATCCAGATCGCCAACACCTCGAGTGGCTGGGCCGCAGGCAGGTGTGAAGAAGTCAAAGGGCAAGTGCTTCACATGCAAGCAGTCTGGACATTCGAAGGCGGATTGTCCTCGCAAAAGTAAGAACAATCAAGGTATATCCTATTCTCTAGTTGTTGAAACATGTTAGCGGTGTTGTCTACCGGAACCTGGTGTGTATACCAGAATCCTAGCTATCTATGTAAATAAAAATTCTGAAATAAAAATCATATTTGGTCAATGTTTGCATTTAGTTTTTATGCAAGTGTCCATTTAATCTATATTGTAGATAAACATGGTGTGTGGAGTCACACATAGAAGACCATGTTATCAGTTCCTTATAGATTACAAACAGTGTTCACAACCAAGATGAATTGGACAAACCATTAGATTGGTTGTAGTGTAATTTGGTCTTAGTCTGTCTTGACTATAGAATTACACTAGTACACTCAGTGTGTATTGAGCAGGACCATCTGAGGATTGTTCGATTTATACTGACTATATAATCGAACTAAACCTCTGTTGCTATGAATGTACATGCTCTTAATCCCTATATAATAACAAGCACATGTACTTAGTATATACTTCCTTGATTCATCAAAGTGTGAGATTTAGAGCGATAGATCAAAAGACCCGATGAGTTGAGAAGTATTATTATGTACATGGTGTGTTGTTGATTATAGAAGGAAACTGTGTCCTATAATCTAGGCTGATGATGTCCCCTTGAGGAGCTCATAAAGGATTATCATGTAAACCCTGCAGGTGAACTCAGATCCGCATGATAACAAAGGATGAGTGGTACTACTCTCGGAATCAGAAGTTAATTAAATTCGAGTTGTCAGTAACTCATTTAATTAACGGACATACGATATCTTAAACATAGGGAGATTAATGTACTTATAGTAAGAAGGAGCCTATACTATAATATGAGATTGGTGCGGTAGTGCAATAATAACTCTCTAGTGGGATGAGTTATTATTGATGGGCTTGAAGTTGGGTGTTCAGGGAGAACACAGGAAGCCCAAGTCCATCAGGAGGCCAAAACCAATTTCTCTTCTAGGTCCCTACTGTAGCTTCTGGATAAAACCTTGTATCCACCTAAGAAAATTATATGAAATTTCGGATAGAAAATTTTAAGAATTTCTGAAATTATTTTTTCAGAGAAAAATTTTGTTAAGAAATTTCGATTAAAATATCCGTTACAAAATTATTAATTTTCTTCCGCAGAGAAAATTAATTATGATTTTTCTAATCAAATCTGGATGAGATTTGATTTGATTAGAATCAAATCTGGATGAGATTTGATTTGATTAGAATCATAATTTTATCTCTTCCGCAGACAAAATTGGTTTGATTTTTCTAATCAAATCTAGATAGGAAGATTTGATTTGATTATAATCATACCAAATTTTGTGAGATGACATAACTATATAAAGAGGGATTTAGGAGAGGCAAAAGAACACACAACAAAAGGTTTCTCCTCCCCTCTAGGGCCGGCGGCAAGAAGAATCAAAGCAAAATTTTTTTTTTCTTGCCTTCCGCCGCCCACCCTCCTTCTTCTATTCTCTTCTTTTGTGCATCCAAACCCTCCCTTCCTTTAGGGCCGGCGGCCAACAACAAGAAGGAGGAGAAGAGAAAACTAGAAGGAAGAAGAGCTTGCTTCATTGCATGCATTCTTGCCATCAGAGAGAAGAGACTTGGTGGAATCATCTCGAAGGATCATTGTCCACACAACGTTCGAGAAGAGGAGAAGATATATAGCAAAAGATCGAGAGGTCTTCAACTCCTTCTAGACATCCCGTTAAGAAGAGGTATAATTTAATGTTTCCGCTATAACTAAATTATTCCTTTTATCTCAGATCCTGTAAACCAAACATAAGAGCCCAATGATCTAAATGCGTTGATTAAACCTTGGTTTGATTAACTATGAGGGCAACTTGAAATCGTTTCCGTAAAATTTTTGTTATGCAAGAATTCACCGGAACGATTTTTCAAGACTTTCCCATCAAAACCTAGAGCCTATAAATACTTCTTTTTGCAACCCTTTTGGGTTATCTTGGGATCTTGGGAAACCCTGAGTTCTTGGCTTGGGGATGGTGCTTCCCTTCTCTGGCGGAGAGCTTGAACGCTTCATCCACGCCGATCCACCCTCGCCGATCCATCTCCACCGATCCATCCTACACCGGAGCGAGAAGATCTTCAAAGGATGCCGGTGCTTCAAGATAAGTCATTCCCTTTCTTGTGGATGATATTTTTCTTACATACTTATTGTAATCTTCTTGTAATGGAGTAGATCCATGAGTTTAGGATGTAGGGTGATTATTAATGTGATGATGGTGATGTAAGAACTAGTTCATGTTATTTTCCTCATTCTATGAAGTGTTTACACTTGTTTCATGTATTGTGTGCCTTGAATGTGTTTGATGTTATGTTTGTGTGAGAGCATGTGCATGATTATGATGGATAGATTTCTGTGTAGAGAAATCTTAGGATCGTATGAGCAGGGTGCCTTGTGACAGAAGGTGAACCTTTAAGCGGACTTTCTGAAGTGATCCTTACATGGTGGTAAACTCCCATAAGGGATAGCTAATGGCCACTAAAACAAGGTCATTAATAGGGTACTCAATGACAGAGAGTATGACGTTGAATTGTATGACCGGAGCGCCTCGTGACAGGAGGTAAACCTTTAACCGGACTTTCTGGCGTCACCTTTACTAGAGGGCCACCACACTAGGACTTTAAGGTCAAATGCCGACGTAGCCTGATGAGGTT
>NW_027428804.1:0-1148 GCF_044706935.1 Curcuma longa
AAAACGGACAAAACGGAGTATTATTGAAGATCAGGCAAGACAGGGCCGTGCCTCATAGGCACGGCCATGTCTATTCAACTTCTGGCCGTGTTTCAATGGGCACGGGCGTGTGCCAAAATCCCCTCAGCAGCAGCCAGAGGCCGTGCCTCAAAAGCACACCCGTGCTTCAAAACAGAATCAAGCCAGTTCATGGCCGTGCCTCCAAAGCACGGCCGTGTCTTCACCTTGGAGCCAGCCTCTGCTGAAGGCCGTGCCTCACAGGCACGGCCGTGTGCAAGAACAGAAGAGTCCAAGCAGCAGGCCGTGCCTCAGAAGCACGGCCGTGTCCAGCCATTCAGCTCCAGCCAGTGTGTGGCCGTGCCTCCCAGGCACGGCCGTGCCATCAAACAGAAGGAGGACAAGTCTGTGCCGTGCCTAAGAGGCACGGCCGTGCCCCAGACCCGAGACTTCACAGCTTCAGGCCGTGCCCCCAAGGCACGGCCGTGCCTTCCCTTGTGCCCGAAGCCAACACAAGGTCGTGCCTTCCAGGCACGGCCGTGTGTACGGGGGCGTGCTGCTTCCGAACCCTGCACTATAAAAGGGGCAGACCTTGAACCGGGCGAGATTCCGAGGGATTTCCTAATACATAGTTGAATTCCTATGAGGGATAGTTAGCGGTCATTCGTTATTGGGGAGAGATCTGTAAAAGGATATCCAGTGACAGTGGATAGGGTTCTTTTAGTATTTCCGGGGCGCCTGAGTGACACGGGCAGACCTTGAACCGGGCTTCTAGAACCGTTTCAAACCAATAACGAGTGACGTAAGAACACCAATGATTTAATTCGAGGATACCTGACGAGGTTGAATTGGATAATTTGGTTGACATTCCTACAATTGAACAGTTATTGAGGAAAGGTAGAGGATCCAAGTCAATTAATCCATTCTCTGAGGAGTCCGAAATCCTAGGATCGCTTCACCCATCAGTGTCACAGTCGATCCCTTTCTCCGACTTCTAGGATAAAGCACTTTAAAACACTCCTATCTCCCCCACACAACTCATGATCTATATTCTCTCCACCTTTTTGTGCTAGATTTAGTAAGTAGTTCCACGGTCCCTGTGGATTCGATCTTTTTATTACTTGGCGACATTCCGTGCACTTGCAAAGCCC
>NW_027428805.1:0-8019 GCF_044706935.1 Curcuma longa
GAGGTTGTGAGATGGAGAGAGGCGTTGGTTGGCTGTGAGTGGAGGTGGGAGGTGAAGTTGGGTTGCGTGCGTGAGGGAACGTGGTGTGAATGGAGTTGTGGTGTGAATGAGTGGGGAAGGTGGCTGGTGTTGGGAATGGCGTGAGGTGAGGGAAATGGGAGGATGGATTCGTGAGTGGATGTGGGCGGTGAGTGGAGATGGAGATGGAAGGGGCGGTCAAGGTGGAAGAAGGTGGCGGCTAGGGTTTTGTCCAAGGGAAGAATGCCTCCTCTACTTCCTTAGCGGGTTGGATCCTTTGTGAGCCCATATCCAAATTCGAAATGGGATGAGATGAAATTGAATCTACATTTAGATTGGGCTATCTTCACTTGGTTTGAGTTTGGTCCAACTTCATGATCATGGCCCTTTAGGTCTCCTACAAAAACATATAGAAAATATTAAATTCAACCCAAAAATTTGTAGGAATAAATAATATGGTCCAAAATAAGTTCCTACTCATAATAGGTGTTAATATTCAATAATTACATAATGAGAGGATCAAAATATTAAATATTAGGACCAAAATAAACTAATCAAATGCATGTTATCAACAGGCTTTTCCGTATACTAAATGAAATGGTGTCATCCCAATAGGGGTTTTATAAGCTGTTTAGTAAGCCCAAAGTGCATCGTCAAGATTCAATGCCCAATCCTTTCTAGATAGAGATAGAGTCTTTTCCAATATTTATTTTATCTCTCTGTTTGAAACTTCAACCTGCTCGCTGGTTTGTGGATGATACGGTATTACCACTTTGTATCTTACTCCATATTTGATCAATAGTTTCTTGAAATATTTTTCTATGAAGTGTGATCCCCCATCACTGATTACTATTTTAGGGACTCAAAACTTAGAAAATATATTCTTCTTGAACATCTTGATCACTATGGCACCATCACATTTGGGAGAAGCAATTACTTCGACCCATTTAGACACATAATCTGCTGCTACGTGGATGTAGTTATTTTCACAAGATGATGGAAAAGGTCCCATAAAGTCTATCCCCTAGATATTAAAAAGTTTCAATATCTAGGGGATAGACTTTATGGGACCTTTTCCATCATCTTGTGAAAATAACTACATCCACGTAGCAGCAGATTATGTGTCTAAATGGGTCGAAGTAATTGCTTCTCCCAAATGTGATGGTGCCATAGTGATCAAGATGTTCAAGAAGAATATATTTTCTAAGTTTTGAGTCCCTAAAATAGTAATCAGTGATGGGGGATCACACTTCATAGAAAAATATTTCAAGAAACTATTGATCAAATATGGAGTAAGATACAAAGTGGTAATACCGTATCATCCACAAACCAGCGAGCAGGTTGAAGTTTCAAACAGAGAGATAAAATAAATATTGGAAAAGACTCTATCTCTATCTAGAAAGGATTGGGCATTGAATCTTGACGATGCACTTTGGGCTTACTAAACAGCTTATAAAACCCCTATTGGGATGACACCATTTCTGATAACATGCATTTGATTAGTTTATTTTGGTCCTAATATTTAATATTTTGATCCTCTCATTATGTAATTATTGAATATTAACACCTATTATGAGTAGGAACTTATTTTGGACCATATTATTTATTCCTACAAATTTTTGGGTTGAATTTAACATTTTCTATATGTTTTTGTAGGAGACCTAAAGGGCCATGATCATGAAGTTGGACCAAACTCAAACCAAGTGAAGATAGCCCAATCTAAATGTAGATTCAATTTCATCTCATCCCATTTCGAATTTGGATATGGGCTCACAAAGGATCCAACCCGCTAAGGAAGTAGAGGAGGGAGCAAGTTGACTTGAAGGAGGCATTCTTCCCTTGGACAAAACCCTAGCCGCCACCTTCTTCCACCTTCACCGCCCCTTCCATCTCCATCTCCACTCACCGCCCACATCCACTCACGAATCCATCCTCCCATTTCCCTCACCTCACGCCATTCCCATTCACCAGCCACCTTCCCCACTCATTCACACCACAACCCATCTCCACGTTCCCACACTCACACCACCCAACTTCACCTCCCACTCCACTCACAGCCAACCAACGCCTCTCTCCATCTCACAACCTCACGCCCACTCCACACACAACCCTTCCCTTCCATCCACTCACCAACATCTCAATCAGCCCCTCACACACAGCAACTCACACTCCATCTCCATTCCACTCCGCCACCTCACTTTCCTTACCTCACTCCATCTCCACACCGCCTCACACCACTAACGCCAGCCACAACAACCTCAAGCCACTCACAGCACTCCATCCCGATCCCATTCCTCACACAGCCACCCATTTCATCTCACGGCAGCAGTTCCGCCCATTCCCCAACGCCACAGCAGCAACACATCCAGCCCTCACGCCCCAGCAACCTCACGCCACAGCCCTCTGCGGAAGCTCCAGCCGGTCGGATAGAGCCAAGCAGTCCCCCATTTCCTCCTGCGCAAGTGGACAGCATACAACAGCACAAATTTCAGCAATTTACAGCTTTGTTTTGTTTGATTGTTCTTTCTTTTGATGTTAATTTAGCTTCCTTACAATTGCTACTTTGTTGCTTGTTAGTTGTTACTTCCTTTACAGTTTACTTTGTTACAGTTTGTTGAATTCTTCCTTTTTGAATGCAAGTAGTTTGTTAAATTGCCTAGTAGAAATTCCTATTATGTTTCACATCAAATCTGTCATGTTTCGTTTCATGCTGTCCATTTTTGTTTAATTCTGTTCGTTCTTGTTTCTTGGTCATGTTTAGATTGTAGTTAATTGAAATTTCGATTCCGGATAGTTAGGATTGTTAGGAGTAAGTAGGTGGTTGAGTTTTTATTGTTCCTCGCATTTAAACCCCCCAAAACATGCATTAGTTTAGTTCTTTTTATTTTTCTCACAACATATAAAATTTCATTAGATTTGAAAATTGCAAGCATTTTATTGGGTCCTTGAGAGACGATTCAGGTTAACACTATGCTACATTATTGTTTGAAACTTGATAATTAATTGAAACCGTAGTGCGACGAAAAACGGTTATATCAAGGTCTAGATGGGGGAATTCATTTTTTGTTACTAATGTTTTTCCTTATGGTGTGATTGAGATTAGGGATGAAGTTTCGGGTCACACATGGAAGATTAATGACCACTGGCTCAAGAAATTTTTTGAAGAACTAAAGGAGCTAAAGGTGGATGGTTTGGACATCATGGATGCTATTGTTGGATTTTTCGGACCGCAAAAACCGCTTTTTGCATTGCGGAAACCCTGAATCCCCAAGCCACCGGATCCGTGCGAAAACAAAAGTTTTTCACATACATGCTTTTCTAATCCTAGATCTACTTTAGATCTACATGTAAAGAGACCTTTACCCTCGATGCGTATCCCTTCGCATATCCCGCTCGTCCAAATGATGCCGGATCTCCAAGAGTGTCAAGTGTACACTCCTCTATGGTATCCACACGGACAACCGGATGGAGAGACGAAAGCCAAAAGGTGTGCTAGCACCCACTTGAGGTTTCGGCCAAGGCTAGAGGAGAGGGAGAGGAGAAGAGCAAGAACACAAGGAGGAAGAAGACAATCAAGTGAAGTGAATGAGAATCAATCACCTTTATCCCCTATTGTGGCCGGCCACTTCAAGTGGAGAGGGAGGTTACAACTCCTCTCTTAAATCCATTAAATGCCATAAGTTACAAACCTCTCTTTGTAACCCCCATGAGGTGGCAACCCTTGATGATGTGGAGCATCATCATTGGCCATCCTTTATGCCACCTCAATTTAAAGTCAAATGGTCAAGTCAAGCATTGACCATGAGGTGGCATAAGTCAAGTCAAATTGATCATGACATGACATAAAGTCAAGTCAAACTTGACCATCAAGTCAAGTCAAACTTGACCATCAAGTCAAGTCAAACTTGACCATAAAGTCATCCTTCTCAAGTCAAGTCAAACTTGACTTCTAATTTCTCAAGGTTGATCAAATCAACTCCACTAGTCTAGTTTGGATTACACTTAATCCAATTTGATTCATCACATGAATCTAATCCTCTTGGTTCATCATATGAACCTAATCTCCATCTAATTGCCCTTTGTGTGTGACCCTATAGGTTCTTGTAACGTTGGCAATGCTTCTAAACCAATTTAGAAACATAAACAATGAGTGGTATCTAGCAACACATCATTGCTACCCAAGTTACAAGAATGTTGAGATCCAACATCACCATTGTGACTACTAATTGTGACTCTCACAATATGTGATCATGTCCTTCTATCCTTGATATCATGATTGATCAAACCGAGGCATAGACCGTGTCATCCTCTAATCAATCTATGTCTTGAACTCCAAGTAGACTCACTCTAATCAAACGAGCTCAACATCTCATGTTGACTCATTTGAAAATGGTCATGCACTTTAGTGGTCTTACTCTATCAAGAACTATGATATCACTCCCGTTATATAGGAGGGATAGATCTCATCTACATCACTCACATCCCTCCACATAATTTGTTACATACCCGGTAATCGCCTTTATAGTCCACCCATTTACGGGTGACGTTTGACGAAGCCAAAGTATGTAACTCCTTATGTTGGGAACCATGGTGACTTCAGGTCCAAAGACTAATAGTCATACTAATAGCCACATGAGAAAGTATATGACACTCATATAACGATCCATGATACTTTCTCATAGCGGGTCATTCAATATACATTCTCCAATGCATACCCATGTGTCAACTTGATATCTCATATCCATGACTTGTGAGATCAAGTCATCGAGTTGACCTACATGCTAGTCTCATCGCATTAACATTGTCCCTGAATGTTAATACTTGACTAGGAATCATTTAGAGTAGTGTTCTCTATATCATCTCACTATCGATTCAACCAATCGATTGATATAGATATGAACGCTCTACTCAAGGACGCTACTATACTTAGTTATTTGGCACCAATACAAGTAAGTAGAATAACGATAATGAAATGTCTTTATAAATAGAAATATGATACAATGAGTTCATACAACAATCATCATATGATTGACTCTAGGGCTGTCACTAACAGCTATCTACCCAACTTAAAGGGGAGATTATTCCATCTTACACCTTCTTTTCATTGTTAATACCATGTTTGATTTTTCTTTTAATTTTTCTTTTAATAACATGTCATTTTCATGAGCATTTTTGTTTAAAAAGTTCATTGTAAATACCATTTCATGCATGGTTTGGTTCAAGGAATAAGTGTACCCCCTCTAGTAATTCTTTACATCATTTTAGAGGCTTTTGAAAGTGAGTTAAATTTGATTGATTATTCTTGAGATTTAAGTTTATGGATAAAAATTTTTGGACACTTAAGTTACTCTTAATGATGGAGTCTAGAGTGATGAAATTGAGATGGTGTAATTTTTCTACCTAGTGAGGTTTAACCTATATTTGTGTGATGCACTTATGTGATTGTTACTCTAGAACTTGTTGTTGTTCTTTCAAGGCTACATTTTCTATGATGGGTCCATATTTATAAAGGTTAATAAATTTGTTCCATCACCTATGCATATTCATGTTTCACTCATTTTTCTTTAAATCTTTTTCATCTCATTTTCGGTTCATCTTTTATTCTCTTTTAGATGTGGGTATTTTTGAATGTGGTTAATGTTCCTTCGCCCAAGACAGTCAAAGAATTAAGTGTGGGGGAGGTGTTCTTTATCTTGAAAATTTTTGATGATACAAGCAACTTTGGACTAACTTTCATGGCATTAATCCTATAAGATTTTGGATGCTTCATTGTTGTGGTAGACCCATACTGTTTGAACTAAAATTTGGAGTGTTTCAAGTTGAGATGAGTTGGGATTAATTAAGATCAGTGAGGATGTTGTTTGATGTTGATTGAGCATAAAAAAAATGAGAAGAAAAAAAAAGAGAAGTGTGCCAACTTGGGGTTGTTTTCTGCCAATTTTGAGTTGTAGCAATGTGCTAATAAGAATTCCAAGTAGTGCACTTAAGATCTTCATTGTTATTTGATGCTATGATGATTTTTGTGATGATATATGATGCTGTGAATTTTTTCAAGAAAATTAAAGTTGCAAGTGCCCAAATTGTGCAAAGCAAGGTTTGAACATGAGTTATTTTAACCTCTCATTGTTTTCTTTGTTCTTGAAATGTTGAATTGAGATGGAATTATATGATATCAGAATGAAATGAGTATTCTTTACAAATTAGTGGAGCTGAGGAGTTATATTGAATGCTTTTATTTGCAAGAAGATTGAAGATGCTAAGACTAAATGGATAAGTTGTGCAATTGGATGAAGTTAAAGGGTGAAGTAATTCAATGGTCGGATTTGGCATAAAAAGGAGCCACAAAATGTTCAGAATTGATAGTGAAAAAGGAGGATTCAAAAGTGTAGGAATTGAGCTTGTGAACTAATTAAAAATCAAGTATTAGTATAGTGTGCCAAAGCAAAGAAGTTGTTTGCCAATTTCTGATTTTTGAAGTTTTTATGGAGCTGTTTCAATGGCAATTGAATGAGCTATATTGCTAGAAATGTGCTGAGTTTAGAAATCTAAAGAATTCAAAAGAAAAGCTAAGTGAAAGCAATCCTATTGTTGAAACAAAACTGAAATGTAGATGAGATGTGAAAAATCAAAAATTCTGTTTAGTATCAATAATTATTTATGGAAATTCTAAGATGTTTAAACAATTTGTGGATCTGTTAAGATGTAATTTACTGAAGCCAAATTGAAGTGAATCAGTAAAGTTATGAAAGAGATACTATTTGTGTATAAAGGACGTTGAAACAAGGCTGAAATTCTTGGAAAAATAGTGAAATAGAAAAATTTTGATGAGCTGTGAAGAATTGAATTATTTAGCTTGGATTGTCTTCCACAAATCAATTGAAATTCATGTGAAGAAGTAGGATTGAGATGTAAGAAACTATGGATACAAATCAGATGTGAAACAGATCAGATCAGAAGAAAAAAAAAAGAAACAGAATGAGAAAAAATCAGAGAACAAAATTGTGTAAATAGGTTTAGTGGTTTATCAAAAGCTGAGATAAGCTGATGAATTTCCATGAAGCTTCATTCCATGCAAGCATTCTCTAAACAAAAACTTAGAATCTATTCTGGATTGTGGAAAAAAAAAGAAGTAGCAGCAGAAAAAAAAGAAAAAATAGATTTGCAATGTGGGTTTTCTAGCTGAGTTTTACATTTTTTGAGGGACTGATCTGAATCTGAATTGCAGGGAAAATTGTAGATTTATGAGCAATAGAAATTAAGCTACAATATGAAAAAAGAATGGATGAAAAACAGCAAGAAAAAGAAAAGAAGAGCAAAAGTTTCAGATTAAAAAAAATATTTTGGGAGTTTGAATGTGCCATTGATACATTAGATTTTCAGATTAATGGGTGGTGAATTGTAGTTTCTTATGATTGGTTGCTATTTGTTAGCTTTTACAAAATCTAGATGTGAAAGAATTGGATTTGATTTCAAAAGAAAAATGAAAGTGGCACATTTATGGTGAGTAATTAAGCAAAATGAAGAAATGAAGTGAAGTATGTATCAAGGAGAAGAATTTCATGAGTTTATATCAGAATTGGTTCATGGATTTGAAGAGCACACCGAAACAAATAGGATACAAAAGAAAGCAATATGAAAGATTGGCAAGGTTCATTGATTGGCATTTAACTATACCCATGTCTACCACTTCATTCACTCTTTCTTGAAATTTCTTTTCTCTTGAATTTTTTTTCTACATTCTCTATTTCATTTGTCTTAGTCATTGCTTCCTTACATTTTCAATAAGCCTTAATAGGTGTGGATTCAAAATCAAGAATGGTGGTGGAGAGTAGAACATAAGCAAGCTTATGGTAGTGCATGAAACTTGAGTTGCTTGAGTGAGCTCCACTTTACTTTAATCATGCATTAGAAATTAGGATGAGAGCCAGTAAAATTATTTATTGAAAATAACATTGCGAGACTTAGTGTGATACATTTATCTCAATTAATCATGAAGGATGA
>NW_027428806.1:0-1258 GCF_044706935.1 Curcuma longa
AACCTATAGGGGGCGTTTGGTTGAGGGTTATCATTGATAACCTTGGTTATCTGTTCAAAGTTATCAACTATAACCTAGTTTGGTTCAGGTCATGATCGATTCCCAAGTAATACAATATCACCGCCACATCAGCAAACGGATTAAAACTCGGGAATGTGATTACCTTGCCAACCTAAGATTTTCTACGATTTCTGAGGTTAACGAAATTTTTTTTATGATTACCCTTCGATTTTAAAACTTAATTAATTGAAATGTATTATGAAATCTAATTGAAACTGAGTTAATTAATTTAATAAATTTTAATTTAAAATTTTATAAAATTAAAAAGATAATTTATTTTAAATTTTAAAAAATAAAATTTATTTTAAATATATTTATTAATTTAATAAATTATTTTATTAAAATAATTATTTTAATGAATTATATTATTAAAAAATATATAAATTTATGTTAAATTTTAAAAATAAAATTAATAAATGATGTTTATTAATTTAATAAATTATTTTATTAAATAAAAATAAAATTAATGAATTATATTTATTTTTATTTTAATAAATTATTTTATTAAAGTAATTTTTTAATGAATTATTTTTAAAATATAAATAAATTTATTTTAAATTTTAAAAAATAAAATTAATGAATTATATTTATTAATTTAATAAATTATTTTATTAAAATAATTATTTTAATGAATTATTTTTTAAAAATATATATAAATTTATGTTAAATTTTAAAAAATAAAATTAATAAATCATATTTATTAATTTAATAAACTATTTTATTAAAATAAAATTAATAAATTATATTTATTAATTTAACAAATTATTTTATTAAAATAATTATTTTAATGATTTATTTTTTAAAATATATATAAATTTATTTTAAATTGTAAAAAAATATTAATGAAATATATTTATTAATTTAATAAATTATTTTATTACAATAATTATTTTAATAAATTATTTTATTAAAAATATATAAATTTATTTTAAATTTTAAAAAATTATAAATAAATTACATTTATTTTTTTATATATTATCAATTTATTATCATTATTAATATTTTTATTATTAATTTTAATTTAATTTAAATTTGAATTAAGGGTAAAATAGTAAATATTAAATTGGTTATGTTTTATTCCTTTCAAATAAATAAGTTGAACCAAACAATATTAGGTTATATTTTATACCTCATAACCTTGGTTTTGTAATTACCTGGTAATCACATAACCAAGGTTATATAAGATAACTTGAATCAA
>NW_027428807.1:0-2590 GCF_044706935.1 Curcuma longa
TGGCGCCGCCGGAAGAACCCCCCCGTCGCGCGTCATTCGGTCGTCGGATTTCACCCAAAGGACCGACTTCAGACTTCTCTTGGACTAAGGAACTCAATGGAAGAGGTTTGGGAGGAAGGGACTTTGCCGTTTGGTACGTCGCCGAGCAGAACAAGTTCCACGGGAGAAACGATGAACAGTGACGGCGAGCCACTGTTCATTCCCTAAGTTAGCTGATTTTATACCCTGATTAATTAACAGATTTCAGCCCTTGATTTCTGATCCAACGGTGAAGACTTGATTTGGAGTTTAGGGCAGCTTAGGATTTCCAAAAATTTGAGGGATTTTAATCAAGCTTGATCTAAGTCGTGTCCTCCATGTGGGCTTGATCAATTTGGCAAATATGACTCTATTTGACCGCGGTTGAGCTCGAGTTGGGTCCGATTTGAGCCCTACGATCAATTAAACTCAATTAATACAGAAATTCACCATTAAATCATGAAAATTATAATCAAGCCCACAAATACAATCAAATTGATTCATTAAATAATTATTTTCATGTAAAAACCAAAAAATTGAATCGATTAAAATGTAAGAAACCCCAGCTCATCATGGACCCGCGAATGTGTCAACCCACTTTGACATACTATGAGTTTTATTTAATTTTATATTTTATTTTGTAATATTTTAATTTAGTTTAATTTAATTTAATTTTAATTTAATTTAATTTAATTTAATTTAATTTAATTTTTATTTAATTTTAATTTTAATTTTAAGTTTGGATTATTTGATTAAGTTATGTTTGAATTATTAATTTATATTATTTAATTAGATTATGTTTGAATAGTTAATAAATTTGAGTTTTAAGATTTAATTAGACTTGTTAAAATTTATAAAATATTTTCTTAAATTTTAGGATTTTAATTTCGAATTATTGAATTTAATTTTTAGAGTTATTCAATGTTTCATAATTAAAAGGTACAGAATTATAATTAATTTTATTATTTAATTTCGAATTTTTAATTTTTAATTTATTAGAATTATTCAATATTTCATAATTAAATGGTACTGAATTATAATTAATTTTATTATTTACTTTCAAATTTTTATATATAAAATTATTAATTTTAGGATTTATCTTATTGAAATTTAAATTTTTCTTATTATTAGGATTATTTTAAATTTTGAATTTCGTATTTTTGAGTAAAATTGAATTGTTCAACTTATCTTGATTATTATTAATTTTATTTTGTTTAGTTGAATTATTATTAATTTTTGGAATTATTAAATTATGTAAGGTTGGTTTATTAAGCTTATCATTATCTTGGTTGAAAGAATTAAAGACTTGTTCTAATTTTTTATTTATTTGGGTTAAGTCTAAATTAATTAAATTTGAATTATTAATAATTGAATTGGTAATATTTGAATTTATTAAATTATTATTTAATTCAGATTTATTAATTATTTTATCTAAATTAGATAAGGTTTCTTTATCTTTAGGATCTAAGTTTGAATTTTTCAATTTATTTAATTTAGAATAATTCAAATTTAAATTATTATCTAATATTTTTAAATCTGACTTTTTCAAATTTGAATTATTCAAATTTGATTTAGTCAAATTATTTAAATTTTTATCTAAGTTTAAAATTTCCAATTTATCCAAGTTTGAATTTTTCAAATTTGAATTTATCTTGTTTAAATTTGAATTTTGTAAATTATCTAAATTTTCTTTTTTATCTAAATTTGATTTATTCAACATGACTTTTTCTAATTTTTCTAGATTTTCAAAAAAGTTATCTAAATTTGCAGAAATAGAAAAACTAGCATGCACATGCAACCTAGGGGTATTTTCATAAATTGACTGACTTACCGGAATCGCTTTCCCTAATTCTGCTTTTTTTCGCCGTCTTGCTCCCTTGGCGGTTAGTCCAATCAAGAGCGCACCGACTCTGATACCAATTGTAGGATCGATGTACGCGCCAAAGGGGGGTGAATAGCACGTAGTCATTTTTTCACTTTCGTTCGTTTTACTAACAAAACACTAAGCAGCGGATTAGATAATAATAAAGGGACACACGGGATTTACTTGGTTCCTAACCCCCCAGGGTTAGTACATCCAAGGCCTAATTCGGGAGGCACCCGTCCACTAGTGGTCTCCTTTCTGAACGTCATTAGGAGGTAGAGAAATCCGTCTTACAGTCCAAAATAACACAAACAATAACTTTAAAGTAAGACATAATAATAGAAATAAACCAAACTCATCGTTCCAGAAGTCCTGAGCGCCGCGCACTCCTCCTGGATCTTCCCCAGTTGCAAGCGTCTAGCCCCGTTCGCGTTTAGCAGCACCACAAGTTGAGTAGGGACTTTCTTGCTTGAATGACTTGTTTCTGCACGCTGACATCCTTTTATACTGCTCCTGAGTTGACTCAGATGCCAATCTGGGTCAACTCCAGCTTGCGTGGCAGATAGAACTTTATCCTGCTCGTTATCTGCTGGCCGAGTCGACTTAAGTGTCCTTCTGAGTCGATTCAAGTGCTCATCTGAGTCGACTCCAGCCAGAATCTTGTTAGGATCGGTGCGTTCGCAAGAGGGGTGAATAGCATTTTTCGAC
>NW_027428808.1:0-1638 GCF_044706935.1 Curcuma longa
TGAAGATGGTATGATGTATGCATTTTGATTTGTTTGATTTCCATAATGCTTGTTTTGTTTGAATGTTTTAAGTTTCTGCTATTTATTTGGATTGCAAGTAGGTTAGATTAAATCAGATAGATTACTTTATATTTTTGTTAATTGCTTTGCAATCGTAGTTTAGCTGGTTAGATTAGATTACGATATTTTTTCATTAGTTAGTCTTAGAACTTATATCAATCCAAACTTCCATTTATCATTCCTGTTACATTCCTTGAGAGACAATTCGACTCAACCTTATACTGTACTAGAATAGGGGGTTTAGTAATTTGAATTATTAATTATAGTATGACATACAATTAATCAATTTTGATGGCATTGTTGGGATTGTTAATGGTGTTTGATAATCTTAGGATTGTTCTTTAAATTATATTTTTCTATTTTATTTTTCTGTACGACAAATTGTTTGGTATCTTCGTTTAGCCTAAAATTTGGCAAGTTAAAAGGAATTGGATGTGAAGATCAATACTAAATCTTTTGTCATATATTAAAATACTCAGTTTGATTATTTGGTACTATTTGCATCAACAATATTTTTTTAAATATTTGACAATTAGATTAAAATTATGCAAGCCAAATGAATGAGCAGAATATACATATAAGAAAGAAAATTCCCCCCAAATGTGTTATTCAACTTAAAATAATTACTTTGGCTTAAATATTTTTTTAGAATAAATTTTAAAATAACTTTACAAAAATATTTTCGTAATATATTTTCAAAGACCTTGAAAAATATTTTCAAAATTATTTGCAAAACATTTTCAAATTCTTTGTAAAATATTTTCAATATTCAATGAAACATATAAAAAAACGTTTCATTTTTTTTTTGAAATTCTTTTGAAAATATTTTCAAAAATCTCTTATATATATATTTTAAAATTCCTACGAAGCAAAAACTTTCTAAAATGTATTTGAAAAATATTTTCAGAATTTTTGAAAAGTTTGTAAAATACTTTGTAAAATCAATTTTAAGAAATCTTGAAAATTTTGAGAACATTTTGAAATCATTTTTTGAAAATATTTTAAAGATATTTTTGAAAGAATTTTCAAATATATTTCAAAAAACATTTATTAAAAAATATTTTGAAAACATTTTAAAGTTAATTTTTATTTTCATTTTAAAGTCATTTTTGGAGTCATTTCAAAATTTTCTTGAAAATGTTTTAAAGTCAAATTTGAAAATATTTCAAAATCATTTTTAAAAAATTGAAGTCAATTTTTAAAGCCTTTTGAAAATATTTGAAAGCAAAATTTTATAAATATTTTCAAGACCATTTTTTAAAAGATATTTAAAGTAAATTTTTGAAATCAAATTTTGAAATAATAATTTTAAAAATATTTTTTATAAATAGTTTTACTAAAAATAAAAAGCACGCTTTGATGATCTGAATCGTCAAAATAATGCTTTTTTTTAAAAATAAAGTTAAAAGGACGTCGTAGCATATTTATCCTATCTAAAATATCATTGTTTTAGCTTGTAGCAATTATGAAATAGCTATAACAGCTACTGCTACAATGCATACAAATAAATAAATTCAATTTGATTAAAAAAATCTATTTATAAAGCATTTTTTAATAAAAGAAGATCATCAGCTTGAT
>NW_027428809.1:0-1059 GCF_044706935.1 Curcuma longa
TCTAACATGAGGTACTTGGGAAATGAGGGTAGAGAAGTTTAAGCAATTTTAACCATTAGGATAGCTAAAAATAGAGAATCAATTGAATAGTACAAGTGAATCAATCGAATGATATATGTGTATCAATCAACTAATACTCCGATAGGCAAAAGAGAAGCTTCTGTTCTGGTTCCAGAGTTGAGAAATCCAAGTATCAATTGATTGATATCGATCGGGAATCGAATAGAGGCTGATCCATCTGATTGTTCGATTCGACTAATGGTATCAGTCGACTGATGCTTGATATTAATCGATTGATACCAGTTGGGAACCAAATAGAGACATATCCATCCGATTGTTCGATTTGACTGATGACTGATGAGTCAAGGTTTCTATGCATTTTTTTATCAATTCAATTCTAGATTTTTACATGAAAATAATTGTTAAATGAATTAATTTGATTATATTTGTGTCATGTGGTATAATTAAAGGTTTGATTATAATTTCTGTGATTTAATGACAAATTTTACATTAATTGCGTTATTTAATTTTAGGGCTCAAATCGGATCAAGTTCGAGTTCAATCGCAATCAAATCGAGCTAATCTGCCCAAATTGACCAAACCAACATGGAAGACATGACCTAGATCGAGCCCGATCAAGATCTCTCAAATTTTTGGAAGTCCTAAGCTGCCCTAAAGCCCTAGATCAAGTCCAGATCATCAAATTCAGAATGGACGGCCAGGATGCATTGATTAATCAATCGGAAACTATATAAACAGATTTTAATCGAGGAACAGGGTGCCGCTACTGTGCATCGTCTCGACGCCGTCCCCTGCCTCGCGACGTACCTCCACGGGCAGCCACTTCTTCCCAAACCACTTCCATTGCGTACCTTGGTCCTTGAGGAGTTCAACGCCGGCCGATTGGGTGGATTCCGGCTGCGGGAGGAGACGCGACGGCGAGGGTTTCGCCGGTGGCTCCGTGCTCTGTTTTCGCCAATTCCGGCCATCCTCAGCTCAATTCGAAGCCGCGATTCTCTGGGGGGTTCTCGGAGGATTGTGGAGTAATCCTTTATCATC
>NW_027428810.1:0-1782 GCF_044706935.1 Curcuma longa
TGATGAGCTAGGGTTTTAGGCATTTTTAATCGATTCACTTTTGGATTTTTACATGAAAATAAATTGCAAAATGAATCAATTTGATCTTAATTATCATTTATGGCATAATCTGAGGCTTGATTCTAATTTTCATGATTTTATGGTAATTTTTGGCATTAATTTGATTTTTATTGATTTTAGGGTTAAATCGGATCCAACTCGAGCTCAACCGCGGTCAAATCAAGTCAAATTTGTCAAACCGATCAAGCCAACACGGAGGAAATGACTTAGATCGAGCTTGGTCAAAATTTCAGAATTTTTTGGAAACCCTAAGAAGCCCTAAAGCTCAGATCAAGTCTGGCCGTCAAATTCAAAATCAATGGCTCAGATTGATCAATTAATCAGCCTATTAAAACCCAAACTTACCCGATGAACAGTGCCGCCGCACTGTGCTTCGTCCCCGCGAGAAAACCTCTGCCGCGCGACGTACCAGACGGCGCGCCCTCGTCCTCCCAAACTTGTTCCGTTGCCATCCTTGATCCTTGAAGAGTCCAACGCCGGTCGATTGGGTATATTCCGGCAGCTGGAGTTGGCGCATTGGAGAGGGTTTCTCAGGCGGCCGGCGACCCTGTTTCTGCTTGTTCCGGCGAGCGACAGCACAATCCAACGCCGCGTTCCCTTGGAGGGGTTCTCTGAGGTTCGTGTAGCGCTCCTACAGCATCAGCTAGCCAATCGGAGCTAGAAGAAGCACGGAATCCAGTCTTTTGCCATCTGAACAGCCGCTGCACAGCTCTGCCGAGGCCGGAGAGGGTTTTTCTGGTTTTTGCGGATGTTGGACAGTGAGCAAACGCACTCAAGAGACCACGGGAAGACTCCAATTGGATCAGTGAAGCTTGTTGACACCGAGCTGAGGAGAATCGAAGGAGAAGGGAAGGAGGATGAGTTTCTGATTTCGGTTTCTCAGCTTATGCTTGTTTTTCGTTTCTGAACATTTCAAATTCTGATTTTCTGTGTTCATTACTGAAATTTCCAGCTCTGAATCTTGTTTTTGGTTTTATTACTCAGTTCTAGGATTGCCAATTTGAATTCATAGGTTAATTCCTAATGCTATTTTGGTTGCTATCAGATTCAATCCCATGCTATTAGCCTTGTCTTCCTTTGCAATCTCTGATTTCTTCCAATCATTCACTGTAGCGTGCCAAATGGGATTCATGTATCAATTTCCATAAGTGCTAGTCTTAAGCTTGGGTTTTAGCCATTTCTTAGGTGGATTTGGATAGATACATTGCAAGTTGGGCTTGTTATTTGAAAATCAAATTGTCTCACTAGTTTAGTTTGATTTCTTTTCTTTAGTTCTTATAGCTACCTACATTTCATGCTTTATGAGGAATCCGAGCCTTGCATTAGGGTCCAACAAGCAATAAATTTAAATTCTGGTTCCTTGCCATTTGATGGAATTGAATTTACACTTCACAATTAGATATGGCATGTTTCATGGTTAAATTCATAGGTTTGATACTTTGAATTTTATTGCCTCGCTAGATTAGGAATTGATTGCATTTCATTTTTGTTATTGCATTTTCATTTTCATTTCGATTGAAAAACACCAAAACCCCCATCGTATATGTGAAAACCCAAAAAATACGACACGATAAGCTCGAATTAAACCGTTTCTACTAGTCCTTGGAAAAACACGACTCGAGGCCCCTATACTTCATTTATTTGGATTTATTGTGGGTTTTCGATAAAATCTATAAATTCTAATTTGAAGCCCTATCGTGACACCTAGTTTAGGGCTTTTCA
>NW_027428811.1:0-1208 GCF_044706935.1 Curcuma longa
TCAAAACAACAATCGGAATAAACTGCATCAATAATTTCTTTATCTCTTTGCAAAATGATGCCCTCCAAATTAGAGACTTCTTCAGTTAGACTTTTTATCTGTGCCCTCATTGCTGGTGGGGCGGAAGAAGATGTGTCAGCAACTCGATGAGTTTTGCTTAGAGAACTCATTCCCAATATTCTCTCCCCCCCTTGGATCCTCCACTCACCTCCAACCAGATACTCAGGTCATTCCCAACGGAGGGCACAAATCCATCATCATTATCACTAGCACTTGAACTTCTCTGTACTAGCTCAAGCTCATCGTATTTTTCCTATATTGAAATATAAATAAATTTAATAAGTTAGAGAAGATACATAACTATTAGAATCCAATTAAGTTAAATATTAAAATCCAAACCTTCATAGCTCTAGCTCTCTCTTCGCTCCAAGTCTTATCTTTTTTTTTTTGAAAAGTGCAAGTAAATGTCTTAATAAAAAGTGACTCCTTTCCCATCTCCTTAGCCTAAAAATGAATTGTTAAAAATAATGTAATAATTTAAATTTAATTAATAATATAGTGTTTATAAAAAATTTATCAATCTCGTGTATGTTACTCAATGTTGATGGAGCCTCGCATATGTAATAGAGATGAGTCACCAGATTAAATATTTGATTTGTATTGTTCTGATGACTTCTTTGTTTACTTTTCTTGGTTTCCCAAAAATCGAGGATCCTCGTCTAATTTTTGTCGATGATGCATGGTTGTTTTTCCCCTGGTCTTGGCATGATTTAGAACATGCCGAATATGTTCCCCACATTTTTTTTAAAAAAAATACGCTTGATTTTTAATTTTTCTGATGGAACCCAATTAAATACTCGCTAAAATTGAAAAAGTAATAAATGATTATATATATTTAATTTAATTTGATATATCAATTAAAGGAAACATATACTTTAATTTCATTCCACTATAATTTTTTTGTGGGTGCTGGAGTACTGGTGTAAGTCATAGAAGTCTCTCTCCAATGATTATTCATGATTTTATTA
Organism: Curcuma longa; assembly: GCF_044706935.1. Taxonomy (NCBI): domain Eukaryota; kingdom Viridiplantae; phylum Streptophyta; class Magnoliopsida; order Zingiberales; family Zingiberaceae; genus Curcuma; species Curcuma longa. The sequence continues at coordinate 1,029 of NW_027428811.1, forward strand.
ATTTCGTGAATAACTTGTACAGAATTTTGAAATCTATACAAAAATTTTAAACAAATATTATTAAATAAACTAAACAAAATGAAATCTAAATATTCAGAAAAATGATAAATACTTATGAATCGCCGTGAGATACTATATACTCGTGAATATTTTGCATCTTGGCAGTGGACTGTCTGGGAG
>NW_027428812.1:0-2933 GCF_044706935.1 Curcuma longa
TATCAAAGTAAATACGCTAAAGATCTAATTTTCAAATTTGGAATGGAAAATTCAAAAGAAATAAACACACCAATTGCAACAAATTGTAATATAGATAGTGACCCAAGTGGAAAACAAGTAGACTTAAAATATTATAGGAGTATAATTGGAAGTCTACTCTACCTAACTGCAAGTCGACCAGATATATTATTTGCAGTAGGTATGTGTGCTAGATATCAAGCAAACGCTAAGGAATCACACTTAACTGCAGTTAAGCGAATATTAAGATATATCAAAGGAACCTTAACTGTAGGAATGTGGTACCCTAGGAATAATAACTTCGACCTAGTTGGTTATTCAGACTCAGATTATGCCGGATGCAAACTAGACCGCAAAAGTACAAGCGGTGGATGCCAGTTCTTGGGTCCATGTCTAGTTAGCTGGTGTAGTAGAAAACAACATTGCGTTGCTCTATCTACAACTGAAGCTGAATACATTGCCCTAGGTGAATGTGTTGCACAACTACTTTGGATGATGCACACATTAACAGACTTCAACTTAGAATATAAAAATACAAAGGTCCTAATTGACAACATAAGTACAATAAACTTAACTAAAAATCCTGTACACCATTCACGAACCAAACATATAGAAGTTAAACATCATTTCATACGCGATCATGTCGCTAAGGAAGAAATTGTACTCGACTACGTCGAGTCAAAATCCAACTTAGCCGATATCTTTACTAAACCACTACCTGAATCAGAATTCAGTATACTTAGAAGAAAATTAGGGTTATGTTTAGTAGAATAGGAAAAAGAAATTTTGGTTTTCAAAAACTCATGGTTTTCAAATCTATTATAAATATTTTTCAAAAGTCTTTTCAAAACCCTACTTATTTTTGAAAATTTTAATTTTGCTTTAACTTGTTTTCAAAAATAAAGAAAAGAAATGTTTTAGCCCTAGACTAGAAGCAAACCCCCTAGAAAGCATGTACCTATAGATCTAGGTGGACATCTCACGTTGTGAGAAAGAAGAGGAAGAAGAGGATGGCTGCCAAGAGTCTCGGCCACCAAAATTTATCTCGTGTGTTCTTTAACCCTTGCCCAACCCCTTCTTTTATAGCCTAGCCATCTCCCAAATATGGTATAATTTGAGCCATAAACATGGTATGATTGAATCCTAAACATGGTATGATTTAGATCAATCAATTTGGAGATTTTGGCAATATTTTGGAAGTTTCTAATTCGAACCCGAGCTGTTTAATCGATCAAACAATCGATTAAACATCGCTACTTTTTCCTCATTAACACTAAGTAATCGATTACCAGGCTGGTAATCGATCAACTAATCGATTACCAGTCGATCTCCCATGAGGCCTGGTAATCGATCAGCTGATCGATTACCAAGGTGTGTAATCGATCAGCTGATCGATTATACAGCCTTATATGGGTTCGAATGCCTGGTTTCTTCACGAATTCTTTCAAGGTGGACTTGAGGATTTCCAGAGGCTACAACAGGGACCTAGAGAAGGAATTAGTTTTGGCCTTCTGATGAGCTAAGGCTTCCCGTGTTCGCCCCGAACACACAACCTTAGTCCATCAATAATAACTCATGCCACTAAAGAGTTATTATTGAACTACTGCACCAATTCCATATTATAATATGGGCTTCTTCTTACTACAAGTACATTAGTCTCCCTATGTTTAAGATATCGTATATCTGTCAATTAAATGAGTTACTAACAACTCGTATTTAATCGACATCTAATCCAAGAGTAGTACCACTCAACCTTATTATCATGCGGACAAGGTCTACCTGCAGGGTTTACATGATAATTCTTATGAGCTCCTCAAGGGGACATCATCAACCTAGATTATAGGACACAGATTTCTTCTATAATCAACAACACACCATGTACATAATACTACTTCCCAACTCATCGGGTTTTTTGATTTATCGTTCTAAATCTCACCCTTTGATGAATTAAAGAAGTACATACTAAACACATGTGTTTGTTATTATATCGAGATTAATAGCATGTACATCTATAGTAACAGAGGTTTAGTTCGATTATATAGTCAGTATAAATCGAACAATCCTCAGATGGTCCTGTTCAATACACACTTAGTGTACTAGTGTAATTCTATAGTCAAGACAGACTAAGACCGAATTACACTACAACCACTCCAATGGTTTGTCCAATCCATCTTGGTTGTGAACACTATTTATAATCTACAAGGGACTGATAACATGGTCTTCTGTGTGTGACTCCGCACACCATGCTTATCTACAATATAGATTAAATGGATACTTACAAAATATTGACCAAATGTGATTCTTATTTCAGAATGTTTATTTACACAGCTAGGATTCTGGTATACATCCCAACAAAGTGTTCCAAAATAAAAGACAAAATTTTTAAATTGGGATGATACACTTTAACTTGGTTAAGTGGGTCAAGCTACTACTTTCTAGTTGTCAGCTAGAACCTACGTCGAACACTCGCCCCAAAGGAAAATTTTTTTTTGTCTATCTTATTTTTGTTACACTTGGACTCTACCCAAAAGACCATATATTTTTGATTATGTCAAAGGGGGAGAGAAATAAAAAGGTTCAAGTTTAAAATGTTTAAATTTTTAGAAAATTTAAAATTCCTTGAAAAAGGGGGAGAATAATGAATTCAGGGGGAGTAATGAATTCAGGGGGAGTAACACACGTGCATGTATTTTTTATATGTTACTTGTGATGCATGTTTTACTTATGATATAACTTGTGATTTAAACTTAACTTGAAACCTTAAGTTGTCATAATCAAAAAGGGGGAGATTGTTAGTGTAGGAAGCATTAGCAGATCGAACCAGAGTTTTGATTATGGAACTAGGATCAAGTTAAGTATGTAGTTTGGCTAACCAAGTTGAACTAAGCTTACAGGAGACACAGGTTAAGTCCTAA
>NW_027428813.1:0-22696 GCF_044706935.1 Curcuma longa
TATAATTTTTCATTAATTTATAAGAATTTATGGATATTAATTTGTGTGTTTGATTTTGACAGGAAATTAGTGAAGATAATTATATTTGGAGATCCAAATTAGAAGGAAAATCAACTTGACTCAGCTTCAATTCGGTTCAATCAGAGTTAAAATTGGATTCAACCCAAACCAAGTTAGATTCAAGCCAAATTTCACTCTATACACCCGGTTCAATTGAAATCAACCTAGACCAAATCAAATTGATGCAGCCAACTTCTAATAGGCTCAGCCGGCTCAAAAGGGCCCATCATTTGATTCAACCCAAATCCTATTCAGCCCAATGCTGACCCAACGAGCACAACCCATGTTATCTCAGCCCAAATCTAATTCAAGGTCGGTTCAAATCAATTGCAGCAAGGCGTTTACTGTGGCGCCGGCTCAGCAACAGCGTTAAAAGGGAAGTTTTCGCGGTTCAGCGCAAAGGGAGGCTCGCAGCTCAGGGTCACTGTTTCATTCTCACTCGCGATAATTTCCTCTGTTTCTTCCCCGTTCTTCCTCTGCTTCTTCATCGCTGAGCCTCCGCCCGCCTCTCTTCCCCGATTTCTTGCTCAAAGCCGACCGTCGACATCATCCCGAAAGGTTGCTTCATCGTCGACCCTCCGCTCTTCACTGTCGTTCGGTGTCCGCTGTTGTGAGGGTTCTCCAGTTGCGGACGACCGACGACAAGCCCACTCCTCCGCGTTCCACAGAAGCTCCGACGGTAGTCGGACCTGATCTGTGGTTGCAGTTGGGATTTTGCACCGATCTTGTTCTGCGATTGTAGCTGAGAATCGTCGGCCACCGCTTCGTCTCCGCTGTCAACGGAAGAGATAGGTAAGGTTTCTTAGATTCGGTTCTTCTGAGCTTTGTCTGTGACTTCAGTAGGGTTAAGAGAAACTGTTGAATGATTCCGAACTCATCTTCTTCTGCCGCATCTCTCGATAACCACCCCGGCGAGTCCATTTCCACCGGCACAAGGCTACCTCCGATTGTGTGGCTTCAGTTTGTGATGATCAGGGAATCCCCACTTAAACCCTAGCTTGAATTTCTAGTATAGATTTATCTATTGTTATCTGTTTGTGTTGTTTTATTCCTGTTTGTTTGTTCCCCCCTCTGCCCACTTTTACATTGTAAATACCCACTGATACTCCCTAATTGTGTTCTAACCGTAACAATGAACGTATTCCTAACCCTAATTCTTAACCCTAAATGCTAAACATAATTCCTAACTCTAATCCTAACTATTAATCCTAAATTCTAACTTTGATTCTAACCTAGCTCCTTTGTATATTGTTTATTGTTGAAGATGAGTTCCGGTTGTATGATTCTCTAATTGGTTTTCGGTTTGGTTGTTTGGTATGTAACAGATTTCAGCAATGCAAAAATTCTCAATTATGCTTTGGTTTGAAGTGCATGAGATGTGTGTTGTTCCTATGTGTTTCACTTGGATTTCAATAGCTTTTATGTTATGATGATTGATAATGTACATGCGGATTGGTTAGCTTTGTAAGGTTGGTATTCACTTGTTGGTTAGCTAGAGATGGTACTCACTGTGTTGAATGGATTGAATAGTTGTATTTTGGTAGAGAATGAACTTGATCATGGAAGTTGGGTTTGTAAGGTTTTATGTTGACTTTGTGTGTATAAATCATGGTAGTATGAAATTGTTGATGTGGGATTGAGTTATGGTTGTTGTATTAAACTGTTGTTGAACATGTTCTAGTTGTTGATGTTGGGTTTGTATAGTATAATGTGTTATTGGGTTGTAGATTTGAATAAGCGTGTGAATTGAGATTGTATGAGGGATTCATGTCTTGTTAGTTTATGTAAGGTGAGTGCTGTTGTATGAGATCTATGTTATATGATGTATTTTATTTTGTTGTATGTGTTGGTGCAGGAAGCACTAGCAGATTGAAACAGGATTTTGATTATGGAACTAGGATCAAGTTAAGTATATGATTGTGCTAATCATGTTGAACTGAGTATATAGGAGACACAGGTTAAGTCCTAGTGGAAGCTAGGCATGAAGTCTTGGCAGAGTCAAGTGCACCAGGTGAAGTTTGTGCTGGTCAAGAGGACCACGCCGCAGCAGAAGTCTAGGCTTGGTCAGGAGGACCAAGTTGCAGCAGAAGACTGGGCTGATCAGGAGGATCAGTTGCAGCAGAAGACTGGGCTGATCAGGAGGATCAGTCGCAGCACAAATCCTGGGGGCCGAGGACAGAGCCGAACACAAGTCCAATGAGTCAGGAGAACTCGGTTGACAATCAGGTAAATTCTCCCAAGAGGAGTGGGTGAGGACGCGTTCCCAAGGGGAACATTAGGCGTCGGTCTAACCCAGGATCTTACTGGAGATCCGAAGTTAAGACTCTTAGTTGGTTCTGAGAACTGACTTAAATGGTTATACTTTGCATGTTATTTCACTAACATTTTTTACAGAAAAGAAAAATCGAACGAAAGCTAACTCCGGGTCGAAAAGCTGATTTTTCGGGTTTGGAGTCGACTCAGATGATGGCTGGAGTCGACTCCAACTAAGTCAGCCGAAATCCAGTAGTCTGCGCATCAATTTTCCGCCAACTCGGTCTGGAGTCGACTCAGGTGAGGTTTTGAGTCGACTCAGGCTGATTCAGAGTCAAAACTTATCGCAGTTGATGCCACAGCGACTGGAGTCGACTCAGGAGGCAACTGGAGTCGACTCAGAGAGGATAACAGGTGGAAGCGATAAAACTTCATCTGCCACGTCAGCTGGAGTCGACTCAGATAGGCATTTGAGTCGACTCAGGTGCAGTATAAAAGAAACCCGTGAGCAGCAGTCGGACATCACTTCTTTCCACCCCGAAACTCCGTTCTCGCGACTCCCAAGCTCTTATTCTTCGACGTCGGTGCTGTACGCGATCCAAGTCACTTCGAATCACACCGCAACGCCGAGATCAACTTCCGGGGAGCTACTGCATGATCAAAAATCGGTAAAAGTTCATTTTCATTATTTCTATTGTACCGAGCTTTTGTAAATGATTCGTATTTGTATTTTTGATACACTTGCTGTCGAAAGGGGGCAAGTGCCTTAGTGGAATTGCCCAAAGAAAACGATCAAGGACCGTGGGTCTTGGAGTAGCAGTCTAGGGCTATGAACCAAGTAAACAAAATTGTCCATTATTTTACTTAGCTTTGTTTTCGCTTCTATACACACTCGAGATTTACAAAAATCGAAAAGCGTGTAACACACTATTCACCCCCCCTCTAGCGTGTTTTCGATCCTACAGTATGTAGTATACTGTAACTTTTATATTTATATATGTTGTAGGAATAAGAATCTAAGTTGTATGTTAAACTTGTGTGAATTGTTGTTATCCATTGTTGTGATTAGGAATAAAGTGTTATTTTGTAAATTGAGGATAAATGTGTTGTGTAACCATGTTGTTTATTTGTGTAGGGTTGTAGGAAAGTATGTTGTATTATTGAACTTTTGATTGAATGTAACTATTGTATATTGAACCATGGAATGTTTAATTGATGTGAATATGTTGTTGTAGGTATTATGATTTATACTTGTACATGTTGTATTAATTTGAATTCATGTTGTATATTAATTTGTGATAATGAATAAAATTGTAGAAAAGATTGTTTGTGTAAATAAAACATGTGTAGGTTAAAATTGTATGTTGATGATTGTTGTTTGTTAAGTTATGACTTGTATTAATAAATTGATAATGTTGATGATGCTTAAATAATTAGATTTAGTTATTCATGATTAGTGGAACAATTTGTACATTATGGAACTTGTTGTACGTATTATGTGTAAATAGGATGCATGAATTGTTTAAATTGTAAATGTTGTATACTTAGTATTCTTTTCTTAATTATAGGACTTAATTATTAATAAATGGAATTTGTATCTAGGAATGTGTTCCGGCTCGATGCCGATGATGATCACGCCACCGGACAATAGAATGCCATGTCAACCTTGGATTACCCATCGATGAGAAGGACCTGGAGAAGCAAGAGCTGAACGAGCGGATTAGCAAAGCGCCGGGGAATCCCGACGTGGTCACTCCGACGCTCAAGTCAGGAATAGAAAAAAATGAAGTGGTAGAATGCGTAAGAATTCAAGATGGTTTATTGTCATACCTGCGGGGTTTATATAGAGATGGCAGGAGTGATATCCTCGGATCTCTTTGTTTGCAATTGGTTATAGAGGCGAGATCAGCGGATCGATCTTATGACAAATTTCGAACATCTGATGATTTAACAACGTGAGTTATCTTCCTTTGACGGCTAGGATCGTGCGGGACCAGGTAGGAGGACTTGGTCTCTATCCTAATCCTTGTAGGTAAGTTACTAAGCTTGATGAAAAGGTTAGTGTGTTGATCCGCTAACATCTGTCCAGCAACCTGAGGTAGGAAATGGGCGATTTGTATGAGTGGCAGGGATGTGAAGGTATGCCGCTAGCCTAGATGGGTTGATGAGCTGAGCTAGGTATGCACCCGAGCTCTCTATGTACGCCATAGCTGAAGAAGTGACTTGTCGAACTCTAGGAGCGTATTTGTTTAGGAACTCAAGTGCTGGTCGAGTTCTCATATAAACTACCGAGCTGTCGGAAATGGCTGGCCAAGCTTATGGTGCGATACTAGGATCAGGTCCCGATGTCTAATCCCGATGTAAAGATCAGATCATGAGGTCAACATGTGATGCCGGGACCAAGTCATGAGGTCGGCCTGTGATACTGGGACCGTGTCATGAGGTCGGCATGCATGTGATGCCGGGACCATGTCATGAGGTCGGCATGTGATGCTGGGGCCGTGTCATGAGGTCGGCATACGATGCCTGTACTTTGTTGGGCTTATCGCAAAATGGGCAGAGTGTATATACCCTTGTTCCAAGTATTGCGGCCTACGATGACTTTATAATGAGGTGGGTATATGAAGTCAGTTTGATGCTACTATGATCGTATGAGATTGGATCATATAAACACTGAGGTTAGGACGAGATCAATCTATATCTTAAGTCCTAATCCTGTGCCGACCTTTCGGTGAGGTTGGTGATGAATTATTGTGCAAGACTGAGCTTTGTAGGGGGAGAGGCTGAAGAGATTTGACCTCCTGGTGAGGTCGGACGTAGACTGAAACTTCCAGGAGGTCATCTTAAGTATCAAGGTATGCGTCGACCTCTTAATGAGGTTGGCGGTTTGCTAGGTCGGCTGTTTGCTTGGGGCGCGAATATTGTGTTGGGATCGAGGCGTTCGTTAGAGGGGGTGAATAGCATTTTTCGATCCTTCTCTGCGAGATTGTTAGAAACAAAATGATAATAGTAAAGTATAAAGATCAAACGCTAACCCGGTTATTTACTTGGTATCCGCCTCAACGAGGTGACTAATCCAAGGATCCACACACGCAGCCGACGATTCCACTATGAAAACAACCTCCTTCTCGAATCACGCTTTGAAGGCGGAGAAACCTTCACAACAGAGTTTCTTCCTCGTACAAGATTTATAGTGAGGTTCAGGAGGAAGAGAAAGAGTTTTAACAATGTAAAAGAGCAATCAAGAAGATGAAAGAATCAGTGTATATTTCTCTACGACGTTGACTGCTCCTTTTTATAAAATTCAGTGCACCAGTCGACTGATCCTAGGGCCAGTCGACTGATGGGCTTCAACAGCTATTTAATACGTATTTAATTGGCCAGCTGTCGCCCAACGACAGTCTACCAGTCGACTGCTCCAACACCAGTCGACTGGTATCAGTCGACTGTTCCTCTCGACTGATCTTTCTGTTTGACTCCAATCGACTGAATTTCAAATTTCAGTCGACTGATACTTCTGAACTTGGCTGTGTGTTCTTCGGATCAACTCCAGTCGACTGCTGGCAGGGCCAGTCGACTGACCAAGCTGAAAATTTCCTTTTTCAGCATCTTCTTCATCCCTTAGCCTTGACACAAGTCTTCAAACGTCTTCCACAAGCGTCGTGCACTCCCTTGCACTCGCTTGACACGTTTTCCTCGACTTTGTCGTGCTAAGACTTCTCTTGCCAAGAGGCCTCGCCTTCGGGACTTCGTCCTTTGCTGAGAGGCCGCGCCTCCGGGACTTCACCAAGTGCCAAGACTCACCCATTCTTGGACTTTCCTGTAAACTCAAGTCACACATGTTAGATCAACAAACATTGCCTAACTTAAACTGATTCAGCCAAACATTAAAATCCAAATTGCTTGAGGCAAAATTGCCCCAATATATTGAACCCAAGAGGAGGAGAGGTCTGGACATTTTTGGATGAAGGCTAGGAATACCTCATATCTGGTACTGAGGAGTTGGTTATCCTCTTAGAGAGGTCAACCTTCTTTTGCCTTTATTATGACTTAAAGAGATCGGGATCTCTTTACCCTTGGTCCACGTCATTGCCAGAGATTTTCCCCGGATCTTACTCATCATCCACGTCACTACGAATTATTCTCGCTAGATCACAAGCCTCTTGACCTAGTTTAGTCGAAGGAAGTGGTATCTGTTGGGTTGCAAGGGTGCAAACATAGTCCCACATCTAAAGCACATGGAAAAGATCATGCGGTTAAAAGGATGAAAAGTATCTCCATTGGCATGAGGCCTTTTGGGGAGAGCCCAAGAACAAAGCCATGAGGGTTTAGGCCCAAAGTGGACAATATCATACCATTGTGGAGATATTTTGATTCCATCGGTACTAACAAGTGGTATCAGAGCGAGACCACTCTTCACCGGACTAACCGCCGGATGAGCCATGATCCAGATCTAACCATGTGCTTTGAACCTTAAAAACAAAGGAAGTGGGTGCTCCCGTGTCTGAATCAAGAGGGCCAGACACCAGGTGAGAAGTCCTAGTAGGTCGGGTGGACCGAGGGGCAAAAAGTCCTAGTTGCGACTAGGTGAAAGTGCTAGTAGGTCGAGTGGACCGAGGGGCAAAAAGTTCTAATTGCGGCTAGGTGAAAAAGTCTTGGTGGGTCAAGGATTCAGGAGGGATCTGTGGTCCTTTGTTTGAGGGGGGGATTGTTGGGTTGCAAGGGTGCAAATATAGTCCCACATCTAAAGAACATGGAAAAGATCATGGGGTTAAAAGGATGGAAAGTATCTCCATTGGCATGAGGCCTTTTGGAGAGAGCCCAAGAACAAAACCATGAGGGTTTAGGCCCAAAGTGGATAATATCATACCATTGTGGAGATATTTTGAATTCCATCGGTACTAACAGTATCTGACTGACTAAACTTGAGTTGAACTCAAACCGTGAACGCCTCTTTCTTCTTTGATCTAATTTTAATGAAGGCTGTTCTGGTAAGTTTTTTGCCTTATTTATTGCTTTATCTCGTCCCTTGATTTTTTTTCCAATGGTGGAGATGAAGTGGCCGTTTTAAACTTAAACGCGCTTTCCTTCTTCTTCCCCGTTATTCGCTGATTCGCCTCCGTAAACCCTAATCTCGTTTTTCAGCCTTCGTGTTCTCCGTCGTCCCTGCTCGCACTTCGTCAGCAACCCTTGCGTTTTCGTAAGTTGCCCTGGTTTCCTTCTAAGTTCAATTAAGTGCTTTCGTTAATCCGTTGTTGCCTTCGCGTCCCTTGGTTTTCCCTAACCCTAGTTTTTCCTCGCGCCACCACTTGCCAGCCGTACCTTCTGGTTCACCCCCTCCCCTTAGCGTTCTCCTTGAGCTTCATTGCTTGCTTCCGCTGTCTATCTTACAGTTCGATTAGTTTTCCTCGGTGTATTCGAATTCTTATCTTACAGTCGCTTTAAATCCTCCCCGATGTCTGCACATGTTCCGTGGTACCAGACTTGTAAGCCTTCCATTTTCAACGAGGATGATGAGATCCTGCTTAGGGCCCAGTATGACATTCCCCTCGACCACGAAATCCTAATTCCTACCCGTGTTCAGAGACCTCACGAGCCTCCCCCGGGGTATGTGGCCTTCTTCCGAGGATTGATAGAAGGAGGCCTATGTTTTCCCTTGCCCTTTTTCCTCCAAAACCTAGCCTCCTACTTTCAATTTTCGCTTTCTCAACTTGTCCCGAATTCCTTTCGTTTAGTCTGCAGTGCCTCCATCATATTTAATGTTTACCAAATTCCTGTAGATCCTACCACCTTCCATTACTTCTTCTTCCTCAAGAAAGGATGGAGAGGTGTGGTTTATCTAGCTGCCCGAGCCTGGCCACAACTTTCTAGATAAATACCCGACCTCTCACAAGGGTTGGAAGAACAAGTACTTTTTCCTTAAACCTCCTCGACCTTATACCTGGCCCACCTTCTGGCATCCAGAACCCCTCCCCCAACCAAGTTTGGATCAGTACAGGTTGAGTCATACCTTTCTTACAGCTAATGAGATCTTATCCGATCTCAAATTTGATGTAAATGTCTTGATAGCTAACGAGGCCCTCTTGTACAAAGCTGGCTTGAGTCCCAATAACATCCCTATGGATGCTTCTTTAAGTAAGTTTTCTTTACGTTATATGATGTTCATTTTTAATACTAACTAATTTTTCTTCTTCTTATTTTGGTAGGAGAAGTCATGTTGAGTGCTTCGGTTAAGAAAAACATGAAGTGGGACCTCACCACCACTGACAGCTGGTGGGTGTCTGAAGATGTTGCTGGATCTTCTGGTGCTACTCCCCGAGCAGGGAGATTCTGCTGCTGCTGTTGAGCCCAGGAGTTCTGCAGCTGTTGATGAGCCCAGGAGTTCTGCAGCTGCTGATGAGCCGAGGACTTCTGCTGTTACTACTGATAAAGATGGGCTGCCTCAGTCGATCCCCTCCGAGGATCCTGTCTATATATATGCCTCCATCTTGGACCTTTTGAAGGGCAAACCTCCGACATAGTTGTGGATGTCGACAACTATACAGTGGGCCGAGCCAACGCCAGGTGCATCAGTGCCCGAAACCCCTACTTCTGGGACGACCAGAGAAACCCGTTCAAAGAAGAGGAGCAAGGAAGAGGGGAAGCAGACTTCGGAAGCCCCGGGAAGGCCAGAAACTGTTATTATAGATATCCCTGAGGCCGAGATTTTAGAGGATCAGGTCCCCCCTTCTGAGCCAGAGCCCTTGGCCATTTCTCCCTTGAGGTCCCTTCCTTCGGAACTTCGCACCAAGCAGCGTCATGACAAAGGAAAATCCCCGCCACTTCATCTGAGACAGCCTCTGGCTCCTAGTGCACCTGCGAAGTCTGCGAAAAAGTCCAGAGTGGTTCGTCCACCTCGGGCTCCCCTTACTAGTTCGGGGTCGTCTCCACAGACCGCTCTTGCCGACCAAGCTGAAAGAGCTTGCACTTCGGTGGAAGACTATCGTCGATATGAAACAGAGGTTCTCCCAAAGCTGCCTAATGACCTGTTGTGCCAGCGCATAAACGGTTCTCTTGCCAAGGTATATCTATATTTCTTTTCTTCCTTTTACGAATTATTCCTAACACTGTGGTTGTATTATTGTGTTTGTCCTCAGGTATTGAAGGAATATCAGGAGCTGGAACGTAGGGTCCCGCGCCTAGAGCTGGCCAACCGTCAATTAGAGGTTCAGGTGGCCGAGCTACAGGGCCAACTAAAAAGTTCTGTTCTTGAGACAGAGATAACTGAAGCTAAAGCTGCTGCGGAGAAGGCTTGTTTAGAAGCCGAGGAAGCTCGTGCTGAGGTAAACAGACTCTCAGCAGATTCCTTGAAAATGAAGAAGGATGCTGAGCTCCGGACGAGTCACTTATTCAGCTGGAGCAAGAACTACAGGTTTCTCAAACTGCTATGAAGGCCTCCCAGGGGAAAAAGCCCAGGTCCAAGAGGAGGTAAACCACTTACGGAGGAGAAAGACAAAGTTAGAAGCTGATTTGGCTGCTTATCAGGAAAGGTTTGATCGAGAAAAACAAGAAGCTACCACTCAAATGCAGTCCCTAGAGTTACAATTGGCCGAGGAGAAGAAGCTGCGCGAACAATTAACTTTGGATCATGGAAAGACTATATCCGTTCTTCGCTTAAAGAATTGGCTACGCTGAAGGAAGATGAGGAACGACAGTGGCAGGTGAAGAAGGCTGCCTTCTTGAAGTCGCCAGAATTTTATGAGTTGCTAGGGGCGAAGACTAGCAAAATGCTGCTATACGGGTTTGACAGTGCAGGGAAAGCAATTTGTACGATCTGGTCTGATACCAAAAGGGTTTGATCTCAACTTTCTGGATCCTCTCAAAGTGTGGGAGGAGCTTCTGGAGTCAGAGAAACAGGACTGAGAAACTTGTTGATGATTTTGATCAATCCTTGTAATATTGCTTTTTGCACTCTTCTTTATGTAGTACGTGGCTTGACTTTCAAATCTTCTTGATATGGTTTGTGCTTAATATGCTTAGTGGTTATTAGTAATGAATATGGTCATATCCATGTTTTTATGTTCTGTGCTTATGTCCTGGTCAAGCTTGGTTTTTTTATCTCCTGAGCCTGTTTTCAGGGCTTGATATGTATTGTCTGGTTTTTGCTAAACTATTTCCGAGCTCTGCTTACTTCGTATTACTTTTCCTGAGAGTTTGATACTTGCTTCACCGAGCTCTTATACAAGTTTGTTTTGCTTCCTAAGACGCATGCCGAGCTCTACTGGCCATACCTTGTATGGGCGCTGAGCTCGGTATATGTTGGTTCTTATTCCCGTGTATGTTTTTTAAACAGGTCCCTGCTTTAAGGGTTTCTAGATGGGCTTTATGGCTTGATTGTTTCGCTTAATACAAGACTGAGTCTTCCATAAAGATAGCTATATTATGACTAAGTGTGCGTACTTTTTCTTATGACGGAAAGAGTGTGTTAGAATATTTCCAACACAATTATAAGATTTCGGGTATCCTAATATAAGTAGCTTACCGCCGCCCTATATACAACTGCACATACTGTTTCCTTGTATCCCCTTAGGTTTTTTTGTCGCCGTCCTCCTTAACAACCTTTCTTCCAATCTCGCCGTTTCCACCAGGTACTTTCGCCGGTATATTTATTATTCCTTGCGTGCAGGTGCCTGTTAAGTTGCATTGTTGCTTATTCGGCCTGGTTTTGTTTTTAATTTGCATGGCTTCTTTATCTCCTTCAATTCCATGGTTTAAGACCCGTCGCAGTGTTTATGATTCAGGACGTCGTTGGCCTGTTCAGAAGTCAATTCGAGATTCCTTTGATCATGCCCTCTATGTGCCCCTGTCTGATCAGAGGCCTTGTCGACCTCCTACAGGCCACATAACTGTCTTTTATGACCAGATGACTAGTGGTCTTAGATTTCCTATCCCTTCCTTCTTTTTAGAATTGGCTCAGTACTATCGTCTCAACCTTTCCCAACTAGCACCCAATTCTTATCGTCTTATTTGTGGTACGGTCATTATATGTCGGCTGTATCAAATTTCGCTGACCCCTGCCTTGTTTAATGCCTTGTATGCCCTGCGTCGGTTTGAATGCGGGGTTTTTTACTTCTCGGCTAGGCAAGGACTTAGTTTTTTGACTAAGTATCCGACTTCTCATAAGGGTTGGAAAGATTGCTTCATCTTCATCAGGCCTCCTCGATCCTATGCATGGCCTACCCTGTGGTGCGACCGATCTACCTTCGGTTCCTACTTCAGGTCGGATACGCCGATCTCCTGCTTTCTTAGAAGCATCTGCTAGACTGGAGGGATTAAGTTTCAATGTCAATGATCTGGTGGAGAACGAGGCTTTGTTATACCGAGCAGAGCTCAGTCCTATCCAAATCCGGCTAGGAGATCGTTTAAGTAAGAGTTTCCTTTGGTAACTGACTTCACTGTTGCTCATTAACCTTTTGTTTTCTTTGCAGGTCGCATTATGTTGAATGCTTCCATGAACAAGGTCCTCAAGTGGGACCTAACCCGTCTAGAAAGCATGTGGGCGTCTGGAGATCCTACCGAAGACCCTGGCGCCCTACCCCCGTCTCGTGCTCCTGCGATGAGCCGAGCTGCCGGCGACACTCCTCCTTCCAAGACCAGAGATGATGGGTTGGCTCGAAATGCTCCCGAGCTGAAGAAAGCAGCTATCCCCGAGGGCTCTTCCAGACCTCAATCGTCTGGAGCTGGTCGGCAAAAGAAGCAAAAGATCCGACCTCCTGGTGGGATGGTCGAGGAGGATCTATTAAACAAGCGTCGGTGCTCAGCTGATGCCGAGCATACTAGTTCAGAGCCTCCCGCTTTATCCCGACCTCCAGCCTTTCGACCTAGAGATCGGGGTTGTCGTGACAAAGGTTCGAGAGATGCAAGTGCCTTCTTCTTCTCTTTTACCTAGTGCGGTGGCGGCCGATGAGCCGAATATTGTGGAACCTTATGTGCCCCACTCCGTTCCGGTAACGGGTATGCAGATTGACCCTGGGAGTTTATTCTCCCGCACTGTCTGCGAAGCTGCTACTGAGCGCTTAGAAGCTCACCAGAGGCTTCTTCCCCAGCTCGGGATGGTGGAACTGAGTGAGCATTTATACGAGTCCTATATCAAGGTATATCTTTTCGCGTTGGGGGTATTTTACAATATCGTGAGCTAACTAAATTTTTGTTTGCAGACCGGTATGGAACAGAAAGCTTTGCACCGTCAAGTGGTCAGGTCGGAGAAATACATCGCCCGGATGGACAATGAGATAACTCGTTTGTGAGCAGAACTGGCCGACCGACCTCCTATGCCTCAAGGTTTGTCCGAGGCTTTGCGGGACGTGGACTTAGCTCGGGCCGAGGTGATGACGGCCCAAAGCGCTCAATCAAAAGCGGAGGAAGAGGTTAAAAAATGGAAGGCGAAGGTCCAAGAATTGTATCATGCTAAGAGACAACTTCAAGAGTCCTGCCTACAGGCGGAGCGCTTGTCTACGCAATGAGAGACCGACCTGGTTGGGGAAGAGATCAGATTCAGCAGTTGAAGGTTGACTTTGCTAAGGAGCGCAAACAGTGGGTTCAGCAGTTATCAGAAGCTCGTACTAAAGAAGAACAGCTCGTCTCCGAGCTCAACGCGACCCAAGTAGAGATGGAAGATATACAAACGAGGGAGGAAGCTCGGTTTGCGAAGTGCCACCAGACCTTCCTTTCTTCTCCCGAATTTTACCATTTGGTTGCCTTGAGGGCCGGCAAAATGATGGAGTATGGTTTTGATGGCGCCATTCTCCAATTCATGAGGTGGGGCCTTATTGCTTGAGATGCAGACCTCAGTTTTCTGGATTTAAAGGCAGCATTGGAATGCTTTACCTGAGGTCGTTCGACAAGATTATCCTATTTCTGAGGGGTTACCGAACTCGAGGTCCCTGCAGTTTCCGTAGGCCAGGTAGAAGTGTTCATGGTACCAATCGATCTCCCTCCTGCTACCCACGTATCGGAGTCTATGGACCTCCTTGCTTCCAAAGGTCAGGAGTCGACTGCCAAGGTCTAACGAACCTCGACTTCTCTTTTTGCTTTACCTTCTTGCTTTTATGTGTCTAAGGTGTGATTTTTTGATTTTTGATGGGTTGATCCAAATAATCCTATTGAGCTCCTACTTGGTGTCTCTGAGTAAGTTTTTTTGTTTGGTCTGAACATAAATAAATATTTCACGAGTGATTGTGTCAGATATGCATGTCAGTCGTTCTTCCAGGGTTGATGTCTTTGCTCCTCCACCTTATTCTTTATAATTGCATATTTCTACTCTTTTGCTTGGAGATCTGCTTTTTATATATTTTGCTTAACAGGATGTGATTTAGAGCCAAAATGATGCATTATTGATGGTGGAGCAAATAGTGGAGAAAAGAGGCTCACACTGGCCGTGCTCGCTGTCACGGGTGAGTCTCTTATGTAGCAAACACGAAGAAATGGAGGAGAAGAAGAAACAAGGCAGAACACGGCTGTGCCTACCAGGCACGGCCGTGCCTCATATACTTAGACACGGCCGTGTAACACCAGGAGACACGGTCGTCCCCCCAACAGAGAGACGACAGCAGGGGCCGTGCCTATCAGGCACGACCGTGCCCACTTCTTCAGGCTGATCCAACTTTGGTCGTGCCTCACAGGCACGGCCGTGCCTCCCAACAGAGACACGACCCTGTGAGACCGTGCCTCACAGGCACGGGCGTGCCTTCCAACAGAGCCGCAACCTTGTGAGACCATGCCTCATAGGCACGGGCGTGCCTAGCAACAGAGCAGCGGCTGCACACGGCCGTGCCTCCTAGGCACGGCCGTGTGACGGAAAGTACACGGGCGTGTCTACCTATCAATCTGGACAGTTCTATACTTAAAGTAAAACGGGCATAACTTTCAGCTCCGAATGAACCATAGGCCGTACCACCCCTCAAGACATTATGTAATGGAAGGGATGAACTTAGCCTATGGTAGGTAAGCATCTAAGGCTGGAAATATCTAGAAGCACGGTAGCATGATGACTTGACTTTAAGTAAGGTTTTGATACCGAATAGACTAAGGTCACTTTTTGTACTAAGCACGGAGAACTTCTTCTTAGGCCTTATTTTAATGATTTCAAGTATCATGCTCACCATTGTTATTGTTTGATAAGATTTGATTGATGTGCTAGGAATTATGATGTTGTTATATATTTCTACTTGAATCTAGATGCAGGTTTTTACTTGAGGACAAGCAAAAGTTTAAGTCCGGGGGTGTGATGTGTGTAGGGTATACATGTATTTTTACTACTTTTATTGCACATCTTTATGCATTTTATGATGTTACTCTGTGTTTGTCACATCCTTTATCCATGCATTAGATATATTTTCTCTATTTCCTAGTTCGGAGGTCTGCTCTCGTATTTGTGCATTTGCAGGACAAAATTTGGAGTGAAATAAGGCGAAACGGAGAAAGAACAAGGCACGACCGTGTTTCAAAGAGCAAAGCAGAGATCGTGCCTACAAGGCACAACCGTGCTTCATCCATCCGAGCCAAGCCAACAGCCGTGTCTATGATACACGGTCGTGCCAACCCTTACAGAAGACCAGCTGCTCCAGTCTGTGCCATAAAGCACGGTCGTGCCTTTAATCCAGAGCTAACCAAACACGGGTCTTGCCTACAAGGCACAGTCGTGTCCCAGTACCAAAGGCACAAGTGGCTGGAGCCGTGCCTATGAGGCAGACAAGGTCATGGGGTCATGCCTATAAGCACGACTGTGTCTATTTTCCAAAACAAGACCTGTTTAAGGTCATGCCTATTAGGCAGGGCCGTGTGACGGAATGCTTGAGGCGTGCTTCTTGGGCTCATGCCATGAGGCACCACCGTGTGGCTTCTAGGGGCATATAAATACCCTTTCATTAAACCCTGAAAAAGGGGGGAGCTCTTGGAGGTGAATCAAGGACACCATATTTGCGATCCGGAGAAGAATTCAGCGATCCATCCATCCGTTGAGGACTGCTTCACCAATTCCATCCACCATCGACGAGGAGACTACAAGTCAGGGAAGATTGTACCCATTGATAAGTCTTTTTCCCTTTTTCTCTTTCAGAATTAGGAGCAAGATAAACTACTTTCTCTCTTCTTTGCATTGTATTTCCTCTGTCATGGAGTAGATCTCTAGATTCTAGGATGTAGGAGGAATTGAGATCTAAATGGATGATTGTAATAAATGAATTTTACAATTTACCATTTTCAAGGATATGATTATGCTTTGCTATGTGGATTTGTGCCTTGTATTTATATGATGAAATGTTTGTGAAGGCTTGATTTCATATAGATGAGAGTGAACTATGGTTTAATTGAAATCTTAGGATCATATGACCGGGATGCCTTGTGACAGAAGGTGAACCTTTAACCGGACTTTCCAAGGAGATTCTTAAACTATAATGAATTCTCATGAGAGATAACTAACGGTTATTGATTATTAGGAAGAGGTCCTTAATTGGGTACTCGGTGACAGAGAGTAGGATACTAGTAGTATTGTTGGAGTGCCCGGTGACAGCGGGAGAGCTATAGAACCAGACTATCTATGATATCATCTCGGACTAGTAGTCGTAACATTAGAGGAGTCATGATTATTACAAAAGTCCTGATGAGGTCTAATTGGATATCTTGGTTAGAATCTCTGCATTGGTATAATCATTGAGGAATGATAAGGAATCCATGATCAATCAACCATAATCTTGAGGAATCCGAAATCCTAGGATCGTTTCCCAATCCTGTCATTTAGTTGATTTCCTCTTTGATTGAGGTTTAGGTACTTGACTTTTCTTTCTCTTCCCCCATCACCCAAAACTCGTATGTTCGCAACTCTATTTGTGTAAAGTTTAGTGATTTAATTCCATGATCCTTGTGGTTCGATATCTTTTATTACTTGATAACATCCGTACTCTTGCAGGAGCCTATAAAAAAACTTAATAGCAACCGCAAGTACATGGTCGTCGTCAAGTAATAAAAAGGTTGAATCCACAGGGACTATTGATAGCTATAGTGATATCACAAGGCTAGTTATCTAGACTCTAAAGGAAGCGAAAAGGTTGAGGATTGTGGGTATGGTAGGGAGAGATTGATTAGCTTGGGGATTTATGGGATGAGATGGATAAGTTTAGGATTTCAGATTCACATCAATGCTAGGTAACGTCCCTAATCCATGTTTACTCCCTCACTCTCCATGTTTACCACCTTGTAGGGATGCTAACTAAGATACCAACTTGACCTTGTCAGGCTACGTTGGCATTTGACCTTGAAGTCCTATGTGGTGGCCCTCCAGTAAAGGTGACGCCAAAAAGTCTGATTAAAGGTTAACCCTCTGTCACAGGACACCCGGTCATACGATCCAAACGTCATACCCTCTGTCACCAAGTACCCCTATTAAGGACCTTGTCCTGGTGGCCACCAACCATTAGCTATCCCTTATGGAAGTTTACCACTATGTAGGAATCACTTCAGAAATTTTGTTAAAGGTTCACCTTCTGTCACAAGGCACCCGGGTCATACGATCCTAAGATCTCCCTACACAGTAATCTACCCCCTCATAATCATGTACATGCGCTCACACAAACATATCATCAAACAAGTTCAAGGCACACAATACATGAAACAAGTGTAAACTCTTCATAGAATAGGAAAAAATAACATAAACTAGTTCTTACATCACCATCATTACATTAATGTTTATTCTACATCCTAAACTCAAAAATCTATTCCATTACAAGAAGATTACAACAAGTATATAAGAAAATAGTCATCCATAAAAGAGGGGAAGACTTATCTTGAAGCTCAAACATCCTTAGAAGATCTTCTTGTTCTGGCATAGGATGGATCGGTGAAGATGAAGCGTTTAGGGCCTCCCCCAGAGTGGGGAGGCGCCGCCCCCAAAGCCAAGACCTTCAGGTTTCCCTAGATCCCAAGATAACCCAAAAGGGTTGCAAAAAGAAATATTTATAGGCTCGAGGCACAACACGATCGTGTCTTCGTGGCACGCCCCAAAAGCTCGGACCAAACCCTCCGCTGGCATGGTCGTGCATGTTAGGCACGGCCCAAATGTATTCTTGCTTTGAAAGTGAGACATGGCCATGCCTCCTAGGCATGGCTCCAAGCTGGTCTCAATCTGAAAAATGGGCACAGCCGTGCCTCCCAAGCACAACCCCAAGCTAGTCTCCATTTGGAAGGTGGGCACGGTCGTGCCTCCCAGGCACTGCCCCAAGATGTCTCAGCTCTGAAAAGTGACATGGTCATGCCTAGTAAGTACGACCCCAAACTGGCGTTATTCTGTTTGAAAGCATGACCGTTCCTGGTAGGCACGGCCATTGATGGGTCCTTCTGTGGAAGGGGCACAGTTGTGCCTAGTAGGCACGACCTAGAGTTGTTTTCAATCTGTAGGAGGGATACGGCCATGTTTTGCTTTGTTGTTCTTTTTCCTCCATTTCTTCGTGTTTGTTGCGTAAGAGACTCGCCCGTGATGACGAGCACGGGTAGTGCGAGTCTCTTTTCACCACTTCTTGTTCCACCATCAAATGTGCATCATTTTAGCTTTAAATCATATCCTATCAATCAAAAATATACAAAGAGCAGATCTCTGAGCAAAAGAGTAAAACATGTAATAATAAAGAAATAAGGAGTGATAAAGTAGATCATATGCAATGAATTACAAGTATATGAGCATTAAACAAGGCTAAAAATCATATATAACCTACGCTCATCATACTTCTAGACTTAAACTTTTGCTTGTCCTCAAGCAAAAATCTGCATTTAGATTCATGAATTGAAAGAATAGGGTATCATAATCTCTAGTGAATCACAACTGATCCTATCATATAGTATCATTGGTGAGCTATGCATTAAAATTACTTAAATGTGGTCTAAGAGTTAGTTCTCTGTGCTCGATGTAAAATGTGGTCATGGATTTTAAAATGTCAAATCTTAATCAAAGTCAAGTTGTCATCTAACTAGTTTTCCTTATGCTTCCAATGATAGACACTTACCTGCCACTCGCATGGTTCATCCCTCTCAAAAATGCTTTGCACCATATACACAAGGTCTCAAAGGAATACTCGGTATCAAGAGAAACATGATGGATATTTCCCCAATAACCCTTATCGGTCTCAAAGGGGTATCTAATCAGTTTCCACTCACAAGACTGTTTCCCCCCCCCCCCTTTTTTTCTCAAACAAGTGTTGCGACCATAAGAAGGCGTTGCAACCATAATAGATATATTAGTTTGGGATCTAGAATTTTTCAAGTGAGCTTTCATGATCTGAGTTTATCTAGTAACCAAAATATAGTTGAGAGATCACCTTAAAAGCACAAGTACTTATGGTTCTATGAATCATGACTAATTTTAGACTTTCTACTATCAAACCTAGGCATAGTATAAAGAGATCCTAAAACTAGGCCAAAACTCAAATTCTTTCAATAAAAACATAGCACACTTCATGCTACTAAGGATAGGAAAGATCAGATCATCAAACATACTAACTCCAAATATCAAATTAATGAAATCTAAAATAAGCGTGCTAGCATTTTTACAAGAAGACAAACCATCAATGATGTGATAAGTGATGCCGCTAGCTGAAAAAATTTATTATGCATGAAGAAACCAAAAGAGATATAACTAAATCTGACTAAGAACCCAAAATATGTACATCTCCCCAGACTTACATTTTTCTATGTCTCAATGAAAATAAAAAATATTAATGGAGCAGAAATATTATTGAGAGAAATTACCCAATGAAGCTCAAAAGATGTTCAGGGCCTTTAGTTATTTATTTCCTCTCCTCAAGGTAAGTACACTTCTCCATATTAATGAAACTTTTAAAAGAAAATATAACAAGAAAAAGTAAATAAAGGGTTTGTAGGTTAGGAAACAAAATAAAGCATAAAAGAAAGTAAAGAAAGAAACCAACATGGAAACAAAGAAGGAAACTTGGGTTGCCTCCCAAGTAGTGCTTGTTTAAAGTCTTTAGCTTGACCTTTATTCTTATTAATTAAACCTCGACTGTGAAGGTGTAAGATACTTTAGAACCCTACGGTTGAGAGTCCTGAGCTTGTCATTATATATGCTCATATACAAATGGTTACTACTAATAATCCCATATAATAGCTGTGAAAGATTTGTATGCGAATCATAATCAAAAAATTTTCTACCACAAATATGCTTGAGAAAAGATAGATTGGTAAGCATAGGTCTATTAAAATAAATAGTATCTTTACCAATCACAAAGTTTAGCAAGTCATCAAACATATTTGAGGGTAAAGTGCGCCTTGGTGCGGGTTGAAGATCAACTAAGAAAAGTGATTCTTGGTAACCTCTAATGCACAAGTCCCTACACTAACCCTTTCAACGACTCCTAATCCTGCATTATCCATAACGTTTAGTGATTGTGGAATAGAAGAAAATGATTCTTGAAACTTTTTCACCATAGTACGAGTCCCTACATATCTTCTTACTGTTGGAATGCAATCAAAGTCCCACATTGAAAATACATGGAAAAGATTATGGGTTTATAAGATGGAAGATATCTCCATTGGTATGAGGCCTTTTGGGTTGAGCCCAAGAATAAAACCATGAGGGTCTAGGCCCAAAGTGGGCAATATCATATTATTGTAAAGATATTTTGATTCCATCAGTACTAACAATTTGTATCAGAGCCATGGTCTATGTAGAACCATGTGGGGACCCTCGGGAAAAAAATGAAGGAAGTAGGGGAGGCTCGGACTATGAGAAACATGGCGGCCTAACCATGAGGAACATGGCAACCAAACCATGAGGAAAAATAGCAGCTAGACCATGAGAAACATGGCAGCCGGACCATGAGGGAAAATGGTAGGGGGGCTTCCAGTGGTCCTTTGGTTGAGACGAGGATTATTGGGATGCAATCAAAGTCTCACATTGGAAATAAATGAAAAACATCATGGGTTTATAAGATGGAAGATATCTCCATTGGTATGTGACCTTTTAGATAGAGCTCAAGAACAAAACCATGAGAGCTTAGACCCAAAGTGAACAATATCATACTATTGTGAAGATATTCTGATTCCATCTCTACTAATACTTACAATATCATCAATAGCATGATAGAGTAAATTTTCAAATAAATCCTAAGTGAAATCTTCAACCTTTCTATGTTCAGCATCTAAAATCTTTTTGTCATAATTTTCATAAAAATTTATCTGTCTTAAACAATCATAGCAAATAGGTTGTGATGACTCCTATTCTTCATGTGTAGGGATGCATCCATGTTTCTCTCCACTAAATTTGTAGACAGGGTCAAGTAAAAGTAATAAAATTGGATAAGTTTTATCACATGTCAATCAGCACCACAAAGCGCATAATAATCATCAGCATACAACACAGCTAATCTTAAGTTTTTTAATTGGAGTCATCGATGTGTACGAGCATCCATTTAGTCCTAAGAAAAAGAAAAATGCTATGAATTTTCAATATTTGAATTTTTTTTGTGTTTTTTGAAGTCTAGAGTCACTAAGATTGCTAGTTACTAAAGCTAATAGCAACAGTCCCCGGCAACGGCGATAAAAATTTGATAGCTACTGCAAGTATATGGTCGTCATCAAGTAATAAAAAGTATCAAATCCACATGGACTATTGATAGTTATAATGATGCCACAAGGCTAGTTATCTAGACTCTAAAGGAAGTGAAAAGGTTGAGGATTATGGGTATGATAAGGAGAGATTGATTAGCTTGGGAATTTATGGGATGAGATGGATAAGTCTAGGATTTTGAATTCACATCAATGCTAGGTAACGTCCTTAATCTATGTTTACTCCCTCACTCTCCATGTTTACCATCTTGTAGGGATGCTAACTAAGATACAAACAAGACCTCATCAGGCTACGTTGGCATTTGACCTTGAAATCATATGTGGTGGCCCTTTAGTAAAGGTCACATTAGAAAGTCTGGTTAAAGGTTCACCCTCTGTCACAGGGCACCCCGGTCATATGATCCAAACGGCATACCGTCACCGAGTACCCCTATTAAGGGCCTTGTTCTGGTGGCCACCAACCATTAACTATCCCTTATTGGGGTTTACCACTATGTAGGAATCACTTTGAAAGTCCGGTTAAAGATTTACCTTCTATCACAAGGCACTAGGGTCATACGATCCTAAGATATCCCTACACAGTAATCTATCCTTTATAATCATGTACATGCACTCACACAAATATATTATCAAACAAGTTCAAGGCACATAATATATAAAACAAGTGTAAACTCTTCATAGAATAGGAAAAAATAACATGAACAAGTTTTTACATCACTATCATTACATTAATGTTCATCCTACATCCTAAACTTAAAGATCTACTCCATTACAAAAAGATTACAATAAGTATGCAAGAAAATAGTCATCCATAAGAGAGGGGAGGACTTATCTTGAAGCTCAAACATCCTTGGAAGATCTTCTTATTCCGGCATAGGATGGATCGATGAAGATAAAGCGTTTAGGGCCTCCCTAAGATTAGGGAGGCGCCGCCCCCAAGCCAAGACCTTCGGGTTTCCCTAGATCCCAAAATAACCCAAGAAGGTTGCAAAAAGAAGTATTTATATGCTCCAGGCACAACACGGACGTGTCTCATGGCATGGCCCAAAAGATCGAACCAAACCCTCTGCTGGCACGATCGTGCCTGTTAGGCATGGCCCAAATGTGGTCTTGCTCTGTAAGTGAGACACGGTCGTGCCTCCTAGGCATGACCCTAAGCTGGTCTCAATGTGAAAAATGAGCACAGTCATGCCTCCTAGGCGCGGCCCCAAGCTAGTCTCCATCTGGAAGGTGGGCACGGCCGTGCCTCCCAGGCACGACCCCAAGATGTCTCAACTATAAAAAGTGACACGTCCGTGCCTGGTAGGCACAACCCCAAACTCGCGTTATTCTATTTGAAGGCACGATTGTGCCTGGTAGGCACGGCCACTGATGGGTCCTTCTGTGTTTGAGGCATGGTCGTGCCTGGTAAGCACGGTCTGGAGCTATTTTCAATCTGTAGGAGGGACAAGGTCATGTTTTGCTTTGGTGTTTCTTTTCCTCTATTTCTTCATGTTTGTTGCGTAAGAGACCCGCCCATGATGATGAGCATGGCCAGTGCGAGTCTCTTTTCACCACTTCTTATTCCACCATCAAATGTGCATCGTTTTAGCTTTAAATCACATCCTGTCAATCAAAAATATACGAAGAGCATATCTTTGAGCAAAAGAGTAAAATATATAATAATAAAGGAATAAGGAGTAATAAAGTAGATCATATACAATGAATTACAAGTAGATGAGCATTAAATAAGGTTAAAAATCATATATAACCTACACTCATCAGATTTTCACTA
>NW_027428814.1:0-4428 GCF_044706935.1 Curcuma longa
TTTTTGAGCGAGTGAACAACATACAATATACTCATTAAAGATATGTCGTATAAGTAACAATCTGCAATCCACCTAATATGAACACATCATGTATAAATGAAGATATTAAGATGAACGATTTACAATCACCTAGAAAGATGCATCATGTATAAGAGTGAACGACTTGCAATCCACTCGTAACAAAATGCATCGTATGTATGCATCTAAATATACATAGATAGGGTGAAACGATTCACAATCCACTCAAAAGAGATGTACCGTATACAAGGAGTGAACGACCTTCAATTCACTCAATACAAAATACATCATGTGAATGTATATATACAAATATATGCATACGGTGAACGACATGTAATCCACACGAAAAGTACCTTACCTAAAAATAAGATAAACGACATGCAATTCTTCATCCAGTGAAGTTTCTCATATAAGAATAGGATGAACAACCTACAATCCACCCCATGAGAAAAAATTATCTCAATTTGATCATAATTTATGCACGCGCAGAAAGACTCGAAAGTTCTTTTTAAATTGTGGAAAAGTTATATTTATAGAGAGTTATTTCACTACTTTGATATAAATAATCTAATGTTTTTTATAGCTAATAGAATCAAAATTTTATGGCATGAGAGTTACATTCACTTTTTTATTTACTTAGTTGATAAGTTATATAACTTCTTATATGAACGTTGAGCCACAGTTTTTAGTTTTCTCGTATGATTTTATTATTTATTTCAATTATAAGAACTGCATGAATATAATTTATTTATGAGATTTATAACTCTTTATTTTCTTGTTTATCCCTCTTTAAGTTTCATTATTAAATGTTGGAAGAACTACAACATAGGATATAAAAGGGACAAGTCAATGAAAAAATCAAGCAAAATAGTAGAAACATGCACTTTAATTATTATTTGTAATGGATATAATAAAATCATTATTTACTTATTATCATACAATCTAAAATGACTAGTAACAGAAATCGAAAATCAACATTTGAAATAAAGTTTTAATCTACTGCCTATTCAAGTGAAAACTTTGAATTTAATCCGAATCAAACTTGTGAGACATTCCTTAAGTAAATTTGCACACTACATGTTCTCCTTGAATGGAGACTACACTTGAGATTTTGAATAATCTCTTAGAAATCGAGCCCCGAATAGAGCATAACATTGCTTAAATAATCTGGTCCAAATCAAATAGGAAGCGTTCTGTATTGTTATATTAATTATATGAAACTTGCCTCCCATTCAAAAGCTATCCTATGACAGTAGAGATAGATTAAGAAAGAGGATTTGCTTTATTGTACATTAGTACCATGAAAGAAAAGAGAGTAGCTAATTATGCATGAAGGTGATCCAAAGGAATCAAGCAAGAAAATTCCACCTAAATTAAAGATCCACTCTCGCTTCCTGCTATGAAACGCTAGCAGTGGGGCAACAACATACGGCGGCTGCGACGGCATGCAACGATGATGACAACAGAGAGCAAGGACAATGACAATGTGAGGAGTTTGAGGGTGAGAAAAAGAAATTTTCGAAGGAGATTATGGTTAGAGAGGTTTTAAAGGAAAAGCGGAATAAAAGGTCACAAGGTAGAGAAAAGTTCGGGTATGATCTTTTATTTGCACTTTTACATAAAGCTTCAGTAAATTTTAAAATTTATAATTAAGCTGTTTTGAATTATGTTCAAGAGGTTCATGCACTTACTCTTTGGGAACCAATGTACTTTTGAGGTGATTCTTAGTGGTGGTCGTACCTACAGTGATTTTAACATAGGAGCTATGGTCCTTGTTCTTTGATGATTCAAAGTGTTTTTCTTTCATTTGTCGTTCAATTTTAACGTAGGGTTTACCTCTCTTTGTTTTAGAGTTGAAAATGAATGAGGATCCAATTGCTCCTGTTGAGATGATGAGTTTTGCAATGACTGTTCCATTGAAGGAAGTGTGTCTCCAAGACATTTTCCCAACGAAGGGTTCCTGATGTAATGGGTCATCTTGAAGTTTTATGGAGTTCATTGTTTTGTAAAAGTAGAATGGTCATGTTTATAGATTAGATGGTTGGAACCTGGAAGTTAGAGAAGGCCAATTGTGAACTGTGTGCTGATTAACTGGTGCTTAATCTGCCAGAGGAGGAGCTATCAATTGGGAGGAGCATTGGAGACATTGATCGGTGGGTTTCTTCTAGGTGGCCGCTAAGCTAACTTTCTAAATTATATTAATGATAGGGTGTACAACCTTTAGAAGCCATCTAGTTTTTTTTTGTGTTCACATTCTGATTAATATCCTCTTAGACTCAATCTTGAAGAGGGCACGTGCAAGGATCTGGAGGATTGACTAGCTTATTCGAGTTAGGCCCTTTGTCTTGAATCCTTGGTCAAGGGACACAATTTTGAGAAGGTAAACCTTTCCTATATTCCAATCTAGCTCGATGTGTGTTTGATAGTTGTCTTTGCATTTGTGACTCCAAAGGGGTTTAGTAGCAATTTGGGTCTTATTGGCATGCCGTTATACTTAAAGAAATTGACATGGTGGTTAATTTGAATCATATATAGTCATATTAAGTTTTCCTATGAATGGAAACCCATCAGTTTCTCTCATAGTTTGATATTTGTGCAGCATTCGGATTCTTCTTTGAAGAAGAAGACTGCTTCCAAGTGATGATCTGCTTCTAAGTGCAATTCTGAGGACTTTACTATTTTAAATGCTCCTGAAGAACTTGTTGTAGTGGGATTACCTGCATGCTTCCAGTTGGTGATGCCTCTAAACTGGTTTTGGGGCGTGTTTTGGATGATGGCATTGCATGCAACAATAATTTTACTTGTTTGGACTTCCCTTCCACGGATGAATTATACAATTGATGACTTTTGTAAGTTCCATGATTCTTGGCCCTTTAATATTGATCTATCAGGTGGTGATAGTGTGAGTTGCTTCGAGAATTGTCAGAAAGAGGAAGATGTATAAGAATTCTGTTGGGCCTTAATTTTCAACGTGGAAACTTTCAAATGCTCTCTTTCCCATCTTAACGTCTTTGAGGTATTGGAATATTAGTGGTTGGAATGGGATAACTGTGATAGTAAGCTCTAAGTGAGTTACGAGAGTCGAGTGACATATACTTTGGAGTTTCAGTAGATTCTTATTTGGGCTTCAGACTTGACTATGAAACATTGTGTTTCAGGATTGTAGTCAATGCTTCGATCATTGACTTTATTTTACTGATGTGTTAAGTCTACTAGGGAGTCAACTTAGGTTGAAGTAGCTGTGAATAGAATGTCTCTATTCAGGTTTAGTTAATTGGGTAGTCAACCGATGTGGTTTTCAATTGATTAGGCAATCAAATGATTTATTTTTCAAATTTAAAAAAGAAGACCGTTTGAAGATTATCTTATCCCGAGGAATCAACTAATGAGACTTTAAGTCGACTCAAATTGATTCAAGTCGACTAACTAATAGAAAATGATCCTATGATCTAGTCAATTGACAATATTAATTGAGTCGTCAAACATTAACTTGAATAATAAGGAGAAGCTTATCCAAGCATGGATATAAATAAAGGTGCAAGGAGAGCTTGAGTTAGAACAACAAAGTCATTATTCTTCTCTGATAAATGCAAGTATGGATCTAAGAGATCCGCAACGCGCGTTAATCGCGCGTTAATAGGGTGATGTGGAAGAAAGAGGAAAGGACGTGGAAGAGTGAAAGTCACTATCAACACGTTCAGAACATTGAACGTGTTAATCGGGAAGTGGGTGGGTCCCACGTAGTGCGCGGTTGAATTTTTACACGGGTTATAGTCAGTTTATCGACCACATGTGGTGGTGGTCGATCAGGTGGTCGACCACTACCTATGTGGTCGACCACCAAAGTGACATGGGCGTTATAACGCCACGTCCATTGCAGTTGCTCTAAGTTATAGTCGTTACATAAAGTCTTCTACTTCTAAGTCTTGAATTTGTTTTTATGTTTAACTTTTGTTTTGCTTTATTTTCTTCTCTGATAAATGGTTTTGTACAAGGTCTCTTCAATTTTGGTAAGTGACTAATCTTAAGAGTTTAAAGGCTATGAAATAAGAATCGAAAGTTTTTAGTCACTTAAATCTCTTTATCAGTGTTTATTTTTCTTTTATCGTATTTCTTATTTAATATATATTGCATGTCCAAGTGCTATTCACCTCCTTAGTTGTTTGGTCGCAATTATATGGATCCTAACAAATTCTTGATTTTGAAAATAACAAATTGAGGTATTTGTCCAAGCCAATTTGATGGTACACAAACATGGAAAATGATTTTGACTCCTAATTGGCTAAATCCTGGATATGAACACATAGTCAAAGAAGTAAAGATTTGAGTGCATGACAAATGAAAAAGTCTACCATTATCCACTCAATGTCCTTCTCACTCATGAGATAAACTGAATTGGAGCTTGTTCTT
>NW_027428815.1:0-1738 GCF_044706935.1 Curcuma longa
CAGATCAATTATTCCCGGTAAGTTGGGTGATGTTACTATCTATACGGTGTGCCATTAATTATAGAAGGAATCCGTGTCCCAGTAGGGCTGATGATGTCCCCTTGGAGAGCTCATAAGGATTGTCAAGTCAAATCTTGCAAGTGGACTTTGGTCCGGCTGACAATAAGGTTGAGTGGTACTATTCAAGGTCTTAGATGTCGATTATTGAGTTGTCAGTGAACTCAGATAATTGACGGACATACGATATCTTAAACACGGGGAGCAATGCATAAAATAATAAGAAGGAACCCAAAATGTAATTTGGGGATTGGATTGGTAGTGCAACAATGATCCTCTAGTGGAATGGATCGTTGTTGATGGATGTAGGTGTGTATTCGGGGTTGAATACGGGATCCGAAACCCATCAGAAGGCCAGATCCAATACCTCCTCGAGGTCCCCGCTGTAGCCTAAAGTCATCTTCAAAAGGATGCAATCAATCGGATGAGATTAGTTCTCAGCCGTCGGATGAGATTGAATCTCGACCGTTGGATGAGATTGGTTCTCGACCGTAGGATGAGTTAATGGATGAGATCAACTTGTATCCGTGGGATTAGATCAAGTTGCATCCATTGGATCGAAATAAATAAAAAGGAATAAAAGAGAATAGATTAGAACCGTTGGATGAGATTAAGTCGTCTCCGATGGACGAGATCTATCCGGTTCGGTTTTAATTCTCTTTGGAAGGAAGAACCGGTTCACGAGGTGAACCAGAGCTGGTTCATTGAACCACACGCCCAAGAGAATGCATCATGGCCATTGGATCGAAGAGATCAAGTTATATTAAAAGAGATTATAACGTAACCGTTAGATGAGATCAAGTTGCATCCGATGGATGAGATCTTTTCGGTTAAGTTTTATTCTTTTAATTATGGAATTAATTCATGGAAATAATTCCTATTAATGGCCGGCCATAATAGATAAAGATGGAAATAATTATTTTTGTTATTTCCATAAAGATCTAACGGCTAGAAACCAAGCAAGCTAATCTAAGGGCCTAGATTTAAGAAGTTTTTATAATTTGGAAATAATTCATGGAATTAATTCAAATTAAAATTATTTCTTAATGGCTAAGAAAGGGGTGCTTGGTCTTGGGCATAAGGCTATAAAAAGGAGGGCTTGAGGGGGTGGGCGGCAACACAATAACAAGAACAAGAGAGAAGAGTGGTCGGCGCCCCTCTCTTCCCTAACCCTAGCCGCCGCCCACCTCAACCTCTTCTTCCTTTTCCTTTTTTTTTCTCTTCTTCCACCGCCCCTTCTTCCTTTCTCTTTTGTGGTGGCCGAACATCCCCAAGGTGTGGTGGCCGGATCCAAGCTAGGAGACAAGAAGAGGCCAAGTTACAGCAAGAAGAAGAAAGGAGATCCAAAGCTTCATCGGAGGTTGCAGTTCCTTAGTTCCTGGAGGATCGTTGTCCACCCAACGTTCAGGAAGAAGACAGGAATACAGCGGAAGGCAGCGAGGTCGACAAAAGGTTCTGGTAAATTTTATTTTTCCGCAGTTTTAATTTACTAGAATTAATTTATAAACCGTAGACAATAATTTAGGAATCGGCGATCCTGAAGGATCGATTGATCTAGTCTTCCTTATAGACTTTGTCAATTGATCCAAGGCGGGATTAAATTTTTTTTGTTCTGTGGGGTTCTATGTTCTTCGGAGCGGATAGAATCCGGATCGCAGGACGGAGATCCAGATCGCCAACA
>NW_027428816.1:0-5261 GCF_044706935.1 Curcuma longa
TTCGACAGCATCTCCCCTGTAACAATGACCTTTCCTAAAATACATGCAAATATATACGACCACATACGGCCGAAATAAGGACTACACGTCCTTAACACATCATGCATACACATATCAATGCAAAATAAGGCCTACACGGCCGTAAACACTAATATCACATGCACTATGTCCACGATAAGCAAAATCGACGAAACGGAAAAACATCGTAAATCCTAACTATGAATGCCACGAATACAAATCCAACACAATACAGTCCATGTCCACACTACAAGTCTCAAATGGAAATACAACTATAACCATACCACTAAACAATAAACTCCTGATGTGAGATAACAGCAGTCGACCGAATCATCAAGCTCCAGATAACCTATCTGTTACCTGGGGTGAAAATAAAATAACCCCAGGGTCTGGGTAGTGAGCATTAGATACTCAGTGGGTATAGGAATGAAGTGCATGTAAAGATAAACAACAGGAATAATAACAGAGTACGAGCCCAAAGTAATATGTACAGAAGAAATGAATAACATGTACATGGTATCAAGTATCAACAAGGTATCATGTATCCAGGTATAGAACATGGTGTAATAATTGATTCTACTAAGGAAGAATCATGCAGTGCAACAGGTATCATAATCATAACATGTAAGCATGTATGTAATGGCACGCAATGCAACAATCATAGCAACCAAGTGCAACAACCACAATCATATGAATAAAGTAAACTATGTAATAGTCCTACCAACAATGTATGTAATATGCATCAATGAACGCAATCAAAATATTTGTCACTGTCCGCACTCTACACTCGCCAGTCATCCCCATAGAGCAGTGAACTGAGGGGTCAAACATGACATACTACCAGCTCTAACAACTGACCACTAAAAATAAGTGGGGAGGGGCAGTGTGGCAGGAGGGCAATGTAACCAGTCCTGGTCGCACCCAACTGTAGTGCAACCTCTTACCTATGTGGCACCACAACACGGTGCAGGTAAGATCCAACAACAACAACACCTACAATTATTATGGATGTATGATGATCATCCCAACATGTAATAGTTAAAGTCAATTAGCATGTTCAACAGAATCAACAGAGGTCAATATATGTCCATGATATCAGAATTAAGACTAATCTAATCATGGATAGATCAAATGAAGATCATACAACAAGTATCAAGCAACGAGTCATACAAGAATCAACATGATGAATGATACAGATAACAAGAGTATCAAACATGGCAACAGTAGATCATCATAAGATCAACAGCAGGTATAAAACAATGATTATCAAAGTATCAACTAGATACTATCTCAAACAGCATGGGTATCAATAGGATAACAAGATAAAAATAACACATGCACTGGAATAGAAAACCTGTATTGACCAAGTACAGGGTGTTGGTGCAATCTTTGTCCCAAGTGCATTGAGTTTCAATGTTTGACTAAACCATGTTTAAAGTTAGACAATACTTGTGATCTAACATGTTTAATGCAAGTTTGCAGAAAAGTCCAGGTTGAAGACTTGGCAAGGAAAAGTCCAAGTGGGTAGTCTTGGCAAAAGAAAAGTCCAAGTGGGAAGTCTTGGCAAAGGAAAGTCCAAGTGGGAAGTCTTGGCAAAGGAAAGTCCAAGGTTGGTCTTGGCAAAAGAAAAGTCCAAGTGGGAAGTCTTGGCAAAGGAAAAGTCCAAGTGGGAAGTCTTGGCAAAAGAAAAGTCCAAGTGGGAAGTCTTGGCAAAGGAAAAGTCCAAGTGGGTAGTCTTGGCAAGGAAAAGTCCAAGGTTGGTCTTGGCAAGGACTTGACATGACGAAGCTGATGGAAGCATCTCAAGCTAGTACGAGGATGATGGAGCATCCAGGGGAGGCACGAGGCTATAGGAGGTGTTTGAAGGCCGAGGTCAAGGTCAAGAGAAGCTGAAATGAGATTTTTCAGCTTCACCAGTCGACTGGCCCTGCCAGCAGTCGACTGCTCATAAATCAGACGCACACAGAAAAATCAGTCGAGCGAGAGGAAGACAGGAGTGATTTTTCAGCTTCATCAGTCGACTGGCCCTGCCAGCAGTCGACTGCTCATAAATCAGACGCACACAGAAAAATCAGTCGAGCCAGAGGAAGACAGGAGTCGACTGGGCAGTCGACTGGCCTTGCCAGCAGTCGACTGATGCCAGTCGACTGGTCTTGGATCAGTCGACTGCTATTTGAACGTCGAAGAAAGATAGCAAGCATTTAATGCGTTTTAATGCAAGATTTTGTTGCCGATTGAAGCCATCAGTCGACTGGCCCTGTCAGCAGTCGACTGATGTCGAAGAATTATAAAAAAAGCCTGCTCGAGATCAACTTATGAATTCTGCCATTCTTTTATTTTTCAGTGCTTCTTTTGAGAACTTGTTGTTCTTTGATTCTTTGCTTTCTTCCTCTCTTCCTAAACATTATTTCACATCATTTTGAGGAGAACGAAAAGGTTGTAAAGGCTTCTCCGCTTTCGAGGTTTTCGAGAAGGAGACGATTCATAGTGCAGCGGGTGTGTGCATGCGTGTGGATCCTTGGATTAGTCACCTCTGCGGAGGTGGATACCAAGTAAACAAACCGGGTTAGCGTTGATCTTTTGTTTTCTCTATTGTATTTTGCTTCCGCTAACACTCTTGCAGAGAAACAATCGAAGAAGACTCAAAAAATGCTATTCACCCCCCTCTAGCGAACCAACCGATCCTAACACAGGGTACCCACCTGATCAGATGATCGTTACAACTAGAACTCCCAGAAAATATAATACTCCAAGTGTAATAGGATCAATCAATCAAGGTCCTGCAACAAACGACAATACACACTTACTACCGTAACAAAATACAATAATTAAATTTCTATAATGTAATCCCACTTATATCCCTGTTTAGTTTTTAATTAGATTTAATCCTAAGTAGATCAAACCTTAACCACTCCAACAGTAGATAATCAATAAAAACCAATCAACTATATCAAGGTTCATAATCGAAACCTTTACAAGATCAGATTCACTTATTACTCATAAACATCCCAATCAATTTAGATCTCAACCCCTTTCCTTCAAGATCTATTACAAATCAAACCCTAAAACCACAATTCCAATAGAACAATACCAAACTACTGATCATCACTCTCAAAATTAACTAACAGTAAACACATTATCATCAATCTATAGCTAATCCAGAATACTCATATTAGAATCAACAAGAAAGACTCACCTCCAATTGAATGAAATGTCTAGATCCAACCGTTTCAACTTCCTTTCTTCCTCTTCTCTACAGATCCAACCAAAATGATCTGATCAGAGCATGTTCCTCTTTTCCTGCTGCCGGAACTTCCAATCCATTACACAATACCCAAATTCCATAACTAATCAAAGATGTACAGATTGGAATCAAGGAGGTTTACCTCTAAATCGAGCCGTTCACAACCCTAATCCAAGCTTCGGTTCAAAGTTCCACCATCAACTCGTCGTCCGCCACAGATCGACCAATCGATTTGTTCCCAAGTCTCCGATCCACAATCCAAGCCCGGAAAACCTGCTAACCCATAGATTTAAGCTCAAAACTTATAGATCCAAGATGTTTCGGCTTCAAACTTACCAAATCGGCTTGTGATGAGTTAGGATTTTATACATTTTTAATCGATTTATTTTTGGCCTTTTACATGAAAATAAATTATAAAATGAATCGATTTAATCATAATTGTCCTATATTGCATAATCTGAGGCTTGATTATAATTTTCATGATTTAATGGTAATTTTTGCATTAATTGGGTTTTAATTGATTTTAGGGTTCAAATTGGACCAAGATCGAGTTCAATCGTGGTCAAATCGAGCCAATTTGTCCAAATTAATCAAGCCAGCATGAAGGACATGACCTAGTTCAAGCTCGATCAAGATCCCTCAAATTTTTGGAAGCCCTAGATTGCCCTAAAGCTCTAAATCAAGTCCCGATCATCAGATCAAAAATGGACGATCCAGATTGATCAATTAATCAGAACTATATAAACTCAAACATTATCGAGTGAACAGTGGCTGCGCCACCACTGTTCATCATCCCCATGAGAAGCCAGCCCCTGCTCGGCGATGTAACGTCCACGGGCAGCGTTTTCCACCCAAATCGACTCCATCGCGTCCTTGATCCCGAGGAGTACGAAGCCGACTGATTGGGCATATTCCGACAGCTGGATGAGGCGCGCCGATGGGGGTTCTTCCGGCGGCTTTCACCCTATTTCGGCGTGTTCCGGCCAACCACAAATCCGGTGCCGCAATCCTTTGAGGGGTTCTCCTAGGAGCGCCACGCATTCCATATCATCAGCAAGTCAATCGGAGCAACGTTGAAGCACGAAAATCCAGTTTTGCAACTTCAATCCCGCTGTGCAGCAATCTGTTCTTGGCCGGAGAGGATTTTTCCGGCCAAATTCGTGGTGCTGGCAACACGCAAACCACCCGACGACAAGTTTGAAGCTTCCAAATGGATTCAACAGCTGATTGACAACCAGCCGAAGGGATTCGAAGGAGAAGAGGAGGATTTTATCAATTTTTGTTTCTATTTCTGCACATTTCTGTTTTCCTTCTCGTTGCTGTAGTTTGATTCTAAAAATTTTCTTTGTTTTTGTTCTGTTCTAATCAGATTGTTTAAGGATCTTGAATGCTTGTTACTTGGTTATTGTTTAGATTTTAATGAATGTCTTGATTGGTTTAGAGTTCAATTAGCTTGAATTTTCAATTGAACTAGGCTAGCAAACTGAAACTCTGATTTCCCTCGGCACTGTTCCGTATCAGCAAACGTGTTTGATCAGTTACAATATGTAAAAAACCTTTGAATGCAATTTTTGTTTAATGCACAATGTTAGTTTAGTTAGTTTAGTTCCGTACAAAGTTTTAGCCATTTGTCAATTTCACAATCCCGTGCCAAGTTTTCGTCATTTGCCATAAATACTGTTCCGTGCCATTTTAGCTTCAATGTATCGGTTTGCTAGGGTAGGTTAGTTTGAGTAGGGATTTCATTGCTAGCTAAGTGGAAGTGGATAGTTAAATTGCATCATAGCTTTGATTCTTGCAAGCTAGATTAGGAGTTGATTTGATTTCAATTGCATTTCGTTTATCTTGATTCATTGCATTTGGCATTTTTATTTCATTTGAAAAACACCAAAACCCCCATTCAAATATAAAATCCCAAAAAGAACGACACGTAAGCTCGAAATAAATAAGTTTCTACTAGTCCTTGGAAAAACACGACTCGAGGCCCCTATACTTCGTT
>NW_027428817.1:0-1256 GCF_044706935.1 Curcuma longa
TGTAACACCCGCAATTTCCCTATGATAATTCCTAGATATTTATGAATGATAGCCTAGTCATGAGGTTTGGGTAGAAATACTAAATAGAACTTATACTAAAGGGTTAGAGTTCTAAATAGACCAAAGGTAGGGTAAGTCCTAATGGGTCTATAGGTTAAGGTTTCTCTCGTAATGGGCTCTCCTATATGGGTTTTGCCAAAAGAAAAAGAAAAGAAAAGAAAAAGAAAAGGAGGTGCTAGGGATTGAACCATAGACCTCATGCAAGGTGGCAAACCCAAATGAGCATGAGTTAGCCATAAGTGCTAGCAAGTAATTATTAATGAAATGATAAAGGAAATGTTATTATATGGGTTAAAGCATGTAAAGGGATTTAAGCACGTGAAGAAGCATAGGGGAACGTTGAGAACGTTACCAGCAGCTTGATTACACATTAATGCCATAGTAAATGTGCTAC
Organism: Curcuma longa; assembly: GCF_044706935.1. Lineage (NCBI taxonomy): Eukaryota > Viridiplantae > Streptophyta > Magnoliopsida > Zingiberales > Zingiberaceae > Curcuma > Curcuma longa. Next base: position 455 of record NW_027428817.1, read on the forward strand.
GTTACACACCATAAGGTTATAAGTAAGTGCCAACGGAGGAGTAGCCTTTTCTTTTATTCTTTCACCGAGAGGTTTTTCTTCCTTTCTTTCCGAGGGTGCTGGGACTTTGCGGAGGAAGAATTCACGCAGGTTTCTGTCAACCTAGTTAACGGAGGATCAGTTGGTTTGTTTAGCATTAGGATCTGTAAGTCTTCTCTCACTGCAGCATAATAGCTATCGATTGTAGATATGCAATATGTATGGTTTATGCATGCAAGTTTATTGTTCTGTGTTTGATTGTAGTTTAACTTGTATTAGTCTTATGCTATGAATAAGTTAGGGTTTTACAGCATGTTTACGGTTAAAAACTAAGGTTGTATCTGTTCTGCAAATTAGAGGTTATAAGGTGTTAATCGATCACCAGATCGATTAGATACACTTGTAATCGATCACTGGATCGATTACAATGGGGCTTAATCGATCGTTCGATCGATTATTAGGTTTAAAGAGGAGAAAAGTTACGTGAAATGATCGATCACTGGATCGATTAAGCGAGTGTAATCGATCACCTGATCGATTACCAAGCTTCTGAGACGAGTATACGACCTTTAATCGATCGCCTGATCGATTAAAGGGAACCGTAATCGATCACCTGATCGATTACGGAGGCTTCTGTGGAAAACAAAATTTTGGGTTCTAATCGATCGTCCGATCGATTCCAATGACACCTAATCGATCATCTGATCGATTAAGACCTCTATGATTGGTCGGTTCATGAAGTTAAACCCTATGTTGCATGTTTACAAGGTTAGCCAAACTTAGA
>NW_027428818.1:0-4135 GCF_044706935.1 Curcuma longa
TGTTGATGCAGTTTGTCCCGATTATTATTTTGATGTTGGCACAGATTTAAGTTTATAAGACTTAAGTTCAGATTGATCGAGGACTGGATGAAGTCGGAGAGGGCTCGGTAGCTCGTTCTCCGGACTTGGTCAGAGAGGGCTCGGTAGCTCGTTCTCTGGATCGGATGAAGTCGGAGAGGGCTCGGTAGCTCGTTCTCCGGACTTGATCAGAGAGGGCTCGGTAGCTCGTTCTCTGGATCGGACGAAGTCGGAGAGGGCTCGGTAGCTCGTTCTCCGGACTTGATCAGAGAGGGCTCGGTAGCTCGTTCTCTGGATCGGACGAAGTCGGAGAGGGCTCGATAGCTCGTTCTCCGGACTTGATCAGAGAGGGCTCGGTAGCTCGTTCTCTGGATCGGACGAAGTCGGAGAGGGCTCGGTAGCTCGTTCTCCGAACTAGGTCAGAGAGGGCTCGGTAGCTCGTTCTCTGGACCGGATTAGGTCAGAGAGGGCTCGGTAGCTCGTTCTCTGTACCGGACTAGACTCGGGTGAGACCCAAGTTAGTCAAGTGATCAGGTTTAATCGATTAAACCAAGATTATAGGTTTAATCGATCTGTTGATCGATTACGTAACCAGGATAAAGTTTCAATCGATCAGTTGATCGATTACAAAACATTCTGTGGATTCATTAATCGATCAGTTGATCGATTACTGAACATTCTGTGAATTCAGAGTTAGAGTTTAATCGATCAATTGATCGATTAGGGAACATTCTGTGAGAAATGGGAGAAGGCACGGATCGTGCTTGTAATCGATCAGGTGATCGATTACAAGGCTCGGTAATCGATCACCTGATCGATTACCGATCCTTAATCGATCAGCTGATCGATTAAGGATCGTTCCCACGGCCAAATGCGAGAAAGTTACGACACTTAATCGATCACTTGATCGATTAAGCCATTTCTGATCGTCTGCTCTGACTTCTGATTATTTCTGATTGTGCTTTGCTAATGCTCTGTGAAGCTTGCAGGTTCCGTTTGAATTTGAACTACGATAAGAAGGGTCAAGCTTGGCTTTTGCATTGGTTCAGTTGGTCGAGCTTCGTTCCCAGGTAAAAGACAACGGCGGATCTCTGAGCTGCACGGAGTTGCTCAGTGAGTGAGCTGAGAGCTGGTTTGGTGCTGGTAAGCTCGAGTGGCAGTGCAGTGGACTCAGAGGCCGTTGGATGTCAAGGCTAAAAGGAAGAAGATGAACGCAAGAGAGGGTTAACGAAACTGTGAATCAATCTGCTCGTGGCGTGCTTGTGCTTGCTGTTCTCTGCGTTCATTGCGCTTCATTGCTATTCCTTGAAGCTCCTTTCCTGAGGTGGTGCAAAGTGTGGTGCTTGCTCTCGGGAAGTTGCTTGAGGTTTGCTACTGTTTGATTGAGGCTTGTGTGCTGTAAGTTTTACTTGAATCGCCTCAATCTTTGTTCTTCTTCTTGTAATCTCTGGGCTTAACTCTATCTGTTGAGATCATTGTGGAGAGGTCTCTCCACCGAGAAGGAGTTTCATTTAGCCGGATACATCCGGGGTGTGATCTACCGAAGATCAAGGGATCGTCCACCTTACGGACACGCCGAGGAGTAGGGGCAAGTTATCCCCGAACCTCGTAAATCCTTGTGTTAGGTTTGTTCTTTGTGTTTTCTTCTACATTTTCCGCTGCGTACTAACGTTTTATAGGGAGAAAATCGATTTGGGCTAATCACCCCCCCTCTAGCCGTCTCAACGATCCTCAACAACCTCCCTGAAGGACGAGGCCTTCTCCACAACCGGACCACTCTTCTCGTTCTTCACCTCTGCTGCAGTCGCATCTTTCTCTGCTTCCTTTTCAACCACAGTGGAAGCTCGAATTGAGAATAGGCCATGCTATTTTGGGAGAGGCGAGATTTTATTTTGGGATTTCGTTTCGGCCACGATGGAGGATGAACAGTGAAACTCCTCGCCACGTCGGCTGTCGCGTACGGAGTCGCGTAAACTCATATATATATATATATATATATATATATATATATATATATATATGCTATGCTGCGCGCCGGATTCCTACGTGCGTGTGCGCGACAGCGGGATCACTATCCATCACGCAATCATGAGCCTATCTGACCGTCCAAACTGGGAATGTACAGTAAACATGCCCCCCGACCCCGCCGCTTTCGGCCTCCCTCGGCGCGCCGTCCGGCCACTGCCGGCTCGGGCCCGATCGATGGCCCACTCGCCGGCGCACCGTCCGGTGCCGAATTCCGACCGGATAGTGGTCGGAATCAGGTCGAATTCGGCCGGAAACGGCGGTCCTTCCTCGGCTGGTCTCCGGCCGCGATTTGGCCGGAAACTGGCCGCGATTTGGCCCACAGTGGTCGCATGCTGGATGCGGTGGTTTCCGGCCGAATTTGGCCGGAATCCGGCGCTGGACGGTGCGTCGGTGAGTGGGTCGTCGATCGGGCCCGGGGCTGCGGTCTTTGATGGCCGGACGGCGTGGCGACGACGGCGGTCTCTGGTGGTCGGACGGCGTGCCGATAGTGGCGGTAGTGACTGGGGGTCGGGGGTGTCGCGCACGGGTCGGGTAAATTCTCGTCGTGCAGCATAGAAAAACTAAAGGAAATTTGAAAAAATTTAGATAGGGAGACGACAAATACCAATATCAAAATATCTCAAAATAGCAGCTTTAAGTCAGGTCCAATAAGAGGTGAAGCCTGGTTCGATAAGAGTCTAAGTTAGGTCCGACTAAAGGAAAAACGAGATAATAAGGAAAAGATCAATGTAAGAATGGCAGGTTGAGGATCATATTTGAAAGAAATTAAGAAGGCGGCCGCGCCTCCAAGACTAAGACTATATATATAAAATAATTTTTATCCATTCATTTTTTAACAGGAATAAAGGAGGGATGTAAAACTCCACCGCTATAACTCCGCTCTCTAGGGTGGTCCATTAGTGTCTCCATGGAATCCTTCATTAATCGTTTCTTTCCCCATATATTGCTCTCTGGTCTGTAACAACGTACATATGAAATTAAATAATCTTACAAACTAGCGACGCAAAGCAAGACCAGAAGAGAGAGAGAGAGAGATAGAGACAATGGGAGAGGTGACGCCGGAGATGGAAAGGATCTTCCAGCGCTTTGACACTAATGGCGACGGGAAGATCTCCTTAGCTGAGCTCGCAGAAGTCCTTCGAACGCTAGGCTCCACATCTGCTGATGATGTGACCCATGTAATGGCTGAGCTTGACATCGATGGCGATGGGAACATCGATTTCAAAGAGTTCGTGGCCTTTTGTCATGCTAACCCGGGCCTTATGAAGGACATTGCTAAGGTCTTCTAGGTGTTGTTCCTGTGCTTTGTTTCAACTTCTGATTGTGGGAGAAGACGATGCATGTCGTACATTTTTTTTCTTCTTTTCATGGAAAATAGTGTTTTAAAACTATTTTTTGGGTTTTCATATCATTATCTTATTAGCGTTGAAGAATAAACTTGTGTAATATTATCCCTAATTTGACCTTATAATTTTTTCGGCAATTTTTCAAACCATGTAAGAGTTTATGTGTTTTCCCCAAATTGCGTGCGTAGGTGGGTTTAAGATTGTCCAAATAGCGTAGTCTGACGTTGGTTCATGTATCATTTTATCCTTTATTCCATTGGCACGATAATGTTATGTACGTCCGAAGCAAAGACCACTTTGAATTGGATTCCAAAATATTTCTCGGAGAAAGCGACCTTCGTTGAGTCGATACCTTATATTTTTCGATGAATGGTGCAGCTTCGTGTGAGAGAAAATGGATAAGGGAGCATAGGTTAAAATTGTGGCTCTGCTAGAGTTTCATATCCATCGAACTTTTCAGCTTATTGTATGCGCAAAAGGTGATCAGAGAAAATCTAACAAATGTAGCTCCGATGCTGCTTCTTCTCCAACGAACATTGTGGTTTGTGTCACCAATGATCTTCAAGAGACAGCTACTCCCGACGACATGCATCCCTCCTGAACACGAAGTTGAAACTGATCGAACCTTGCTCTATTAAGTGGTTTTGCCAACACTCTATTATTGCATTAGAGTAGGGTTCAGATGAGTGTTAATGGTCGTTGGGAGTAAGCAACTGTAATGGTAGCTTGAAAAGTTTTAAGTA
>NW_027428819.1:0-17862 GCF_044706935.1 Curcuma longa
CAACGGATAGAAACTGCCCAGAGCCGGCAGAAGAATTATGCCGATCAACGAAGGAGACCATTGGAGTTCAATGTCGGAGATTTTGTTTTTCTCCGAGTAACTCCGATGAAAGGAATTATGAGGTTCGGCAAGAAAGGAAAGTTAAGTCCGCGATACGTTGGACCCTACAAGATACTGAATAGAGTCGGCAAGGTAGCTTATGAACTCGAGTTACCTCAAGAAATGGCCGCTATTCACAATGTCTTCCACGTATCCATGCTAAAGAAGTGTACTCCCAGACGAGGACAAAGTGATTGAGCCACAGGCAATCCAAATCCAGGAGGATCTGAGTTATGAAAGCAAACCCGTACAGATCCTGGATCGAGATGTCAAGAGACTACGGAACAAAGAGGTACCGTTAGTCAAAGTGTTGTGGCGAAATCAACAATCTGAAGAAATGACATGGGAACGTGAAGAAGACATGAAACGAAAGTATCCAGAATTATTCTAAGTTCGAGGACGAACTTTTTAGAAGGTATGGAGGATTGTAATACCCGACTTTTCCTTCAATAAATTCTGGATAAATGGCTATGTAAATGATAGAATTATTAATGATAAAAATGAATAAACATTTAGGCAAAAAGAAATGGCCTAAAATATTTCTTGTATGGGATTAAAGGCTTTTGCTAAAGAAAAGAAGAAAAAGAAAAGAAATGTGGAGGTGCCAGGGATTGACCCTTGGACCTCCAATATGAAGCAAGCCAAGTTAAGGAAAGAGAACAATGCTTGTTAAACCTGAGGGTTAATGAAATTCATTAAACCCAACGGAGAGGAAGGAGTGGGGTTGCATCGTGGGGAGAGGGGTTCGTAACTGCTAACCTCTTTTCCTTTATAAACTCCCCCTCGATCCTTTTTCTTTTTTTTGGCTTCACTCGTTGCTTCTTTCTCCTCCTCTGCTTTCTCTTCTCTCTGTGCTTCTGGCCGAGACGTTTAGGAGGTTTGAGAAGTTTCTTCGGTCTAATCAGGGTTAAGGATCGCTAAAGCTTGTAAGTTTCCTCTCACCTGCAAGATAATAGCTGCGTTTGCGAGCATGTATGGTATTGTTCATGAACGTTAGAACTTAACTAAACCTTGTGGCAAGCGCCAGAATTAAATCTAGGCAAAACTTGAAAGAAATACAGAATTGAAAGATAAAGATAGCTGAAAGGAAATTTGTTAGAACTTAATCTAGGCAAGTGCCAGAATTAAATCTAGGCAAAACTTAAAAAGAATGCAGAATTGAAAGATACTTAAAATAAGTGCTGAAAGAAAATTTACCAGAACTTAATCTAGGCAAGTGCCAGAATTAAATCTTGGCAAAACTTGAAAGGAATGCGAAATTGAAAGATAAAGTTAGTAAAAAAAAAGCAAATATAGAAATAACAAGCTCTCTACGCCCACCTTTTGTTGCTTCTTTTCTTTTACTTTTTTTTCTCTTTTTTTTCAAAATTTCAGCCTTCCTTTCTTTCCTTTTTTTTCTTTTTTTTGGCTGAAAATATTTTTTTCTCTTTTTTTGGATGAAATAATTTTTTTCTCTTTTTGGCCGAAAATAAATTTTTTCTTCCTTTTTTTTTGATAGCAACAAGCAAATATAACTTACAAAGATTGAAAGAAATGCAAACAATAAGTATCAAATGATGAACAAGATAGATAAAGTTTCAACCACAAAAAAAAGGATAACCATATCTATTTAGAAAAACCTAAGCTCTGATACCTACTGATGTGAACCCAAGAGAAAAATCTGAAGAGCCCACAACTAATTGAAGAAAGAAAGAAGGAGAGTTTAAATTGATAAGAAGGATGAATAAAACCTTGACCCGATACATAAGAAAGTCGAACCTTGGTATAGAGGGAGATGGAAGACACCACAACCTTGGGATGGAGGTTGATAAGTCTTTGAACGCTACAAGGGAATGTCTTGATAAGTTTTAGTTCAATGAAGAACCAACAAGTGAGAGCCTCACCATGCTTTAGATTGAAATTATGTCAAAAGTTACATGTGTGGCCGTCACCCACTTTATTTATAGCTATAGGGTGATCTAAAAATTCTAAAAGGTCAAAAGGAAGTCTATTTAGTAAAGGCCTATGTAGACTACTTAGCCATTTTAAGTTTATGGCATCATTACAACCCAAATAAAGTTAGAAATTGAGCCTAAATTGAGCCTACGTATCTCTACTACATAAACATGAAACTAAGTGACTACTTAAGCCCATCCAAGGCTTGAATTAAGTTGACTAAGGCGCATGACTTGCTCTTGATCAAACCTTCTTCAATTATAACTTTGCCTTTCACATCTTCAATTAGCACATTAAGTGTTTCCTTCATCTTCTTAACCTTAGCTCTTGTAATTGGGCCTCCATTGATGCATAATGGATCATGATCATCAACAACATCTAGAGTGTATTGAGTATGATCCATATTAGCTTGTTGGGCAACTTGTTCACTTGATTTGACTCCATCAAGAGAAGAGCATGCTGAAAAAGAGGGGTAGTTGCGCTTATCTTCTCCACGCGGTAGGACGAGGAAGGTGGCGGCATCCAACACCAGTTGAAACGGAGGCTCTAGAAGAAGGCTCCGGCGTTCCTCTTCCCTATGCAGCGGAAAAACTTTGGCAGAGCAGGGGAGTGTGCAGCGGTGGTGAATGCACAAGTCTGCACTGCTAGGGCTACTCGCATTGGCTCCCTCTTTCGATCGGCCTTCTTTATAGCCTTCCTACCCGAGGTCCTCGCCGGTGGACATGAGCTAAACAGATATTAGGTTTGAGCTAAACCAACTTAATACCTAGGGTTTTCTGTAATAATTGAACTGGTTACTGTAGCGAATCAGGTTCAATCTTGGCTTGCTTGGTTCACTAATCAAACGACCTCTGATTTGATCCAAATCAGTTTTGTGCAATTCATCTTCGCAAGACAAATCTTCTCATCTCTTTTATTTTATCAAAACCTCTTCCATCATGAACCAAACTAAGTTGGTTTAATTTGGTTCAAAATTGACTCATTTGGTTCACTAACCAAACAATATCTGATTTTACCCAAATCGATTTCATTGATTTTATCTTTGCAAGATGAGTCCCATTCTTCCTTCACTAGTAGAATTTTCTCGTATCTTACACGTGGACGCATTGGATGTTAAAAGTTAAACGTGGATACTAGTTAAACATGGATACTAGTTAAAGGTAACTAGTTCATTGGAGTGACCTACCTTGAGACTTCATATGGTTATATATAAATGTCAATGAAGATCTCAATGCAGCTTAAGTGCGAGTTTCCTTTGACTTGTGATATTTAAGTCACCTTGATCATGAAGGCTTATACTTTGACATCATAAGCAAACATCTTCGAAGATGTGTGGACCCAAAATGATTAGGTATAAATCAAAGTGCTTGAAGGTGTTTGAATATCCCACAAAGGATTCACCACTCATTGAAAAAGGTGACGTATACCTTGTGGCCACTTGTTAGGATTGTTACTGAAAGTCTTTGGCTAAAGCATTACATGTCAAGAGTACGCCACTCTTTGGCACATGTACAAGTAACTTGAATCTATAGGACAAGAAAACTAGCTTGGGCTAGGTGTGACGTAGTCAACCTAGTTTGGGCTGACACATATAGACCATGTCGTGAATCAAGCTGGTATAAGACGGTGAAAAGAACGAAGTATGTCTCATTGTAGCTGTTGAAGGGTTTACAAATTATTATAAAATCAATCGTCGATTTTTCAATCAATTGGAGATCATGATATACCACTAGGTGTTATTTATGATTATTCTAGATTTAATGGTTAATTACAGACGGCTAACATAATCGGGAGAACCTATTGGGTCTCACATACACTATAAGTTTTCCAAAGGACTTAAAATGAGTTTGAGAATTAGATTTTCAGATTGAGACAAATAAAGTTTGGTTGGACCGGATAAAGGATAAAATGATGGAATTCATCTTATGAGGACAAAATAAATGAAATTGATTTTGTTCAAATCAGAGGTCATTTGGTTATTGAACCAAACGATTCAGTTTTGAACCAAATTGTGGTTTGGTTCATGATGGAAGATGTTTTGGCAAAACGGAAGAGATAAGTTGTCATGTCCCGAGAGATGGTTGTCCGAAAATTTCGGGCAGCATCTCCCCTATAATAATTCAACTTTTCTAAATACATTTTAACATAGGGCTCATACAGCCGTAAACCACTTACCACAATGTATATAAAATACCAAACTATATGAATAAGGGCGGACACGACCACTTACTAGTCCAACACATGCATAACCATAAACCACATAACAACAACGTATAATGGAAATATCAAAGCATAAGTATACCGATAGAACAAACAACAAAAATGAAATATAAACCCACAAGTCTACGATAACAGAAATTACGCAAGCGGAATTATAACAGCAACTAAGTTCATACAAAGATGAACAAAAATCCAAAACACCAACCATCACAATCCAAAAATACATAAAGGAAATCAAACTCCTCCTGCTGTGAGATGGGGGCAGTCTTGCAGAACTCCAAACTTCAAAGAACAACATCCCTATCTGCTACCTAGGGAGGGAGAAAAAGAGACCCCAGGGTATGGGTGGTGAGTATAAAATACTCAATGGATAATCAGATAAATAGTGCATGCTCAACGTATATATGTGAGAGCAAAGGATATACAACAAGCAACAGTAATCGACAAGTGATCAGGACCAACATTGAACTACAAATCAAGGAATATCTGCAATAATCCTGCTGGTAGCAAATGATCTACAATGGATCTGATAAATGCAGTAATCAATAATGAATAACAATGTCATACGGATACATCAACCAAGTATACATCTCACATCCAAATGCAGTATATACGATTCCGTAGCATATATATCAAACACAATATACAAGCATACTGCATCGCCCCAATACTCACATATATATGACGTTAGGGTGTCCGACATCACACTGCCATATATCCAGCACCACATATGGTAGCCTGGTGACAAATTGATAAGTAGCCATGTATAGCTACAATCCTATGGCTAATTCTTGTATCCCATACTTGCCTCTAAGTACCACCCCTCTGTGGTAACCAGGGTACAGGATATTGACTTGGCTGCAATTAGGCCATACAGCCATGATCCCTCGATGGTTCAATGAATAGGAAATTCCTAACCACCCTATAACTTGCCACTACTAGGCCAACTATCAATGACGATTTACCTACAACATTGAGAATTACAATCGTCACATCGCATCATGTATGATGCGATGATCAAGCAATAATAACCAATATTTTACTATGCTAAATCAACATGCATAAGTAATAGGATCTCAACTGATCACCGGTATCATAAACCAGAAATAATCAACAATAGTCAACATAGATAGCAAAGTGTCTATACAAGTAAAAAATAGATGTCACATGAGATCAATCAAAACAAGGACAAGCATAGAATCAACAAGAGTATAACTAAGATATCTAACCAACCACAATGGAGAGGTAACATGCACTAGAAAGGAATGACTCTTTAGTGACCAAATATAGGGATTACCCACTTGATATGATAATCGTCAAAATTAGAACCCCCAGAAATATAAACCTCGTATGTTGGGAAATTAATCAATCAAGGTCCTACAAATTGAAATAAACAACATTCACTAATAATCACATAGGCCTTAGTCAATTCAGGATCTAAAACTTAACCTAACCAAATCCCAATTACACAACTCGACTGTATTAAACCAATTAACCACAGCCGACTCTAAAACCAACCTAATCAAATCCACTTAATCCATAATCTAATTTAGCTCAATCCATACTTAACCACAACCAAGACCTACAGCTACCAAAAGCAAACCTAATCTCAAGTTAAGAATCAAATAGAATCCAACAGATCCAAACCAACCTAACCCATAAAATCCATCAACAACTTGAAACAGTATCAATCTCAATAGCAAGCTACTCTCGATCAACATCCTCGGCATCCAACAGAGCAAGACCAATCCATGAAACCCAACAGAAATCAAACTAAACTTAATAGAATTGGAATCTCAACCCATCTATGAAATCCGATCAAATCCAACAACGACAAATAGATCTAACAGAAACCCAATCGAATAGGGCACTCCCAACAGCATCAAGAATCTCAACATCAACACCGATATACAAATCCATTACTGGAATAGAGCTAACCGGATTCAAGAAAAAGGAACTCACCTCAGATAAAACCCCAGAAATCTAGCTCTACCCTGATTCTTCTAGGTCAAAACCCGCCGCCAATCATCCACCGATCGAGATCAAAATCAAGCTATAAGCTCCATCCAAATTTAGAAATCAACACCCACAGATCCAAGAAATCCCAACACAACCAAGAATTCAAACTTACCGGTCAATCTTCCTCCTCAGATCCAAGCTCCCTGATTCTTGATCGCGATCAGCAATGAGGATGAGAAAGTCACAAACTCAGGAAGAAGAGAAGAAACGTAATTGGGTTTAAAAAGATTCCTAACGAGTTTCGGTTTACGAGTTAATATTGAATCAGATCCAATAACAAATGGTTGGTTAATTGGGCTAGTAATTGGGCTAAATAGGGGTGATTGGGCTTCAACATTAAACCCAATATTAAAGCCCAAACCCATAAATGAATTAGCCCTTAATAATATTCATTAGAGCTAATAGTTAACCTCTTTAATCCTTGTTAACTAATTAGGGCTAAATTATTTATAATTAATCCCAACATTTCTCGTTTCTTGCATGAGGAGCTTAATCTTGTGAAAATGAAATGAACAAAACTAGTTTGGGTCAAATCGGAGTTCATTTGGTTAGTTAACCAAGCGATTTAGTTTTGAACTTGATTTGCTACAATAAATAAATGAATCCGGTCTGGTTCGGTTTGCTATAGTAGTTGAACCTAATTTAGGGGTTCTCAATTTTTTTTTATTTTCTTACTTCTCTGCCCGATGTCACATTGTAGCTTCTCAAATAGCTTCAAATCATGATTTTGCCGGTGTGCAATCTTGTGAACGCCGCCCGCGAGAGGCAGGCTGGAAACCCTAGCGTGTCACCCTTCCTAATCGTGCTGGCCTCTTTCTCGCGAGGGCTTGTGAAGGTAGAGGAGAGTCATGTGCCATTCTTTGGAGGAAAATAGAGGATCATGTTCCTCTGCTCTTCTTCTTCCCCAGTGTCGGCCTCCAATTCCGATCGGCCCTTTCTCCCTAGCCGACTTTCTGTTGTGTGGCATCTTCCCTTCACTGATTTTCTCTTGAGCAAAGGTGGCGGATTTCTCCCGATCGGCAAGACCTGAGAGCCCTATTTTCAACCAAGCACCGCCGACTTTTCTCTGTCACCGTCACATGCCAAAATTCTAGCTGCTGCCGTCGGGTGCCATCCTCGGATTGCCCTATCTTTTGGCCGTGTGGGAGGAGAGGGAGTGGCTGCCAGAGTACTTGAGTGTCGGGCTATTGTCAGAGTAACGAAGTTGGCTTGTGAAGTCACTACAACACGTAGTCCAAGGCTGACAACTTGTGAAGTCGTCGTTGCCTGAGCCTGCCGTCCGAGGCCAACAACTTGTGAAGTTGATGTAAAAAATCACTGTCCGAAGGCCCGATAACTTGTGAAGCACTGTCGAAACTTCAGAGTTGCTGTAGGGTTGTTGCCATTCATCCTCAGTCGTTTGACGACCATCTATAATCTTCTCGGAAGCTTACGAAGCTTTCAAAGAATTATTCTATCATCATCAGAAAGGATTTTCGATCATTTGCGTTTATCGACAGTCAAAGGTTGACCATCAAAAACTACATTGGGAATATGATTCTCAGTGATAGTTAAAAAATCTTAAAAAATGATCGTGACAAACGTTGTTGTGTATTTTTCAGAATAAAATTTTTCTCTAGAACGATCATTATCGATTATTGGCTAGTACCGAAGATGATGGCGTGACTCATGGCTTCAGAAGCCGTCTAGATGAGAGCTTGGCGTGGATCACCAGTAGAGGCAGAACTTTGACAATGATTGCTTGATTGATGCCAACTTCTCTCAACGTCATCAATAAGGTAAGCGTAGAATATTAACTATTCTGTAAAATTTTAATTTTCAGTCATACCTTGTACACTGTTATTTTCTGCATGTGTTGCATGTGTTTTATTAATAATTAGGTGTAATTATTTATTTTCTTCCATTGCACACGTTTGCGAAACACGTAAACACCCGCATTGCACTTGGACGATCCCAACAGTTTGACTCAAGTGGATGTCGTGTTAACTTTGCATTTTGTAGCTTGACTTATTTTTTTTCTGATATTAATTAGTTATTATCTATTTGATTTTAGTAAAGTTAACAAATTAGGAATGTGCTTAGTAGACTAGAGTTTAATTTTAAAATTATATTTCTGTTACAAGTCTTTCAAAATTCATGATTTTTAAATCTTTTTAAATCTATATTTACTTATATTTTCAAATTTATTCACTTATTATTTTTGAAAAACCTATTTTCAAAAAATTTATTTTCTAACTCATGATTAGAAATATGGACTTAGCCTAGGCACTCCTAGTAGAAAAATGCATCTATAGATTTAGACTAACCGCATCTCATAAAGCATATTAGGCTTAACTTGCTTGTGTATTGTGAAACATAGAATGATATGAGATGCATAGAGTAAAAGCCCATGTCTTAGATGCTTATGTTTGTGCATCAAAATAAATTTGGGTTAAAAATGCATACATATATGGATCAGATTAAGTGTTCCTTCATAGTAAAAGACTAGTTGTAAACACATACTTAACTTGACTAACTTAGTAAAAACTACTATCTTTTGATAATCAATTAGTAACAACAAGTTAAACATGTGAATAAGAACATTCTTAGATGCCTAATTTTTCTTATTTGTATTATATAGGCATCATACTTACATTCAAATCCAAAATCCTTTTCTTTACTTAATATTTTTTTTCAAAATAGTTTGCTATAATTTTTTTTCAAAATTTTAAACACTTTAAAAGATTTTATAAAAAACCCCTCAATATTTATTTATGTTTTTTATTATGTCAAAGCGGGAGAGGGAGAGAGAGCATATATTTCAAAGTTAAAGTTTAATTAATATTTTTTCAAAATGTTTTCCTAGAAAAATTTATTCACTGAAAAATGTTCAAGAGTTAAAGAAATAATTTTTTCATTTCAAAAGAAATATCTTTACGTGTTCTAAAAGCAAAGTTAAATATTTTTTTAAAAAATATTTTTAAAAACCTAAACACTTTAAAAACACTAAATTTTACTTAAGTGGTTCTACTCAAATTGACAAAAATGAAAGAACCATGTCAAATTTAGGAGGAGGAATAAAAATTATTTTTAAAATATTTTTAAGTATACTTTAATTTCAGAGAGAGATACTAAATTAAGGGGGAGGCTGGTGTTATGAATCGAGATTTAAAAAAAAAAACTATTTTCAAAGTAAATTGTTTTTACTTAACTTTGAATTGAGGTTACCATAATAAAAAAGGGAGATTATTGGTGCAAGTAGCACCAGGTAATCGAACTGTGGTTTTGATTATGCCAAAGGGCTCAAGTTAAGCTTGTAGTGGTTATTAACGAGTTGAAATGAGTATGTAAGAAGCACAGGGAAGTCCTAGTTGCGACTAGGCAAGGATGTCCTAGTCTGGAGGATTGTGTAAGAAAGTTCTGGCCAGGAGATTGAGCAATAAGACTTGGTAGATTAAAACAATAGGTGGAAAGTCTAAGCGGGTCAGGAGACCGAACATCTAGCGAAGGAAAGTCTTGGGGGTCGAGGATTCAATGTTGATCAAAAGTCCAACTAGGTCTGGAGGACCGAATGGTTGGTAGAGATAATTTCTCATGAGAGGAGTAGGTGAGGATGTGTTCCCTAGAAAGGAGTAATAGGCATCGGTCTGATCTAAAGTTTCACTGAAAACCTAAAAGTCAAGATCAGATAGTTGAGAAACTATTTGTTTCCTACTATATGTGTTCTGCACTAACTTTGTGATGTTGGAATTAAAGGACTAGAACTTTGGGTTCCGAGCACCACTATCTGGATCTGGGTGACTGAACGATCTAGGTGCCCAAACGTCAGATGATCAGGACAACGAGGCGGATGAGATGGAGAGCTCGGAGTGGTCGAGACACCTCAACTTCTAGGCACTCGGAGATGGATAAGGCACGGCGGAGTCAAAGTTCATTCGTCAACCTTCACGTCAGCATCCAAGGGCCCAAAAGGGATACAAGCGCCCGGAGATGGCGAGTCAACATTGAGATTAGATCAACGAGATGACGTGGAGGCACTAGGAAGGAATTCCAGGCACCCAAATCAAGCTATATAAGCAGTTGCGAGGGACACAACTATGCTACATCGACGTCCAATCTGCGTGCGACCAAAGCACCTGAGATGCTATTGTAATGCTGAAAAGTTACAATGACCTCTATGCAAATCTTCTATTTAATTTTTCGATAAAAGATTCATTTTTTGCCTATCTTTTGTACTTAAATTATTAGGATGATAAAAGTTTACCTATTTTTCTTTCTTGTGTAAAAGGCAAAACTCTCTCACGAAAGAGGAGTTTATTAGTGGATTGTTCGTCGTAAATGACCAAGGACTGTTTGCCTTAGAGTAGCAGTCGATGGCTGTGAACCAAGTGAAATAAACGCATCTAGTTTTATATTTTCCTATGTACTTAATTATTTAATTTTTATGAAGATTTTTCAAACTCTTGAAAAAGTGACGAATGCGCTATTCAACAACTCCAAACATCTAATCACTCTTGACATATAGTTATGACTAGTCATTTCTATAGGTAGACTTTCAAGCATCCTTGCCTAACATCTTAGGACTTCCTACCTAACTTCACTCACCAGGACTCCTTACCCAGCCTCTAACTAGGACTTCTCCTGCCTAGCCTTAACTAGAACTTCTTTTATCTAGCCACAACTAGGACTTCTTGCTAGTCTTCTAGTCAAACTGACTTAACTAGATTTCACTCACATCCAAATATCAAATCTTGTTTGAATCAACTCTTGGTTAAACTAACCAGACCTAAGTATATTGTCAAACATTGAAATCCTAGAGGTAGACTAGTCCTCCCTGCATCAATAATCTCCCCCTTTTTGATGTGACAAATTTTTAAGTTAAATCAGGTCAGGGTTTACTCAATTGGGAAAATTCTAAATTTTTAATTTAAGTACATTTTCTTTCTTCCCCTTTTCATACATAAAAAGAATTGCACCAACAATTAATGTACTTCCTATGGTCATCACTTATTCTAGATATTTCTTAAAAGATCATAGTAGATTTCAAAAATAATTTTAAAATAATTTTTCAAAAAGAAATTTTCAAAGTAGTTTTCAAGATAAGTTTTTCAAGGATTTTCAAAATAGTTTTTCAAATAATTTCAAAGTAGATAGTTTTTAAAAACTATTTTCTTTTAAATCATAATCTCCCCCTTAATCTGACATGTCCTTAGTACTTTTTCTTAACCACAAAGCAACCTCCCTATATGTCTTAGGGTTTGATCGAACTTAAAAGAATAATTTTAAAATAATTTTGAATATGCATTAGAAATGATTTTTAAAGATTTTTAAAATAATTATATAAAAAATAATTTTTGAAATAGATTACTTTTTTGATTTAGACTTCCCCCTAATTTGACATTTTCCTTGGGCTTGTCGTTACCCACAAAGCAAACTCCCTATGTCTCTTAGAGGTTAATTCAGGTCAACAGAATAAGTAACTTATGATTTTTCAAAAAACTTTTTAAAATATACCGTACTCTTGCGGGAGCCTATCAAGATGGATTCAGAATTTGACGAACAACATTCAAACTGAGATTGTAATCGAATAGTCTACTATTTAGTATTCAACATACAAATTCATATTCTCTTTGGAGTTTGAGACTCGAGATCCCACACCAAATTTTGAGATTCAACTTACAGATTCATATTCTCTATAGTAATTTGAGACCCACGGGATTCTATAGCAAGTTCTGAGGTTCCAAATAAGATTCAAATGCGTTATTGGAGGTCGAGATCGTAAGAATAGTTTTAAGATTCAATTGAAATCATTGAATATTAGAGTGAAATTTGAAATTAAAGACACTAGAAAAAGGGATTTTGAGACTCAATGAACAGAATCAGATTTGAGATTTCACATTAAAGTTTGAGACACAAGAAGATTCAACAGAGAGTTTCCAGTTTAAATCGAAGATCGAGGTTCAAACATGATTCATGATTCATTAACTGCAATCGAGTTTGATTTCAAGGGTACACCTTCGAAAGTCAATGATTAGGATTCAAGAATAATGTTTGAGGCACAATTTTAGATTCAAAGATCGAATTTAAGGATTCAATAATTCAAATTTAACATTGGCACTCAGTTTTTTAATTGTTTGAAACTGAACTTGAGATTTAAACTCAATCTTAAGAATCGCGATCATAGATTCAAAACAAAAGCATCAAGACTCATCATTACAAATTAGATTTGATATAAAAAATCAAAATTAAAGCTGAGAGAAGATTCTTCAAGATTGAGATGGATTCAGAATTGGACGAACAACATTCAAACTTGAGATTATAATCGAATACTTCACTATTTAGTATTTAATTGATAGATTCATATTCGCTTTGGTTGTTTGAGATCCACGGAATTCCATAGCAAGTTTTGAGATTCTGAAACACGATTCAAATGCATTTGCAGGTTGAGATAGTAAGAATAGTTTAAAGATTTAATTGAAATCTTTGAATATGAGAGTCAAATTTAAAATTAAAGAATCAAGAAAGAGATTTCAAGACTCAACGAACATGATCAAATTTGAGATTTTAGATTAAAGCTCAGGACTTAAGAAGATTCAACGGAGATATTCTAGTTAAAATCACAAATTGACATTCAAGAACATGATTCATGATTCATTAATAGCCTCCCCTGCGCTAGCCATGATGAGAAAGAGGCCAAAATGGCCGTCCGTGATTTACTCCCTCTAGACACTTGTGGGGCCGGGACTAGGGGGCCGCTAAGGTGGCGGTTCCACCTTTTGCTTACAATGATTCATTAATAGCAATCGAGTCTAATTTCAGGGGTACACCTTTAAGAGTCATGAATAGGGTTCAAGAACAACATTTGAGGCACTATTTTAGATTCGAAGATCGAATTTAAGGATTCAATAATTCAAGATTCGACATTGATACTCAGTTTTTCAATTGTTGACACTGAACTTGAGATTTAAACTTGAGCTTAAGAATCAAGATTATAGATTGAAAACAAAAGCATTAAGACTCATCATTAGGGATCAGATTTGATATTAAAAAGAATCAAAATTAAAGCGTAGAGAACAAGATTCTTCAAGATTAAGCTGGATTCAGAATTTGACGAACAACATTCAAACTTAAAAGTGTAATCAAATACTCCACTATATAGTATTTGATGTGAACCCATGAGAGAAAAATCACAAGAACCCACAACGAATTGAAGAAAGAAAGAAAGAAAGTCTAAATCGATAAGAAGGATGAATAAAATCTCTACCCAATACTTAGGAAAATCGAACCTTAGTATAAAGGAAGAGGGAAGACCCCATAACCTTGGGATGGAGGTTGATAAGTCCTTGAATGCCACAAGGGGATGCTTTGGTAAGTTCTAGTTTAATGAAGAACCAATAAGTGAGAGCCTTACCATGCTTGAGATTGAAAATATACCAAAAGATACTTGTGTGGTCGTCACCCCCTTTATTTATAACTATAGGGTGACCTAAAAATCCTGAAAGGTCAAAAGAAATCCCATTTAATAAACGTCTATGTAGACTATTTTACCATTTTAAGCTTATGACATCTTTACAACCCAAATAAAGCTAAATTGAGCCTACATATCCTTACTACATAAACATCAGACTTAAGTGGCTACTTTTGCCCATCTAAGACTTGAATTAGGTTGACTAAGCCACATGACTTATTCTTGGTCAAACCTTCTTCAATTGTAACTATGACCTTCATATTTTCAATTATCATATTAAGTGCTTCTTTCATTTTCCTAGCCTTAGCCTTTGTAATTGGGCCTCCATTGATGCATAATGGATCATCAACAACATCTAAAATGGGTTAAGCATGATCCATATTAGTTTGTTGGAGAACTTGTTCACTTTATTTGACTCCATCATTCTCCCTCTCCTAAAAAGGATTCGTTCTCGAATTTTGATCACCTATATCAAAGGGAGAAAGATTAGAAACATAAATATAACACTCACATTATACTCACCTAGTAAGTCAAGCTTGTAGACATTATCATTGATTCAATTAATGACTTGAAATGGTCCATCGCCTCGTGGATACAACTTAGTATGACATTTAGTAGGAAATCCTTTCTTTCCCATACGAACCTAAGCCCAATCTGTTGGTTCAAAGATCACTTTCTTTCGTCCCTTGTTTGTTTGTGTGGCATATTATTCGATCATCTTTTCAATTTACAACCTAACTTTCTCATGCATTTGCTTCACAAACTCAGCTTTTCTTATACCATCTAAACTAGCAAGCTTAGAGATAGGCAAAGGTGACAAATCCAATGAAGTTAAGTGATGAGCGTAGGGTATGCATACATTTTTACTACTTTTATTGCACATCTTTATGCATTTTAATGTCGATACTCTATGTTTATCGTATTCTTTATCCATACACTAGGCACATTTTTTCTATTTCCTAGTTTGGAGGTCTGCTCTCATATTTTTTTTTGCATTTGCAGGATGGAAATCGGCATGAAATGAGGTGAAATGAATGGAGAACAACGCAAACCAAGAAGGAGCAGTGCCTTCCATGTAGAAGCCCTGCTTTCTCTGGCCGTCCCTACTAGGCATCGTCGTGCCCTTCCACACAGAAGCTTTGCTTTCTCTGGCCATGCCTACTAGGCAAGGCCGTGCATTCCATACAGAAGCCCTGCTTCCTCTGGCCGTGCCTACTAGGCACGACCGTGCCAGTGAGGAGTCAGCATCGAGTTTTCTGGCTGTTACGCAAGACACGACCGTTCACCAAATGTGGTCGTGTCAGCATAAATTTTGTCCAATCTTTCCGGCCATGCCGTGAGACATGGCCATGCCTCCCCGATCTTCGCGGGAGTGCTAATGAAACACGACCATGTCTCCTTTTGAAGGTTATATAAACATTATTTTGGAACCCTTTTGAGGGTAGCCATCCGAGAAGACAACAAGAAGGCACCGTAACCAAGTTTTGGAGGGAAATCTGCCATCACACCCATCTTGCAGAGGCTACTCCTCCATTTCCATCCACCACCAACGAGGAAATCTCAATTTAGAGAAGAACTGCACACACTAATAAGTCCTTTTTTCCTGTCTTTCAAGGATTTAGGAACTAAGATGAACTCTTCTTTCTTGAATTGTATCGCCTTCATCATAGAGTAGATCTCTTTGACTCTAGGATGTAGGAGGAATTAGGATGTAATGGATGATTGTACTTGATGGATTTCTTTGCTATCTTCTATGACATGCTTATACTATGTTTTATGGAATTGTTTCTCGTACGTATTTTTGATATTTTGAAGTAGTTTCATATTGATGGGAGTGAATTACTGTTCATAGGAAATCTTAGGATCGTATGACCGGGGTGCCTTGTGACAGGAGGTGAACCTTTAACCAGACTTTTAGAAGAAATCCTTGAGCTGTAACAAATTCTCATGAGGGATAATTAACAGTTATTGATTTCTAGGAAGAGGTCCTTAATTGGGTACTCGGTGGCAGAAGATAGGATACCAGTAGTATTGCCAGGGCACCCGATGACAGTGGGAGAACTATTAAAATCGGGCTATCTAGATATCATCTCGAACTAGTAATCATAACATTAGAAGATCATGTTTAATTCCAATGAAGTCTTACAAGATCTAATTGGGTAGCTTGGTTAGGATCCCTACATACATATAAGCATTAAGAAATAACAAAGTGTCCACAAATACCATCAATCATAGTCTCAAATGAATTTGAAATCCTAGGGTCGTCTCCCATACTTGTCATATAGTTGATTCTCTTTTGTTCGAGGATTAGGTCCTTTTGTTTTCCCTTTTTTTTGCTCTGGCACCAAAAATCAACTCGTTTGCAACTCTTTCTGTGCCGGTCTAGTGATTAATTCTACGATCCCTGTGGATTTAATACTTTTATTACTTGACAACACCCGTACTCTTGTAGGAGCTATCAAGTTTTTGGTGCCGTTGATGGGGACTGTGCGCTATTTTTATTGGACTTTTACATTGATAATCTTTCTACCATATCCTCTTTTCTATTCACTTGGCTTTCTTTTCTTGTTCTTTACTCCTTTTCTATTAACAAAATTCTTTGCAGATTAATTTTTTTTCTAGAAGCATTTTCTTTTGGTGTGCATGCGTAGGTCCAAACAATCAGAGTTTCCTTTCGATCTAAAAATCGAGAGAACCTTGCGAAGGAGACTTCAATTTTAGAGGGTGGAAACACAAGAACATACTCCAAAAACGATGGCAAACAAACCTCTGAAAGACTATGCTACACCTTATATGAAAGGAGGATCATCTAGCATCGTCCGTCCAACCATAGAAGCAGACAATTTCGAGATTAAGCTCGGATTCATCTCACTGATACAGCAGAATCAATTCAGGGGTGGACCGAATGAAGACCCCAATTTACATTTTGAAAACTTTTCAGATAATTGCAGCACGACGAAGTTTAACAGTGTTGATTTTGACACAGTCAGATTATTGATGTTCAAGACCTCACTCAGAGATAGGGCAAGATCTTGGCTTAACTCTCTTCCACCAAACAACATCACTACTTGGAAATAATACGAACAACTTTTCCTGAATAAATTCTATCCCCCAAGTAAGACAGCCTATATGTGCAACATGATTTCAAGCTTCACACAATTGGATGGTGAGTCTCTATTTGAAGCTTGGAATCAATTCAAAGGGATGTTGAGACAGTGCCCATACCACAGTTTAGAGAAATGGCTTGTACTTCACACATTCTACAATGAGATCAACAATCAAACGATGGTATATTTGAATTCTGTTGCAAGAGGTGCTCTGATAAACAAAAGCTTGGAAGAAGCCGAAGACATAAATGAAAGTGTGGCCCTCAACACTTTCATCACCAGTAGGCTACTGAGAGAAATAATCCTGCTAAAACCCCTAAAAAATACGTAGACAATATTACTCTATTAAATGCATAGATGGAAGCCCTCAAGAAGAAAATTATTAATATGAACGCTAGCAAAGTTAATGTGGTAACAACATCATATGAACTTTGTGGTGATTCAAGCCATACAAAGGAGGTGTGCCAAGTGGGATTATTTCAAGCGCAGGTCACTCAACTTGAACAATGTGATGCCATTGGTGCATTCAATCAAAGAAACAACCCATACTTTAATACTTACAAACCAGGTTGGAGAAATCACCCAAATTTTTCATATCGCAACAACCAAGGAGCATCTTTTCCGTCTACACCAAAGCAAATTGAAGAAATGTCTGACATCTAGAAACATCTAAAGATGATGGAAGAATAAAGGACAGAGAACCGTCAAATGTTTTCTTAACTTCGAGGTGATATAGCAAAGCTCAACGAAAAATTCGACGACTGTGATAAGAGGTTGAGGATGCAAGAAACACAAATAGCATAGCTCAATTCTTCTCTTTCATCAAGACAAGTGGGTGGACTTCTAAGAAAATCATACTTCAATCCTATGGAGCACTGTAAGTCTATCGAACTGAGGAGCGGACGGATTTGAAAGACAGAAAGACACAAGGGACTGCTTCTTTGGGGGATATTTCAGACATGTCAGCCACCGAATGACTTCCTTTCCCTATGCCCATTGTTGGAGACAAATTGATGTGAACCCAAAGAGAAATAT
>NW_027428820.1:0-4907 GCF_044706935.1 Curcuma longa
AAATCTTGGGCGGTCGGGCGAGTGAGGAGGAAGAAAAAATTGCGATGGAAGAAAAAATCACGTGAGGATTAAGTATTTTATTTTTTTCTAAATTTCCTTCCGTGACTTCTGTTAAAAAAAAATTCTCTTTCCTTAAACTGAGCTATATATTATAAAAATCAAGTGTTAACTTAACAAAATTTTACCCGGGCTTATACTTAAAAAATAGATTCAGATTATTATTAAAAAAAACTCAATTGATAACTTAAAACCCTAAAAAAAATTACCCGGGCTACAACCCGGGTAACACATTACGTGCCTCCGCCATTGTGAAGGACTGAATATTTGGTAGTGACAAAAGTTTAAATATGTTATCGAGGATTGGATATTTAATAAGGGATGAAGTCTTGTCAGCAAGAGTGAAGTCCAAGATGAATGAATTTTAGATGGTGAAAGTTTTTATAAGTCAAGGTTGACTTTGAGATTGACAAGTGTTAGTAGATCGAGATCGATTGAATATTATATAATGTGTATATAATGTGTTAAGTCCTAAAGAGAGGGTCTCTAGGCGCAGACAAAATGAAAATGATAATATCAATAAATAGTGCCAAAATAAGAATCTGTTGATGATCCAAGGCAGATAAAGCTTTGACAATGGTCAAATTATGGACATCTTTGATGGAGCATTAGATAAAAAGGAAAATATCAATCGATTGATGAGTAGATAGTCGACTAGACAATAACAAACAATCGACTAATCAATGAATTTAAATTATAAATAAAACCCCTATAAAGAGGGTTCGAGGGAGGATTCTATCGAACTGTTTTCATATTTATTTGGAAGGAGTTTTGAACTAGTGATGTTATATTTCAGAGTGTTCAAATTAGAGATGAGCAAAAATTCGATTAAACTGAATAAATCGATCGAATTTAAAAATTCAATTTGATTATTTCAAAATTTCAATTATTTTTTTAAAAAAAATTGATTAATTCAGTTCAGTTTCGATTTTCAAATTTCTTATTCGATTAAACCAAATAAATCGAATTAATCAAAATAAAAAAATAATTTATAAATTCTTAAATTAGTAAACTTATAAATCCCTAACTAATTGATAAATTTTTTATAATATTAAAAAAATTTGATTATTTCGATTAATTCAATCAAAAATTAAATTAATTAATATTTTATCGATTCGATTTGTTTGATTTTTATTTAAAAAGTTGATTGGTTCAGTTAGTTTAAAAAAATTCGGTTCAATTCAATTTTAACTAATTCGGTTTGATTCAATTTTAACCGAATATTCAACCCTACTTCAAACAACGAGCAAAAACAACCAAACTAGCATGTTTTATGATCAAATTTTTTTTATTGTATCATTTTGTATTTTATTTGTTTTTCTTTATTTTTTATATTTATTGTTAACACATGTTATTATTAAAGGTTTTTTTGTTATGAACAATTCTGAACTAGGTAAAAAGCTGCTTTGTGTGATCTTTTATATATTTCCACATAAGATACCAATATCGCAATTCCACATAAGATACCAATATCGCAATTTCCATTTTTATCTAAATTATAGAATAAATCAGCCACCTTAAGTTCTAAGATTCCTTGACCTGAGTCTGAATTTTGCATTTTCTGATGCAAAATCAATAGATATCCTGAATTTGATACAAGAGATTGAGGGAAAATCACACTATTTCAATCGCATTTTGCAGTCCAAACATAAGAATAAATATTTCCTCATAAATCATCAAGAATATACATAGAAAAAATTGGCAACTCCAGTTTCACAGTTTCATGTCAGCAACACCCACTCAACAGGCTCGACTGCATATCCGACCACCTTGATATTGTTTATTTGCCTTTTTTGGGTACAATGTTCAAAGGGGGGAAACAATGAGGGCACAAGATTTGCCAAGAAAATGTCTTCAAAATAAGGGGTCCCTTTGATTCTACATAGCTTTCTATACAGAGAATGCATGGAATTACATTGGATATTAAAAGCACAACAATGCATCTCAAAAATATATACAAGTTCAAGGCTGCCATATTTTGTCAAAGAAATTAGTGCCGGAAAGCAAATATCTCATCTCTGCTCCATGAAGATCACCTTTTCACAAGCATGTGCAATTATTCTCCAAGTTCAGTGCCACATTTTTGATTCTGTACGAAAATTATCACACTGTTGATCATCTTCAATTGGCAGCCAAAGTTTATAACCCATAATCTTGATCATTTGACAATCATGGCGGTGATAGTGTTATGTGGCTTCAGCGAACACCAGCAACTAAGTAAAACAACGCATGCAGATGTTCACTCTACCCATGCAAGTCTTCGTAGGAAGATTCTCCAGATGATTCACTTTGAAATGGTGTAGATTCTCTTGGCGTTGAAGGAACTGATTCACGTTGCAGCGTCAATCCTTCAGAAGAAAAAAAATGGATTTTTGAAGGATATTGAGATAAAGGAATTCTCAGTGCATTATATTGGATAAGTCCAGAAAAGGAAAAATTGTAACTATTAGCCAAGCATGGAATAGATAAAAAGTTGTATATTGATATTAGTCTAAGCCAAAAATGGTAAAAAGCAAGAAAACAAATCGTTAGATGGTGGATAAGGAGTACAACTCAGTATTAAATTCTGCGCCATGAATCACTTGCTAATGGAAACAGAAATATTTAGTAGGCCACTCGAGATTCCACAAATTTTATCAGAAACATCCAGCATCTATGAATACTCACTAGGGGTTGGTAAACTGTCACCCAAGACTTGGGTACGAGTATCCAACACAAATGTGAATCCAAGTGTTTGGCATGGCTACTTTTAATTTTTTTTTACATGTGATCAGAAAATGAGTGAACTAAGTATCAGTATCCTGAGTGTACCAATCTGACATGGACATAGATGAAGAATCCATGTATTAGAGTTTGCAAATGTGCATCTGAATAAACAGTCAAACAATAATATTCCTAGTTGAACGATATAAACTTTAGGTTGCATCATAAATAGGTGTGGTAAAGGGAAAATTGAAAAGGAGACGGTAGAGACATTGGAATGGTCAAAAAAGTATATTCCAAATTTCTAACCCTCCAGCAAAATTTAAAATCTAGGACTGGGAATAAAAGAACACATCCATCTCTAATTGCCAATTACATCATCTTGCATTAATACATCACAAGTGGATCATGTTATTCATGGCAACAAAAAATCATGGAAACAAATACAAAATTTCAAACAATTTCTATAATGAAACATAAAATTTCCCCAAAATGAATTTATATAATGTAAGATGCTATTAACTATTTACAATTTTTTTTTAATTAAATGGGTCAAAGGTGGCAGATTTACTGTAATTGTAGTGTTATATTATATTAATATTTCTCTCTTCTAATTGATTTGTATCAAATTGGTTGGGTTATCATATTGGCACGCCTACCATGATAGCATGTGAACATATTAAAGTATATAAGTACCTGAATTCTTCTGCCCTCTTGAGCGAAACTTCTTTGTCCGTCTTATAAGCTTTTTAGTTGTCATTGTCAGTTGTCTGGCAAAGGGTGAGAACTCTGGATCACTTTCACTCCATTCACCATGATAATCATTTTCTGCATCACCTCTCATTCTAAGGACAAATGCTTTAGCTTTTCGTCGTTGGGAATTGAAAAGACCTTTGATGGAAGTGACAAACCCTTCACCAGCCCCATCACCTGGTCGCTTCAGCCAAGATACAGGAAACTGATCTGATTTTCCAGGATGATCTCCATCACTGTCACTGAAATTAAGCTCAATTTCAGGAACAGCATTGCCATGCACTTCTCGTTGGCTATGGGCCTTATCCTTAAATTTCTTACCCTGGAGAAAAGAAAATATTCCAACAAACATTGAATAAGGTGATATAAACTGTAATAAACAAACCAAAAAACTAATCCATCCTCAAAATAACAAATCACTTTACCAGTTTAACTAACTGAAGGTTATTAGTGACTAATATCTGGATCTTAAAAGCCATTTAATGTCTAGTTTGCGACGTGAAAACCACTAGTGCAGAAAAAGGAAGTCAACGATTTAGTTCTGACCAAATATTCCGAAAAGATTTAAATTCTTTGTTGTTTTAATAGATCTAATAAAACATCTAAAAGTCATGCTATGTTGTGCACCAGTTATTGTAGTTAGATAACTTGCCTGCATGCCAGTTACAGATTTTAAAACCCCCCAAATTATATGTTTCTTAACTCGTGAAAAGAGCCTCCTCCAAGTGCCAGTAAAATCAACACGGTGAAATGTGTCCATCAGTAGCCTCAAATCATTTACAGCAAAGCGTGATCCCTCATATGTAACTTGTAACTCAACCTTTAATAAAAAGTTGGAAAAGAGATTAACGCAATCAACCATGACAAGAAACACACTCAAATATTATCTTATATCTCAAATGGAAGAAAATTAAAGAACCTGGCTTATCTTGATATTATGAAATTCCATCATCTTTCGGGCTCTAGCTCTTTTCTCATCATGACGGGCAGACTTAATAGCCTTACTATCTTTTGGTCTAATTTTAGAAGCCTCGTTAGCTGTTTGCTGATTTTCTGGCACTGAGTTAATAGGCCCACTCTTTGAAGAGCTATTCAGTGATTGAACTTGCAACTCAAGTTCATTAGCTCCAGATTCCACTGTGTTTTCCTCCCAAGATTTATCAAATGAAGATGTTGTTTAAGCTCTGGATTCGAACCACAGATCATATTTGCTTTCAAATTCTGCAACTTAGATACCTGCAAAAAGACCTCATTTTGAGAAATAAATATCTAAGCCTACCATTTTACAGTACATATACAAAGATGAAGTTTCCAAAACCTCAACTCCGTCAATTGCTAATTGATTAGGCATGCATAAGATTCTAAGAGTTGATAACTGTAAAAGAATATGGAAG
>NW_027428821.1:0-1224 GCF_044706935.1 Curcuma longa
CTCGATCTGATCGAAGTATCTTAATACTCTTGCCGAGCTGGTTTTATACTTCATTCTTGAATTCTTTGAACTTTTCAAAGGATTCTGACTTATGTGTCATCAGATACACATAACCATATCTACTGAAGTCATCAGTAAATGTAATGAAGTACCTATAACCACCTCTGGTAGCAACATTGAAAGGGTCACATACATCACTATGTATAAGTCCTAACAAGTCTGTTGCTCTTTCGCTGTGTCCACTAAAGGGAGTCTTGGTCATCTTGCCTAGAAGGCAAGACTCACATGTCTCATATGATTCAAAATCAAATGATTCCAGCAGTCCATCCTTATGGAGCTGGGATAAACGACTCTCATTTATGTGACCTAAGCAACAATGCCAGAGATAGGTTGGGTTCAACTCATTTGACTTGAACCTTTTGATGTTTGAACCTTTTGGTAGAACATATCATTTAAATAAACTGAATAACATTTGTTATATGATCTTTCTTGTCTAAATATAAAATGAAATGATGTTCTTGTGGGGATCTATATGCGCGAAAAACCGATTAAACCGCATATAACGCAGCGGAAAACAATCCCTCCAGAAGATCCATGTGAAAAACATACTCGTTTGATGATTCTACCTACTAGAATCGAGTTTACCTTCGATGGTCCCCTTGCAATCCCGACAGCAACTCTTGCCTTCAAGGTCGGCGGATCTCAGCACGATCAGTGCGTTCGTGCCTCCACGGTATCCACACGAACACTGATATGGAGAAGAACCCAACTGTGGTGCTAGCCACAAAGGTAGGGTTCGGCCAAGAAGAAGAAGAGAAGAAGAGGAAGAGCAAGAGCAACCAACAACCCCTTCATCAAGAGCCTCTCACCCTCTTTTATAGCCCACCATGAGATATAATGGATGAAGGGGAAAATTAATATAATATTAATTCCGAAATTAATATTTTATTAATTCCAATGCATCTCATGTAAAAGATCTTTCTCCTCTTTTAATGAAAGATCATGCATCTCATGCATGACAATCTTTCTCTTCTTTTAAGGAAGATAATGCAGCTTTTTAATTATCATGCATCTCATGCATGATAACCTTTTAGTCAAATTCGAATTTGGCTTGTGTGACTTGAGTCCAACTCGAGTCTCACACAATCTAGCTGACTTGAGTCCAACTTGAGTCCAACTTGAGTCCAGCTCAATCCGAATTGACACTAAGGGCTAATTTTAACA
>NW_027428822.1:0-3597 GCF_044706935.1 Curcuma longa
TAGGGATGGCAACGGGTTCGGGGGTTCGCGGGGAAGCCTTCTCCATCCCCGTCCCCGAAACCCAAACCCATATACCATCCCCGTCCCCATCCCCGTCGGGTATCATAATTTAAATACCATCCCCATCCCCGTCGGGTTTCGGGTATCCAGCGGGTTTCGGGGATCCCCGCGGGTTTCGGGGTTGGTTTTCCTTGCGGATATTTTCATGGGTATCCCCATACCCATACCCATCCCCATCCCCGTCTTATTTTTTTTAAATATTAATTTAAATATATATATATATATTATAAAATCCTTACAAAATAACATTATAAAACCAAATATTAAACTCTAAAACAAAACATTATCTCTAAAACAACATCTAACTAATGCATAATCGATACAGTAAGTTTGAAGTTCTTCAATTTTTCAAAATTTTGACACCACTTATCCTACAAAAGAAAAAAATAAAAAGAGTTAACTATAAGATGGGTCGGGTTCGGGGATGGGGACGGGGAATATTTGGAATACCATCCCCGACCCATCCTCGTTTTCCGAGATTCGGGGATTCCCCATCCCCATCCCCGCTTTCTCGGATTCGGGGATTCCCCGGTCAAAATGGATTCGGGGAACGGATTCCCCATCGGGTCCGGGTCTAATTGCCATCCCTAATATCTGCTGATGTCACGTTCTTTGATTCGGTTTTATTTTTTGAGCCTAATGAATCTCCGTCCGAGTTTTCTTATTCTACGACTATGCCAGTGAGTATCTTTTATCCTCCAGAGGAGTCTCTATTACCTTCGGCCCCATCTCCTCCTCCATTGTAGGTTTATCAGCATCGTCCTCGTCCTGTTTTGTCGCCGCCCAACACTGTCACTGCCATGGACATATCTTTGGAGCCAAGTCTTTCGCCTCTTCCTCCGGTCTCATCTCCTGAGTCTGATATTCCCATTGTATTTCGGAAAAGTATGCGTTCTACTCATAATCCTTCTCCTCATTATGTTTTTTTGAGTTATCATCATGTTTCTCCTTCATATTATTCTTGTCTTTCCTCCTTGTCGTCTGTTTCTCTTTCCAAGACCGCAGGTGATGCCTTTGCCTATCTAAGATGGAAACAGACTATGTTCGACGAAATGTGTGCCTTTCAGAGCAGTGATACTTAGGACCTCGTTCCTCTACCACAAGGGAAGTCAATTATTGGTTGTCGATGGGTATATACGGTGAAAATTGATCCAGACGGAAAGGTTGACTGGCTTGCCTCATTGCTAAAGGCTATACTCAGATCTTTGGATTGGGTTATGAGGACATTTTTTCTCCCGTTGCCAAGATGTCCTCTGTGCCTATTCCTGTCCATTGTTGCGATTCGACATTGACCTCTTTATCAGTTGGACATAAAAAATGCTTTCTTACATGGTGACCTGCTCGAGGAAGTCTACATGGAGCAACCTCCGTGTTTTGTTGCTCAGGAGGAGTCTTCTAGTCTTGTATGTCGTCCGCGGAAATTTTTATATGGCTTCAAGCAGTCACCCAGAGTATGGTTCGGTAGATTTAGTACTATAATTCAACAGTTTGGCATGACTCAGAGCGAGACTGACCATTCTGTCTTTTATCGCCACTCATCTACTGGTTGCATCTACTTAGTGGTTTATATTGATGATATTGTCATCACATGTAGTGATCATCTTGGGATTTCATAGGTGAAACAACATCTTTTCAAACATTTTCAAATAAAGGATCTCGGCAAACTCAAATATTTCTTGGGAATAGAAGCACAGTCCAAAGATGGGATCATCATATCCCAAAGGAAGTATGCAATGAATATTCTGGAAGAAACATGAATGTTAAACTCAAAGACAGTTGACAACCCCATGGATCCTAATGTTAAGCTCCTGCCAAATCAGAGGGAGCCTCTTCCATATCCTGAATGGTACAGGCGATTAGTAGGGAGACTAAGCTACCTTACTGTTACTCGTCCGGATATCTCATTTGCAGTAAGTGTAGTAAGTCAGTTTCTCAACTCTCCATGCAAGGAACATTGGGATGTTGTGACTTGTATTATCCGATATATCAGAGGCACTCCAGGAAAGAGTCTTTTGTATGGAGACAAAG
Organism: Curcuma longa; assembly: GCF_044706935.1. Classification (NCBI taxonomy): domain Eukaryota; kingdom Viridiplantae; phylum Streptophyta; class Magnoliopsida; order Zingiberales; family Zingiberaceae; genus Curcuma; species Curcuma longa. Next base: position 2,089 of record NW_027428822.1, read on the forward strand.
GACATACTCGAGTCGTAGGGTATTCTGATGTAGATTGGGCAGAATTTCCCACTGATAGGAGATCTATTTCTGGGTTTTGTATATTTGTCGGAGATAATCTTGTTTCTTGGAAAAGCAAAAAGCAAAATGCTGTGGCAAAATCCAGTGCAGAGGTAGAGTATCGAGCTATGGCTATAGCCACTCAAGAATTTATATGGCTCAAACAGTTGCTTCAGGAGCTAAGGTTGGGAGAGATTACACAAATGTCACTTATATGTGACAACTAAGCCGTCATGCATATCGCATCGAATTCAGTTTTTTATGAGAGGACAAAGCATATTGAAGTCGACTGCCACTTTGTCAGAGAGAAAATCATATCTGGAGAAATATCTACTAGTTTTGTTAACTCACATGATCAATTAGCAGATATATTCACTAAGTCATTGAGAGGTCCCTGAATTGACTACATATGTAACAAGGTAGGTGCATATGATTTATATTCTCCAGCTTGAGGGAGAGTATTAAAATATTATAAATATAGCTAGGGGTAATTTGGTATCCTAATTTATATTTTACCTAAAATACAAATTAGTCCTTAGAATAGAATCTTGATTTATTTCCTAGAATAGAGTCCTAATTATTTTTTAGAATAAGCCCTAACTTTGCATATAAATAGGACTTACCTCTTGTAATATTTAATTAAGAATTCTTTTGTGAAATAACAGGTAAAAACTAAAACTTTATTTTTTTTAAATGTCAAAGGGATGACTACTTGAAGTGTGATGCCATAAACTCCCTCAAGCCCACTAGAATTCTTCACTACCCACCTAAAAGAATCGAACTAGCCGCCAACTGGTAATGCACACTTAAGTAAACTTATATAGCAACATTGGTTAAAACCACTATGCGATTTATAATTTAAAAAAAAAATTAAAAAAATCATAAACTTTGCAAAAAAAAAAAAGTAATAGAGAGAAAAGTGTAATTATATTTGCTATAAACTTTTTTAAAATTACTACATGAACTATAACTTCTAAAAGTATACATTTTTTAAAGAGGTTATATATTTAAAATAAAATATCACCAAATGTATTTTTTTAAAAAATAATAGTGATAAAATTGATCAAAACTAAAATCATTTAATTTTGGCCAAAATTACTACAATCATGTTATATGGTCATTTTTGAGTTGTTTTATCACTTAAAAAAATGATAGATTCCAACAATTCCCAAATTGTATCTTTCTATTCAAATACAAATTTGAGTAGAAAATGAACATGTAGCAAGATTGACCAAAACTTCTATATACTATTTTTGAAGTTATGGTCACTTTAAAAACATATATGGACTCCAATAAAATCCTAGAATGCATCTATTATTTAGATTCAACTTTTAACTAAAAATGACCACGTAACACTTTTAGCCAAGATTGCTACATGACTATATTTTGTCATTTGATCACTTTGAAAATATGAGGAGACTCCAATAGCTTATTAAAGTGCATCTATCTATTTATATGCAAAATTTGACT
>NW_027428823.1:0-3808 GCF_044706935.1 Curcuma longa
TAATGAGCAATTCCTTTACCGACATCTTCTCATTCGTTATTCTTGAGGATTCTTGATCAAACTCAGATGAAGGCTCCTCCTTCTTTTCCTCTTTCTTTTTTCTTCTTCTCCTTTTTTTCTACAATCAAAGCAATACCTTTCTCTTTGGAAGACACATTAGCTTGTTCATGTAATACAAATTCACAAAATAACTCATCTAGTTTAACAATTGAAAAATCCTTAAATACTTTATACGCATCAACCATTGATGTCCATAAAGTGATTCTAGGAAAAGCTTGAAGTACATACCTTACTAAGTCTTGGTTGTCTATCTTTTCACCTATCACATAAAGTCCATTCACAATCTCTTTGAACCGTCTATGCATTTGACTTACGATCTCATTTGGCTTCATGTTGAAGGTTTGAAGTTGTCCAACCAAAAGATCCCTGGCTCCTTGGATTCACTTGACCCTTCATTTTATTCAATGAGCTTCTTTCAAAGCTCTTTGGCCGAGTTGAAGGGTCCAACCTTGCTCAATTGCTCTTTGGAGAGTCTGCATTGCAATGTAGTTGTGGCTTTTGTATTTGCTTGAGCCTTCTTGCATATTTCCTTTGACCAATCCTTGGTAGGTAGAGGTGTTCCAAATGCATCCTTTGGTTTTTTGAATCCATCTACAACACTAAACCAATTTTCAATATCATTCATTAAATAATATTCCATCTTACCTTTCAGCAATAGACAAAATTATTACCATTGAAGTATGGAGGTCATGTAGTGCTGTATCCCTCTTCAAGCGCCATCTAAATGCTCCGATTGAAGGTGAGTTCTTCCGAAGTTAACCTACTCTGATACCACTTGTTGGGACCGTTGCATTTGCTAGAGGGGGGGGGGGGTGAATAGCAATTTTTGCTCTTGCATATAAAATTGTTAGCGGAAGTATAAGACAAAAATAAAATTAAATTCAAACAATGCTAACCCTTTCAATTTATTTGGGTATTCACATTTACGAGGTGACTAATCTAAGGATCCAAACACACCACACGAACTTTCCACTATGAAACTTCTCCGAGAAACCTTTACAGTTGATCTCTTCCTCTTACAAATGTATAGTGAAGGTTTGGGGGAAGATTTTGTGAATAATAGGGCTTGAAGATCGTGCAAGAATGAAAAAGTGCAAACACTTGCGTCTCCAATCTTCAATCTGTCTTTTTATATTTTCTCGATACCAGTCGACTGCCTCAGGGATCAATCGACTGGTGGGCTTCAACGGCTCTTGTAGATTGCGTTTAATTCTCCAACTGTCATATCAATGTTCAAATATCATTCGACTGAGATTCACCCAGTCGACTGGTCAGTGCCTTTCACTCGACCAAACTTTTTGTGTGTTTTGGATCAGGGCACCAATCGACTGATGTCAGTCCCAATCGACTGGTGAAGTTGAAAATCACCTTTCAACTTTCTTCTTCATCCCTTTGCCTTGACTCGCGCCTTCAAATATCTTCCATAAGCCTCGTACCAATCCTTGCACTTGCTTGAGATGTTTCCCTTAGCTTCGTCATGCTAAGTCTTTTGCCAAGAGGTCGTACCTAGGACTTACCATTTGCCAAGAGGTCGCGCCTCCAAGACTCCACCATTTGCCAAGTCTTCAAACTTGGACGTTCCTTTATACTCAATTCACACATGTTAGATCACCAACATTGCCTAACTTAAACTCGTTTGGTCAAACATTAAAATTCAATGATACTTGGGGTAAGACTGCACCAACAAGATCATTAATTACTTTATTATTTTCTCTCTAAGTCTCTGTGCTACAACTATAAAGGCTTCTTCGCCTAAAAGAGTTTTGTTTGAGCGTCAATTGCCTTGGAAGCAACGACCAAGTTGCAACCAATTTTTTTATAAAAAGTGTCTATCCTGCGACCTTGCTTAACCGTCTATTCACCCCCTCTAGTCGGTCCAACATGATCCAACAAGTGGTATCAGAGCCAGGTTCACTTTTGAAGGACTAACCGCCTGATAAAGCAACAGGATGATGGCCGAAGCACATATCCATCCACCCAAATTCGAAGGAGATTTCACTGTCTAGAAAAAGAAAATGGAAGTATTTTTTCGTACTGATTTTGATATTTTATTGTCTATTAAATATGGTTTTGCAGTTCCAAAAAATACGAACGGAGATGAAAAAGAAGAAAGCCTATGGAATAAGAAGGAGCGCCTATGGAATAAGAAGGAGCAATCTGACTCTGTTGCTAACGGTAAGGTCGAGTTCCACCTCCTAACGATCTTACCAACTCAAGAAGTGAATCGTATCGGCACCTACCACTCCGCGAAAAAAACTATAGGAGAAGTTCTTAGAACTTCATGAAGGGGCAACCTCAGAAGCTAGTTAAGGAAGGACCTTGACGAATCAGCTGACAAATCTACGAATGATGGAAGGAGAAACGATGGCAGAACTTCACCCTAAAATTAAGGAGCTAATCTCCTAACTCACTAGCTCGGTGAATCGGTAAGTAATCGAGATTCTATTTGATACACCCTCAATGCATTTTCGAGAACCCAGGAGTGGAGTACAATCGTCGACGCCTATTATATTTCTAAGGATTTAGAGGTAAGTATGCTAGATGAAATGTTTTCTATTTTTAAATTACATGAGTCTCGGTGTGCAGGATCTAGAAAGATAGACAACAGTGCCCTGAACACAAGGAGAATGGAAAAGGGATTAGAATCCTTGACGGACGATGAAGAGACAATGCAAATGGTAAGGACCTTTAAAAGTTTTTTTAAAGCTAACAAGTTTTCGAGGATGCAGAAGAAAAGGCGATCTTCGAAGAAACATACTGTCTGATACTATAACTGCAACGAGGAGGGGGCATCTAAAAGACCAGTGTCCCAAACTCAAGAACTAGCCAAAGAAGAAGACATTAAAAGCCACCTGGGATAAGACCTTGTCTGACGAATCAGAAACTCAGGAGTACGCCGGACTTGTGTTGATGACAAGTCATCAAGAAGAGAGCACTGATGAAGGGGGAGCAATGTCAGAAGAAAGTAACGATGAAGGGAGAGCCTCTCTTTTCAAAAGCAACCTAGTAAGTGAGGTATGTTTTCTCCTCATGATCAATTATACACTATAAAAGCAATTGATAACTATAAATTAGAAAAAGAAATTTCACAATTTAGAAAGGAACTAGCCCTTGCATCTTCTTTAATAACTCTAATGTTTTAAAGAATGAAAATGATAACTTGAAAACTTAGTTCAAAAATTAGAATTTTATATTTCATGCATAAGCTAAAAGAAAAATAACAATCATGATAATTTAACTGTAATATTCAAAATTACAGGGGCCAACTTAAGAAAAGTGTCTAAAAACTATATTCCCAAGATTTTCAATCAATCCAGTAGATAAGAACTTATTTTGGATTCCCAAATCTGTTTTAAACTGATCTCTTTTGTGCTATTACATATGCATGTATTGACTAATATTTTTTGTCTTTTTACTTAACTAACATTAATTTATTGTTATCTGAAAATTTAGTTTGACTAATTTTTTACTAACAAAAAATTATGTTTTTATTTTTCCTCGATACATAATTATGTTGTCCATCCATTGAGAATTTTATAAATTTTTTTGATTTTTTTTGAATATCATAATTTTTTCATTCAAAATTTAAATTTTAAATTTTAAAAATAGATAAAAATATTATTTTCACAGGGGAAGTGAGCCGACGGGCTCGGTGCGATCCGAGGAACACAAAAGCTACGGAAGAGTACGCCGGTGAAGCGAGAAGGACGTGCGCGATACCCTAGGGACGAGAAGCCGAGAGGAAGCT
>NW_027428824.1:0-2389 GCF_044706935.1 Curcuma longa
CCATTCACCGGCGAGGTATAGTGGATGATAGAAGCAAAGATGTTAGCGGCGATATCAACATCAAGCCGCTGAAGAAGAGCATAGACCATAAACAGATGGGGAGGTCTAATGACAGCTAAGGCTCGAGAGGTGATGGGAAGGATACAGTTGACAACGATTTTGAATAGATATAGTCAACCACAGACATCTTTAGAGCTCGAAAGGCGGTGATACCGCCATCCGGTCCATTAGGACGGGGACAATGGAGAAGCTGCTGATGCATCAGATCAATAGTGACCTGATCAAAAGGCGGAGGGAGGATCTCGGGTAATACCGAAAAATAGACAAAATCGGACTGAGCTGGTCGACAACCAAGATAATCAGATAGGTTCCTATAGTTGAAATCAAGGTTGGTTTTGGCTACCCGAGTTCGATAGTTGATACCGTCAGTGGTATGAAGATTGTTATAAAATTCAGCGAGACGATCAAGATTCACCGCTCGCTCACAGTATACAACATGTTGAAGATCGGGAGATGGCTAGAGAGGGGGGGAGTGAATAGCCTCTCTTTTGTTATCGATTTTCTCCTACAAAAACTTAGTACGTAGCGGAAAATAGAAGAAAATAGCTAATAAAACAAAGACAATGCAAACACAAGGATATACGAGGTTCGGGGATAACTTGCCCCTACTCCTCGGCGTGTCCGTAAGGTGGACGATCCCTTGATCTTCGGTAGATCACACCCCGGATGAATCCGACTAGATGATGTCTCCTTCTCGGTGGAGTGACCTCTCCACAGCCAATCTCAAGGATATATATTAAGTACAGAGATTATAAGAAGAAGATTGAGGCCAAACAAAATAATGAACTTACAGCACAGCCTCAACACATAAAACCTCAAGCAGAAACTTCCCGAGAGCAAGGCACCAGCTCCTCGCACCACCTCAGGCAGAGAGCTTCAAAGAAGAGCAATGAACGCAAGCAAGCAGAGAACATAGCACCCAAGCACACACACACCCTCGTTTTTTGTTAGTTATTCTCTCTTCTCCTTCATCTCTTCTTTTAGTCTCCTCACTTCTGCTCGTTCAACGGTCGCCTGAGTCCACTGCACACTGAACCTTGCTGAGCCATCTGCGCTCTCCAGCACCACACTGAGGTCTCTCCAGTCTCCTCTAGTCTCCTCCAGTTGCTGGACCACGCTCCTCTCAGCACACTGTGTGCAGCTCAGTCTCCCGCTGTCTTTTACCTGAAAACCAAAAGTCGACAAACTACCATAATAGAAAGCCAAACCTTGACTCTTCCTGTTCTTCATTCGAGTTCAAACTTCATCTGCAAACTCAGAAATGGATTAGCAAAGCAATATCAGAAGAAACAGAAATCAGAAATGAGCAGAGCAGAAGTCTGAACACGATCAGAAATGGCTTAATCGATCAGGCCATCGATTAAACGTCGTAATTCTTTTCTCTGTAAACCGTGTAATCGATCAAGACTAAGCAACAATCAATTACCACATATCTTAATCGATCCGTTGGTCGATTAAGATATGGTAATCGATCAGGTGATCGATTATCGATCGCTAAATGCATTCCTCATTAAGCTTGTAATCGATCAACTGTTTGATTACCGTTGGCCATAATCGATTGCCCAATCAATTATGGTGTGTTCTGTGGATTTTCAAATTCTTACAGAATGCTTTGTAATCGATCATCAGATCGACTAACCAACTAGTCCTTGGTTAATCGATTCACCCATCGATTACACCAAAGTGAATTTGAAACCCATGCAATCTGATCACTTGGTTAACTTGGGTCTCACCCGAGCCAACCACATTGGATCATGTATTCAGAGAACAGACTCCCAAGGCTCCTCTGACAATGATCCGGTCCGAAGACAGGCTACCAAGCCTTCTCCGACCATAGTTCGGTACAGAGAACGAGCTACCGAGCCCTCTCTGACCTAATCTGGAGAACGAGCTACCGAGCCCTCTCCCACTCCATCCGGTCCAGAGAACGAGCTACCAAGCCCTCTCTGACCTAGTCCGGAGAATGAGCTACCGAGCCCTCTCCGACTCCATCCGGTCCAGAGAACGAGCTATCGAGCCCTCTCTGACCTAGTCTGGAGAACGAGCTACCGAGCCCTCTCCGACTCCATCCAGTCCAGAGAACGAGCTACCGAGGCCTCTCTGACAAAGTCCGGAGAACGAGCTACCGAGCCCTCTCCGACTCCATCCAGTCCAGAGAACGAGCTACCGAGCCCTCTCTAACCTAGTCTGGAGAACGAGCTACCGAGCCCTCTCCGATCTTATCCGTCATGGGTCAATCTGAATATATTGAACTTAATTTTTGTCCAACTAAAATGAACTTAAATCTGTGTCAACATCAAAACAACAATCAGGACAAACTGCATCAACA
>NW_027428825.1:0-1960 GCF_044706935.1 Curcuma longa
TTCTTATACAGCCGGTTCACTCATCTAAACCTAGTTGACTACTGTAGCCTCCCTAAAAAACCCAATCACGAGATGAAAAAGCTCTGATCATCTTCCTCACAAAAGGGAACGACGCCGAAGGATATTAGCCAAAGATTGCTTCTCCTCGCGGGTACAGCCGGCCGCGGCAACAAGGAAGAAGAGTACTAAACCCTAGCTGTTTATATTTCTGTTTGCGCTGCCGTCCACACCTCCAAACCGTGAGAGAGCTTGTGGCTGAAAACAAAGGATGGCTACCCGCCGGTGTCGGCTTCTTCCATGCGTTGGAAACGGGAGAACGCCGATCTTCTCAGCTCGCCCCGTCGGAGAAGCAGCTAAACCCTAGGGCAAGAGCATGGGGTTTTCTTCTTCCTCTTCCGCGTGGTGTGATCACGGGTTTCCCTGATCTTCCTCTTCCGAGCAACACCCCATCTTCTTCCTTCTTCTCCGTGAAGGAGTGCAGCGCTGTCCCCTTCGAAGAATCTCTGTGGATTCTGCTTCTCCTCCACCGGCCATGGTTTTCCCGATCGCGTGAGAAGAGAACCACACCGTCTCCTTCCTCTTGCAAGAATCGGGATTTTGGTGTGAAGCCGAAGTTGTTGGCTTCTCTGTTTTCTTCACCCGATCTCTACTTCTCGCTGGTTAGCTGTGAATTCACCGGAGAACAACGTGGAGATACCTTAGCTTGATTAAATCTGGTTGAACCAGACAATGGACAAATGATGGAACTCGTCTTACGAAGACGAAATGAACGAAACTGATTTCGTTTAAATCAAAGATCGTTTGGTTAGTGAACCAAATAATTCAGTTTTGAACCGAATTGAACCAACTTGGTTTGATTCATGATGAAAGAGATTTTAGCAGATCAGATGCGATGAGAAGCTTCGTCTTGTGAAGACGAATCGAACAAAACTGATTTAGGTCAAATCAGAATTCGTTTAGTTAGTGAACTAAGTGAAACAAAGATGAACCCGGTTCGCTACAGTGTTAGGGTTTCTAGTTAGTCCGGTTCACTTCTTATACAGCCGGTTCACTCATCTAAACCTAGTCGACTACTGTAGCCTCCCTAAAAAACCCAATCGCGAGATTAAAAAGCTCTGATCATCTTCCTCACAAAAGGGAACGACGCCGAAGGATACCAGCTGAAGATTTCTTCCTCCTCGTGGGTACAGCCGACTGCGGTAACAAGGAAGAGGAGCACTAAACCCTAGCTGTTCATCTTTCTGTTTGCGTTGCCATCCACACCTCCAAATCGCGAGAGAGCTTGTGGCTAAAAATAGAGGATGGCTACCCTCCGGCGTCGGCTTCTTCCATGCGTTGGAAACACGATAACGCCTATCTTCTCAGCTCGCCCTGCTGGAGAAGCAGCCAAACCCTAGGGCAAGAGCATTTCTTCTTCCTCTTCCACGTGGCGTGATCACGGGTTTCCCTGATCTTCCTCTTCCGAGAAGCGCCCCATCTTCTTCCTTCTTCTCCGTGAAGGAGTGCAGCGCTGTCCCCTTCGAAGAATCTCCGTGGATTCTGCTTCTCCTCCATCGGCCATGGTTTTCCCGATCGCGTGAGAAGAGAACCACACCGTCTCCTTCCTCTTGCAAGAATCGGGATTTTGGTGTGAAGCCGAAGTTGTTGGCTTCTCTGTTTTCTTCACCCGATCTCTACTTCTCGCTGGTTAGCTGTGAATTCACCGGAGAACAATGTGGAGATACCTTAGCTTGATTAAGGAGAGAAACAGTGGTTGTATGAGAGAAATTGTATTATGTGGTTGTATAGGAGGAGAGGAGAAATCTCGTTCTTGTTCGGCCATGTAACGAATGTCGTTCGTGGAAACTTACGAAGTTTCAAAAGAACGTTCCTGATGGGAAACACTAGAAAATCCGTTTCTATGAATTCTTGCAGAACAAAATTTTTTCCAAAAACGGATTTAAGTTGCCCTCATAGTCGA
>NW_027428826.1:0-3992 GCF_044706935.1 Curcuma longa
GTTTAACTCTAACCGCATAAGACCCTAGACCTTTATGGGAGTGTAATACACTTCATTTTCAAGCCACACTTGGGTTGGAACTTAAACAAATTCCTTGAAACCCAATCTGGCCGAACCTATTAATACCAAAAACCATGGAAAAATTCAACCAAATGACCCCTAAGCATGCTATAATATCATTTATTCATTTAAGCCTTCATTGGTTCAATAAAAACCTAACTTTAGGCCTTAGGTTTCATGTTGGCCGAACCTTTAAGACATGGGGTCTAGGGTTTGAACTTCATGAATCCTTGATCTAGTAATTGAAAACATACAACAAACATATAAACAAAACTTACAACATATGAGCAAGAGTTAACATCATTTAAAGGTACTACTTTTGTTTTCATTTTTAGTTGAAACTTAACATTGTAAAACTTAGATTTCTACCACATGGGACTTTACATCATCTTGAAACCCATCTCATAATACTTGCTTGCAAGATAACTTACAACATGAGACAAACATCATGGTAAAGGCAACATAAAAGTTTTAGAAAATTCTTTAGGGAGATATAAGCTATCTTTTATGTTTTAAACAACCTTAACCAAAACATAAGCATGTTATAACATAACTTCCCTAGTCCTTGTTTCCAAGAAAACAAATAAGGTTCTTTTACATACTATCATATACATATGGCACAACATAAACTACAACCAACATACTTTAAACACCATGCCTTGAACTTCAACATTAAAACATTTAAAATAAACTTCTTCATATGTTGCTTTGAAAATACTTTTTTTTTTAAAACTTAAGGAACATGAAAACCATTCAAAACAACTTATGTTACAGGGTGAAGGAATTTACCCTTGTTGTTCTTACGATTTCTTAGGATTTTCTCACAAAAAGGAAAGGAGAAAGAACTCCTTTGTCTTGCTACTTCCTTGAGACCCTTCCTTCTTCCTTCAAAATCTCCTTAGTACTTGGTTTAAATCTCCTTACTTGACAAAGAGGATGATAAACATTCCTTTAGGTTTCGGCCAAGAAAAACCAAAGGAAAACAAAACACCAAAAACCAAAACAACCAACCTATAGTAAATAACTTACCCTTCCTTTAACCTTTTCTTCCAACTCTTCTCTTAGAACCTTGTTGATGAGAACTCACTCACCAAGTTTCGGCCACACAAAGAAAACACCAAGGAGGAGAGAAGAGGCTCGGCAACAACAAGAGGGAGAGAGAGCAAATGAGAGAAAAAGAGAGAAATTAGGATTATAAACCCCCCCCCCCCCCCTTTAATTCCCTAATGTAACCCCCTTACCATTAATTCCCTAAGGTAACCTCCTCCTCCTCCTTTAAATGTTTCGGCCACATCATGAATCCACAAAAATAAAATGAAATTCAAATGAGGATTTCGGTGACAAAGAGAAAGAAAAAATCATGAAGAGAAAATTCAAAATTCAAACCTCTTGCTTTAACTTCCCCTTAATACTTTCCTTATTTAAATCCCCTACTTGTAACCCCCCATTCCACCTCATACATTTTCGAAATTTCTCATCCCAATTACTCATTTTCGTTGGAAGGTAAATGAGAGAAAAGAGAAGAAAGTCAACACTTTCCATAAAAACTCCAAGCATTCAATGAAATATTATAATTTCGTATTTAAATTTATCTCCTTCTTGTTTCTAACAAGAAACACTTGATTGCTCCTATGGTTAACTCATGGCTTGCTAATACATTAGGTTCCAGGTTCAATCCCTAGCTTAGAATCATAATTTTATTTTTTTCTACAGACAAAATTAATTATGATTTTTCTAATCAAATCTGGATGAGATTTGATTTGATTAGAATCATAATTTTATCTCTTCCGCAAACAAAATTAAGTATGATTTTTCTAATCAAATCTGGATAAGAAGATTTGATTTGATTATAATCATACCAAATTTTGTGAGATGGCTAAGCTATAAAAGAGGAGGCTTGCAAAGGGAAAATTACTTCTTGGCGAAATTATTTTTCCCTTCTCCTTGAAGTGGTCGGTGCCCCCTTAGTTCCCTCCTTCCTCCTTTAGGTCGGCACCCACTCTTTCCTCCTCCCTTTCGGTTTTCTTCCAGCCCCTTCCTCTTCCCTTTGTGGTTCGATTCCCCGTCCTAAGGCCGGCGCACAAGCCTCTAAACTTGCTAAGGCCGGCGGTCAAGAAGGGAAGTAGAAGAAGAGAAGGAAGGAAGGAAAGAAAAGAAGGGAGCTTCTTCTTGCAAGCCATCGGATTGAAGAGACTTGGTGGAATCATCTTGAAGGATTGTGGTCCACACAACGTTCGAGAAGAGGAGAGGATATACAGCAGAAGATCAAGGGGTCATCCACTCCTTCTAGACATCCCGCAAAGAAGAGGTATAATTTAATATTTCCGCTATAATTAAATTATTCCTTTTATCTCGGATCCTGTAAACCAAACATAAGAGCCCAATGATCTAAATGCGTTGATCAAACCTTGGTTTGATTAACTATGAGGGCAACTTGAAATTATTTTTGGGAAATTTTTGTTATGCAAGAATTCATCGAAACGGTTTTTCTAGTGTTTCCTATCATAAAGGAACACCTAGGAACGTTGTCGTAATGCCGGAGTGCTGCATAAAAAGTCTGCAAATCTTCTACTTCGGTAATACTCATTCGATTTTGTACTTAGTTCTAAGGTTGGCAATATTTTTACCGTTCCTATATTTTGTAATCGACAAACTCCCTTTCGTAAGAGGGGAGTTACTTAGTGTATTGCCCAATGTAAACGAGCAAACGATCATGGGCCTTAGAGTAGCAGCGTGTGGCTGTGAACCAAGTAAAAAATACCCTTGTTTTTGTGAGTCTTTGTGTTTGACATTTTCTATTGCAATTTACTTTACTCTGATCAAATTTTTGAATGAATTTACGAAAATAAAAAACATTACTGATAGCGCTATTCACCCACCTCTAGCTCTCTCAAGGATCCTACATGGTTGACTCGATCGATAACACTCGTTCGATCACCCGAATGATTTGGTTGCTTTGCCCCAATGATTTTGTTGTCTGAATGGTCGATTGACCAGTAACACAAGTTCGGTTACCCGAACCCTACCATATCAAGTTAGCATAGTACATGTAATATATCAAAATTAAGTTTTGACAGTTAACAAATTATTTGATCTCAACTTTGAATTTTGAGTAGGACCCTTAGTCAGATTGTCGCCTAGGTTTGTCCCCATAACGAGGACTCGTCCTTCTTTTCAAAAGTGTCACGCCCCAAGAGACGGTTGTCATAAAAAATTTTGATAGTATCTTTCCTGTAACAATTCAACTTTTCCTGAATACATATTAAGGTAGAGACCGACACGACCATCTACAATACAACATATATACATAACTACTAAACAACTACAGGATAAAGGCCCACACGGCCACAACTACACATCCAACACAGTATCAACTATAACAACCACCACAACAACTACGAAACAATGGAAATCTCAAAGCACATCGATTGTGCTCACAACAAAATCAAACGACAACTGTACCACGAAGCCAAAACATAAATACGCACAAGACTAGAATCACATATTTGCACAAATAACTCCATAAACCACACATCGAAAACACAACCGAAATCCACACAAAGAAAACAATGATTCCTTCTCCTGCTGTGGGATGGGGGCAGTTTGGTAAACCTCTAAGCTTCAAACAATGTCCTTATCTGCTACCTAAGGAGACAGAAAAATCCTAGGGTCTGGGTGGTGAGTATAAAATACTCAGTAGGTACTAGAATGGAAGTGCACAACATATATATCAACATGGGTATCAAAGGTATACAGTCTCAATATGATACTTAAGGAACAAGATCAACATACTACGTACAACTAACAGGTATCATACAATATGAAAATCATGTATGTCAAGTCACACAAATGCAACAATCATATAACAACAAGTGCAACAACCACAATCGTATAACAACAAGTGCATCAACCAAAAATGCAGTAAACAACTA
>NW_027428827.1:0-1901 GCF_044706935.1 Curcuma longa
TGTAATACCCGCAATTTTCCTTAAATAATTCTTGGATAATAATGAATGATTGATCTAAAGGAATTTAATAAAGAATTTCTAAATGTGTCTTGATGATTTAATGGGTTAATTTCATGTGGGCTTGCAAAAGTAAAAAGAAAGAAAAGAAAATAATGGAGGAGCCAAGGATTGATCCTTGGACCTCATGGAATGGCAAGCCTAGTAGAAGCATGGGTTAACCAAATGTGCTAGCAAGTTGATCTTGTTAGAGACACATGGAGAAATAAATTTAAATGAGGAGAAAAAGGAAAAGAGGTTACAAATGGCAATTTCCAATTACTTTTCTCCATTAAGTTTTTCCCCCTCAATTTAGATGTTTCTTCCTTAATTGATGGTTGCCGAAAATCACATAGAGAGGAGGGAATTTGAATTTCGAAATTCGAATAGTGATAGATAAGGAATAACTCCCTTACAAATGGAAGTGTTGGAGGAGAAGGAAAGAATTAAATGGAGTATTCCATGCCAACTTGGGAGACAAATACATGGAAATCTCTCCACCTCACTACTCCTTCCCTCTCATTGCCGAAAACCCTCCCTCTTCCTCTCATTGCCGAAACCCTTTTCCTCCCCCTCTTCCTCTCTTGTGGCCGAAACTTCAAGTGGGCGGCAAGTGGATCCAAGCAAGAAGGGAGCAAAGGAGAAAGGTTTAGGAGGGAAAAGGAGAAAGGCTTTAGGAAGGAGACAACACCAAGGGCTAAAGAGGCTTGGAGAAAGGAAGGAAGGGTACCAAGGAGATAACAAAAGAAGGGTTCTTCTTCTCTTTTGGTAGGGTAAAAATCAAGGAAAACACAGTGTAAGACTCCCTCACCCTGCAACATAATAGTTTTTGCATGAATGTATGAAATTTATATGTTAGATGTGCACGAAGTAACTTTTCTTGATTACTGATCTTGTTATGATGAAGAAGTTTTAAAATGCATGCTATGGTTTCAAATAAATCTTATGGGTTTCTCATGTGATGAAAGCTTGGGGTATAGTGTAACATGATAAGTTTCGGCTATGCTATGCTAAAGTGTCAAAATGATAGGATAAGCCATATCCATGTTTAGAAGAATATATGCATTAATTTATTTTAATGAATGGCTTGTACCGGAGCCCGAAAGGGATCCAAGGGATGGCCACCTAGAGAACGGCCCTAGGTCGAAAGACAGAAGACCTAGTAACCGAGTAGTCGAGACTTGCAACCTCGTACTATTTGGAATGGCGCGCAAGAAATGAATGGGTACAAGCCGGGGATCCCAAAGAATGATAAGAATGATGATTATTTTCATCTATTATGTAATAAGCTTTCAAAGGCATGTTCATGATTATTATGCATGTGATGTCAAATGTTAAGTTAAGGAATTTACATGTGCTCAATGCTTATGAAATGATGTGTTTCTATGATTATGCTTTGCTTTTAACATGTTATAATTATATGCTCGGATTAACGATTGGTTTTTGGTGAGTAGGAAAGGAGCTTACTAAGCCTTGTGCTTACAGTCTCTTCTTTCTTATGTTGCAGAACCAAATCCAGGTCGTTAGGCAATGGGAAGCAGCAGGACAAGGCCAAATAAAGATGTGTGTGGTGGTGCCATAACAGATTGACTATGAAACCTTAGGATTGCATGTTGAAAGTTAATTTATTAAATGTGTTGGTTAAAGTCTTGAGATACTATGATGTTATTTTAGAACTCAACAATTTAGACTATACATGCATTTGAGGTTTTATTTATCACATCTGAAATCTCTATCGTGTTATGTATTTTATGTTTTCCGCTGCGAAATTTGAGATTTGCGTTTGTGATATTAAGTATGAATGAATGTAAAGTACAAACTGTAGCGTCCGTCTAGGCTCTGATGACGGTAAGGACGGGCGGGCG
>NW_027428828.1:0-2226 GCF_044706935.1 Curcuma longa
ATACGGTCATAAATATGAGGAGTAGTTGATTGAAAGAATTGTCGATTCAGATAACGACAATCCATGAAGTGGAATTCAGATGTTTCAAAGAGATGTTGTGCCATTTTTGAATGAAACCTAGGCTCAGGACGACCATGAAAGTAGGAAGGATCAGGATATTATGGTGTATCCTTAGTTTTTCGTAGAATTGACTTCCTAGGAGGTTTATGGGCTACATGCTTTTGCCTAACTCTAAAGATAATGCAATATATGATGCGTGCACATGAAAACATAAGCAAGTTAGGCCAAAAATAAGTAGATCTTAAAAGAAATAAAACTGAAAAACTTGATTTTAGAGATTTTACCTCCTTTGGCTTGGTTGGTCTGCCATGGAACCCTAGTTTTTCACTTGAAAGGATGAGTAGAGGTTGTAGAATGAGAAGGGAGGAAGTTTAGGGCTCTAGAAGGCTGGAGGAAGGCTGGAGACATGAAGCACGGCCGGGACGACGCAACCCTAGGGTTAGCAGTCGACCGCCGTTTATGATTGCTTATATAGAAATCGCGGCGTCAGTCGACTGATGGGTTATCAGTCGACTGATATCAGTCGACTGAGCCATTTACAGTCGACTGATGCCCTTTGTGAAAACTTACAGAAAGATCAGTCGAGTGCACAGTCGACTGCAGTCGACTGATGCTTTTTGTGAAAACTCATAGAAAGATCAGTCGACTAGAAGTCGACTGATTTTTATGTACTGTTTGCCGAATTGCATCAGTCGACTGATATACTGTGTCAGTCGACTGATGGTCTGAAAATCAGCCCATGCATATTCTGATACGAACTTCAGAAATGCGACAAAAATTCCACAAAATTCAAAAAAATCTGAAATTTTGTAGACATGTTTGTTTTGATATTCTTAGGAAAAATATCTACTTGTTTCCATGGTTTGATACAAACTTGGAATTTTAGCACAATTGCATCTATTTTGTATCAAGTTTAGGATCTGTTATGATTTCATTTTTGGTCTCTTGTCTCCCTAGCCTTGGTTAATTATTGAAATGGTATGGAATTCTTTGAAATGTCTAACTATGATCTATGAGCAAGATGTCCATTAATTAAACATTTGCTTTTCCCATAGTTGGTCTAAATTTAATAGATTGATACAATTTATGTTTCATCTAAATGCTAAAGAGCACAAGTAAAACATGAGTATCGTCCTAGCATCTCACACTTAGTTCAATAAAGCCCATGCACATCAAGAGTCACCCTATGGTCTTGTGAGATGTAAAGTATTTTTCATAGGATCATGCAACACTAGCAATCATCAATCAACAAGGCACATTCCTAAACCCCTGTAATACCGAAATTTTCATCGATAATTTCTGGATATTTATGTACATGATTATTTATGATAAAAAGGAATGAATATTTAGGCAAAAAAGAATGACCTAAAATGTTGCTTGTAATGGAGTGATTCATGAAGGCTTTGTTATAAAAAGAAAGAAAAAAAATAGAAAAGGGGCCAAGGATTGACCCTTGGACCTCCAATATGTAGAAAGCCTTAAGGAACCATAAGGGATAGTAGTTAATTCTTGTTAAAGAGATAAGGGAAATGCTTGTTAAACCTAAGGGTTTATGAGATTCATTAAACCAAACGGAGAGGCAGTAGTGGGTTTAGGACGTGGAGTTGTGGGGGAGTTATGGCTCTCGATCGTAACTGCCGACTTCTCCCCTTTATAAACCCTTCTCCTCGAGTTGTTTCCTTTTTGGTTTCCCTATTTCTTCTTCTTCTTCTCTGGCCGCCGAAAACATCCGTGTCTCTCTCAACCAGCGTTGCAAAGAGGGAAGGCTAGGAAGGTTAAGGAAGAAGGCTCGGTATAGGTCTTAGAAACTGCAAAACCAAGGTAAGTTCCTTCTCACCTGCAATATAATCGCTAAGGTTTACGTGTTTTGTTGTAGGATAAACTATGTCCTATTTTATATGGTTAAGGTTTACCGAAATGATGTGTTTCACTGAATAATACTGATAAACTAGGTCTGGTTTTACATGTTTAAGGTTTACAGCAATACTGATAAACTATGTCTCGTTTTAGATGTTTAGATTCTGATAAAGGTTCTAGCATGTTATTCTAGGATTTAAGCATGTAAGGATCATTTGTTGGACCTATATGCTGTTTAATCGTGTGTTAATTAGTCGGCGTAAGAACAGAAAGCTGGTAATCGACCGGTTGCTCGATTACCAGAGGGTG
>NW_027428829.1:0-1512 GCF_044706935.1 Curcuma longa
CCACAAGGCACGGCCGTGCCTTACCTTGTGCCGGAAGCCAACACAAGGCCGTGCCTTCCAGGCACGGCCGTGTGCACGGAGGCGAGCTGCTAACGAACCCTGCACTATAAATAGGTCTCTTTGGAGACCTAGCAAAGGGGGGAGACTTTGGAGAGCCACCGGAGTTGTTCTAGAGCCGTCGACGCCTATTTCGGAGAGAGATTCGACGATCCATCACCGATCCGACTGCTCCAGACCATTTCCATCTCATCTACGCAGAGATTTCACTCCGAGGAAGAAGATAAGTCTAGTTTCCTGCATTTCTTGTTTATCTTTGGGAACAAGATATAGGGTCTAAAGAATGTCCACATCTCCACAATGGCATGATATTGTCCACTTTGGGCCTAAGCCCTCATGGTTTTGTTCTTGGGCTCTCCCCAAAAGGCCTCATGCCAATGGAGATACTTTCCATCCTTTTAAACCCATGATCTTTCCCATGTGTTTTAGATGTGGGACTATGTTTGCACCTTTGCAACCCAACAATCCCCCCCTCAAACAAAGGACCACAGACCCCCCTCAAACGGAAAGCCTCCGTTTGATGTCTGAATCTTCGACCCACCAGGACTTCCTGCCCCTCGGTCCACCCTGACCTACTAGGACTTCCTGCCCAGCCGCAACCAGGACTTCATGCCCCTCGGTCTACCCGACCTACTAGGACTTCCTGCCCAGCCGCAACTAGGACTTCATGCCCCTCGGTCTACCCGACCTACTAGGACTTCCTGCCTGGTGTCTGGTCCTCTTGATTCAAACACGGGAGCCCCTACTTCCTTTGTTTTTAAGGTTCAACCCACATGGTTAGATCCGGATCATGGCTCATCCGGCGGTTAGTCCGGTGAAGAGCGGCCTCGCTCTGATACCAATTGTAGGATCGAGTGTTGTATCTCCACAATAGCATGATATTGTCCACTTTGGGCCTAAGCCCTCATGGCTTTGCTCTTGGGCTCTCCCCAAAAGGCTTCATTAGGCTTTCGGTACCCACGCTTTTCGTTGATTTTTGCGGGGGTGAAAAAGAGGTAAAGGATCTTTGGGTCGATCCTGATTTGTACCCTATCCCTGATTTGTTATACATGCCCTTTTGAGATCCAAGAATAAGGTCAAGATTCTTGGATCGGGTTGTAAAAGTTGCTAGTAAATCCTTAAGTTTTTGAACTTCACCCTTAAGGGTGGAGTTTTCAGTTTCAAGTTCAGTTTGATTTTGGGTTTGTTTAGTTAATGATTGATCTTCAATTAATTGCTCCTTAAGGTTTTGATTTTCCTTAAGGAGCTGATCAGCCCTAGATTCGGATGCAAGCAATTTTTTATTTAAAACAGAAATAATTTTAAAAAACTTTTCATTAATTGAATCTAAGTATACCTCAGTCGAGTCGTCTGAAAAGAGTCCGACCTCTTGGCTCGACTCGTATTCGGAATCTTCATCGAGCTCCGAGTCCGATCCAGGTCCGGTTGCCATTAGAGCAGGTTATGTTGTTTTTA
>NW_027428830.1:0-1135 GCF_044706935.1 Curcuma longa
CTGATGAGCGTAGATCATATATGATTTCTAGTTTTGTTTTAATGCTCATCTACTTGTAATTCATTGCATATGCTACACTTTGTCACTCCTTATTCTTTTACAATTGTATATTTTTACTCTTTTGCTCGGAGATCTGCTTTTTGTATATTTTGATTAATAGGATGCGATTTAGAGCCAAAACGATGCATTATTAATGGTGGAGCAAGGAATGGAGAAATAAGACTCGCACTGGCCGTGTTCATCATCACGGGCAAGTCTCTATTATAGCAAACACGAAGAAATGGAGGAAAATGAACAAAAGAGCAGAACATGGTCGTGCCCACCAGGCACGACCGTGTCCCTCCAATAGCCTTGGTCGTGCCTACCAGGCACGGTCGTGCCCCTCCAACAGAGAAGCAACAACCCTGGCCGTGCCTCAGAGGCACGACCGTGCCTTCCTCCAGCAGCAGCCAGGACATGGTCGTGCCTCTCAGGCACGGTCGTGTCCCATTTCCAGAGCCACGCCAAGACATGGCCGTGCCTCCCAAGCATGGTCGTGTCTCATTTCCAGAGCCGTGTCTGCCTTTGGCCGTGCCTCACAGGCACGACCGTGCCTCTTCCACAGAACCAAGACTGCACACGACCGTGCCTCTCAGGCACGACCGTGCCTACCAAACAGAGCAGCGGCTGCACATGGCCGTGCCTCCTAGGCACGGCCGTGTGACGGGGGCGTGCTGGGGGCGTGTTTGAGCCTATAAATACATCCTTATGCACCTTTTGAAGGCTATCTTGGGTCATTCTCCAAAACCCTTGGTCTTGGCTTGGCGGCGGCGCCTCCCCCTCTCTAGGGGAGGCCCTAAACGCTCCATCCTTCGTCGATCCACCTCGCCATTCATCTCCATCAATCCATCCTACACCGGAACAAGAAGATCTTCAAGAGGGTGACCACGCTTCAAAGATAAGTCTTCCCTTTTCTTGTGGATGACTATTTTCATGTATTCCTCTTGTAAACTTCTTGTAATGGAGTAGATCGCTGAGTTTAGGATGTAGGATGAACATCTATGTGATGATGGTGATGTATGAACTAGTTTATGTCATTTTCCCTATTCAATGAAATGTTTACCTTTGTTTCATGTGTATTGTGCCTTGAATGTGT
>NW_027428831.1:0-1494 GCF_044706935.1 Curcuma longa
AGTTTACAAGTCTCATGATGGTAAGCCCCATACCATAACGAAACTAAGAAGCTCAAAACTCAAATGAAAGAAACAAACATACGAATCATTTCCCCGGTGTAAAACTAACAAGTGAAACTGGAACAAAGAATATAAAAAGTACCCTGCGTTGAAGATTATTGGGGAAGCACATAGATAAAGAAGAGATCTTCACTGAAGACCATAATATGTGAGTTCTTCCCTTGCGTCAAGAGATGAATTAGGCGCCAATGCACAGTCCCTGCCTTCAAACCGCCCTCAATTGGTCTTAATGCCTCCGACTAAACAGCAAGTGACAAACAGTTCGAACATTACCTAAAAAAAACAGAAGACAATCAGAGACTCACAATGATTAATGAAGTAATGGACTCATCCAGCGATTCTCCTCCAGCAGGTGGCCAACAACGATGCAGGCGCAGATGAGCGCCACGAAAGGGAAACCTCGCGTTCGCAACCACGTCAGCGAGACTCCCGCGGTAGCGTCGGCGCTCGTCGACCGCAGCTCCGGCCGCCACCGCTCTGTGCTGATCGGGAAGAAGACAGTGAAATCGCGCGATGGAGCTCGGTGGAGAAGGAAGGAATCGCGCGAGAGAAAGCTACAGAAAAACCTAGCGGACCGAGCTCCCCTTTGCGATGAATCGACAACCCCTTTTAACGCGCGATTGAACCGTGTGTTAAACCGGGATGAGCCATTTTCTTGAACCGGATGACCTCAGTATAAGATATTCTCAAACACAACACTTTAAAAAAAAACCATTGTCTTTGACAAAAAAAATGCTAATAGATAGTACTTTTGAAAAAGCATTATCTTTGACAAAAAAAACGCTAATAGACAACACTTTCTGAAAAATATTGTCTTTGATTTTTAAAAGATAATGTTTTTGACTAAAAACGTTGTTGAATAAAAAAGACAACACTTTTGATAAAAAGCGTTGTCTTTCAAGTATTGTGTATTAGCTTTTTTCTTGTAGTGCGGTACTGTGCTTGTAGGATCGATGGCATCGTGGTCTTCTTCCTTCGGGCGTAATCCATCCCGGTGCTGAGAAGTAAGTGATGTGTCCAGCAGCTGATCTCAACAGGAACAAAAACTATAACATTATATGAAATGAAAATACTTCATGATGAAGTAAAGTCAAGAAGACAATATGCATGATCCAATTTTAAACACTAACCAATTAACTATTTACAAATCATCAATCAAATTTAGATACATGTCCAACCAACGAAAGAATCCAACAAATTCCAGTTGCCCATTATTATTAAATAGCTAGTGAACACCCTATAGCCCCCTTGGCCAAAAGGCCTATGCTAGCTTCATTTCAAAATTGGTCATAAACCATGATCAATAATAAGACCTACCAAAATTGGTCATAAAACATTCTTAAGTTTACCTACTGAAGTATTGTTATTTTCATGATCCAAACAATGGTCACATGATGCACTTTCAAGTTTAAGCACTTTTAACTCATTTTACAG
>NW_027428832.1:0-1294 GCF_044706935.1 Curcuma longa
GTTAGTGCAGGAAGTACTAGCAGATCAAACATGAGTTTTGATTATGAAACTAGGATCAAGTTAAGTATGTGGTTTGGCTAACCATGTTGAATTAAGCTTGCAGAAAATAGGTTAAGTCCTAGTGCTGCTAGGCATGAAGTCTTGGCAGAGTCAAAGTGCACCAACAGAGTCTGGACTTGGTCAGGAGGACCAAGTTACAGAGGACTGGACTTGGTCAGGAGGACCAAGTTGTAGTAGAAGAATGGATTGATTAGGAGGATCAGTTGCATTTCAAATCCTGGGGGGCAACGACAGAGCCGAGCACAAGTCCAACGGGTCAGGAGGACTCGGTTGGCATCAGGTAAATTCTTCACGAGGGAGTGGGTGAGGACGCGTTCCTACGAGGAACAGTAGGCGTCGGTCTAACCCAGGATCTCACCGGAGATCCAAAGTTAAGACTTGAAGTTGGTTCGGTGAACCGACTCGATCATTTACATGTTATATTTGAGCTAACTTGTTGTGCAGGAAGGAAAAGCCCGACGAAAGCCAACTCCGGATGAAAAATCTGATCTTTCAGGTTTGGAGTCGACCCAGATGGGTTCTGGAGTCGACTCCAGCCGAATCAGCCTAAATCCGGAAAGTCAGCGCGTCGAGTTTTCCACCAGATTAGCCTTAAGTCGACTCAAGTGAGGTTTTGAAGTCGACTCAGGAGGGATAATCGACGAAAGAGATTAAGTTTTATCTGCCACGCGTGCTGGAGCCGCTCCTCGAACCCAGATCTCCATCTGAGTCGACTCAGGTCGGCTATATAAGGAACCCGCGAGCAGCAGCGAGTTCATTCCATTCCTAGTTTGAAAGCCTCCAACCTGCTCTGCGACTCCCGTGACTTCCAACTTCGACGTCGGTGCTGTGCCTGCTTCAAGCTACTGTTCCAAGATCGACAGATCGTCGAAAATCAAACTCTGGGGAGCCGAAGTTTGGTAACGAAAACTTTAGTTGTAACTCAATTGTGTTCACAACTTTATACTCAAGTTTTTGTAATCCGGATTTTTGACACACTTGCTGCTGGAAAAGGGCAAAGTATCTTAGTGGATTGCCCAACGTAAACGGTCAAGGACCGTGGCCTTGGAGTAGCAGCGTTGCGCTGTGAACCAAGTAAAAACAAACCGTGTCAATTCTTCTTTACCTTCTTTTCTATTTTCGCTTCCCCACTAATTGTTTAATCGCTTCCGTTTCCGCACTCAAAGTTTTCCAAAAAATCAAAAAGCGTGCAAACACGCTATTCACCCCCCCTCTAGCGTGTTTTCGATCCTAC
>NW_027428833.1:0-4458 GCF_044706935.1 Curcuma longa
ATTAACAGCTGCGAATTCAAGCAAAAAGTATAGGCACTGAGTAAAAACTCTATCCACTTTCATCCTCCAAATCTCCTCCACTTTGCCATGCATTTTGCTCGATAGACTTTCCATGATAGCATTTGGGTACATACTTGGTTTAGCATTAACAACCAGTACTTGGTTGTGTGTGTAGTCATCTCATTATATCCTAAGAAATGGACGTCCAATGTGTTCTTGAAGTACCACAAGAGGGGATGAATATATTTTAAAGAAACTGTATTTAATATAGACGTTGACAGTTCTCGGCTCTTACCTCGCTCAGTTTTCCCGCCTTTCATCTTGACAACCCCTACTTCTTGCCTGGCAGTCCAGTCTATTCGGTAGTCTTGCTTACCAACTCGACACCTTACTGTCAGGCTTTCAATCTCAAGGATATAGATTGTTTCTCTCATGTCTTTCATGGAGAACCTTTTGGATAATCATAATTTAATTGATTGTAGAACAGGCATATCGTATCCTATTAATAATATATGATCAACATATAACATAAAGAATACGATCGTACTTCCACTGACCTTTTTGTATACATAGGGTTTGTCAAGATTTTGTGAGAAATCAAACTCTTTGATTACCTCATCAAATCGAATATTCCAACTCATAGATGCTTGCTTTAATCCATAAATGGATCGTTGTAGCTTGCATACTTTATTTTTATCGATGGATATGAAACATTCGGGTTGTATTATATACACATCCTTAAACAGGTTCCCGTTAATGAAGGTTATTTTCATGTCTATCTGTTATATCTTATAGTCATAATGAGCAACTATGACAAAGGGTATCCGAATAGATTTAAGCATAGCGACTGGTGAAAAGGTCTTGTCATAGTCAATTCCATGCTTTTGACGATATCATTTTGCCACTAATCTAGCTTTATAGGTAATCACATTACCGTCCATGTCAGTTTTATTCTTGAAAACTCATTTACACCAAATAGGCTTGATGCCTTCAAGTGGGTCTACCAAATTTCAAACTTGGTTTTCATACATGATATCCATTTTCAACTTCATGGCTATTAACCATTTGTTCCTTTTTGAACTTTCAGAACTTCTTTATAACTAGTAGGCTCCTCATCTTCAATAAGCAACACATTTTTCAATTTGCTTAAGAGAAATCCATATCTCTCTGGAAAATTGTGTGCCCTACTAAATCTTCAAAGAGGTCATGTTTCTAAAGGATTATCCAATGGCTCATCGCTATGAGTGATCGGTTATGGTTCTTGACTAGGTGTCTCATTGATGTCTATTTGAGTCTCCTAAACTTCACTAAGTTTGACTCTACTTCCACTATTTTCCTACAAGAGAAACTCTTCCTCTAGGAGCACAACATGCCTTGAAACAAACACCTTTTGTTCTTTGGGATGATAAAATTGATAACCCCTTGTTTCCTTAGGGTATCCAATAAATAGATATTTGTCAGACTTAGCCTCCAGCTTATCTGACATTGTCCACTTCACATAAGCAGGACAACCCCATATCTTCAAGTATGATAAATGAGGTTTCTTGTTACTCCACATCTCGTATGGTGCAACAGAGACAATCTTGATCGAAACTCTATTTAGCAAGTAAATAATAGTCTCAATTGCATAACCCCAAAAGATTTGGGAAGATTTGCATGATTCATCATTGACCTTACTATGTCTAACAAGGCTCGAGTTTCGCCTCTCAGATACACCCTTTTGCTAAGGGGTATATGACGGAGTCCATTAAGACAGTATCCTATTGTCCCTTAGATAATCCTGAAACTCTTGACTTAATTATTCACCACCTTGATCGAATCGAAGTATCTTAATATTTTTACCAAGTTGTTTCTCTACTTTATTTCTGAATTCTTTGAACTTTTCAAAAGCTTCAGATTTATATTTCATTAAATATATGTACCCGTATTGTGAGCGATCATCGATAAAGGTAATGAAGTAGTTGTAACCTCATAGAGCTTGAGTTGACATTGGACCACATACATTGTTGGTGCGGGAAGTACCAGATAATCAAACCTTGATTTTGATAATGGCACGAGGTTCAAGTTAAGTGTGTTATTGGACTGATATGTTGATCTAGTGTGTAGGGAGCACAAGTAAAGTCCTAATTGAGACTAGACAAAAGGCAAAGTCTTAGTTGTAGGCTAGGCAAGGACAAGTCTTGGTCTGGAGGATCAGGTGGAAGATTTGGCAGGTCAAGTACACTAGGTGCAAGCCCATGCAGTGTCGGAGGACCGAGAAGCATGGTCAAAGTCCAATCGGGTACGGTCAGTAGGACCAGTGGGTTGGTGAAGTCTGAGTGGTCTAAAAGACCAAGTCATAGTAGCAAATTCCTTGGGGCTAAGGATAAAGCTGAGCAGAAAGTCCAATAAGTCTGGAGGACTTGATTGGCAGTCAGGTAAATTCTTCCGAGAGGAGTGGGTTAGGACGCGTTCCTGAAGTGAAACTGTAGGCGTCGATCTAACCTAAAGTTTCACTGGAAACTTTAAGTTAAGACCAAGAAGTAGTTCAGAGAACTAATTCCCCAATCTATTTTTTGTATATTTGGAACTAACTTGAATTGCAGATTGGAGAGGTGAAGTCTTTAACTCTAGGCGACTTAAGCCGAGGTTCGAGTCGACTAGACGGTCGAGTCGACCGGAATGATGATTCTAGGCGACTTGGGATTGGATAAGCGCAGCGGAAGTCGAAGTCTATCAACACCCTCCACGTCAGATTCAAGTTGACTTGAATGGTGATTCCAATAAACCTGAAGGCCGAGTCAGCTGCTGAGAAAGTGGATCGCGATCTACGTGGTGTTGACCTGAATAGGCATTCCAGTCAACCGGGAGGTTGTTGTTGGAAAACACTAGGAAACCCGTTCTGGTGAATTCTTGCAGAACAAAAATGTTTCTGAAAATGGATTTAAGTTGCCCTCATAGTTAATCAAACCAAGGTTTGATCAACGCATTTAGATCATTGGGCTCTTGTGTTTGGTTTGCAGGATCCAAGATAAAGGGAACAATTTATTTAGAGCGGAAACAATAAACTTGCACCTTTTCTTTCGGGATGTCTAGAAGTAGTAGATGACCCCTTGATCTTCTGCTGTATGTCCTCTCCTCTTCTCGAACGTTGTGTGGACAACGATCCTTCGAGATATCTCCACCAAAACTCTTTTCTTACGATGGCAAGAAGATAAGCACCCAAACCTTCCTTTCTTTCTTCTTTTCTTCTCCTTGTTTCTTCTTCTTGGCCGTCGGCTATAAGGGAACAAAGAGGACAAAGGGCGCCGGCCCTAGAAGAACTAGAAGGGAAGAAGATAGCCTTCCCTAAGGGAAACAAGGGAAGGAGAGATCCCTAGGGGCGTCGGCCCTAATAGAAGAAGGGATAAGGTGGGGTTGGCGGCAACAAAAGGAAAGGGAGAGGTTTTTGTTGCCACCGGCACTTAGGGAGGAAATAGAATAATATGATTATTATTTTGCCTCCCCTAAACCCCCTTTAATATAGCCAAGTCATCATAGAAATTTAAGAAAGATTCTAATAAATTTTCTTATCAAGATTTAGTTAGAAAAGTTCTAATAGAATCTTTAAGAAAATTTTATTAGAAACAATCTAATAAACTTATCTTATCTAGATTTATTTTTAGAAATAAATCTCTTATAAGATTTTATTAGAAAGAATCTAACAATCTTATCTTATCTAGATTTATTTAGAAATAAATCTTTTTATAAGATTTTATTAGAAAGAAATCTAATAAAATCCAATGGATAAGATTAATTATCTTTTTAATAAATTTCCATCTTATTAATTTTGTTCTTATTTTTAATAAAATCTTTTTAATTATATCTCACTAATATTTAACGAGATTCCATAATCAATATTTTGTTAATTTAACAAAATTAATTCATAAAATTTTATAATAAAATTTTGTACGAGAAGAGACGAAATTTCTTACCATGTACATAATAATACTTCCCAACTCATCGGGCCTTTTGATCTATCGCTCTAAATCTCACCCGTTGATGAATTAAAGAAGTATATACTAAGTACCTGTGTTTGTTATTATATTGTGATTAAGAGCATGTACATCGATAGTAACAGGGGTTTAGTTCAATTATATAGTCAGTATAAATCGAACAATCCTCAGGTGGTCCTGCTCAATACACACTAAGTGTACTAGTGTAATTCTATAGTCAAGACAGATTAAGACTAAATTACACTACAACCAGTCCAATGATTTGTCCAATCCATCTTAGTTGTGAACACTGTTTATAATTTATAAGGAACTGATAACATGGTCTTTTGTGTGTGACTCCGCACACTATGTTTATCTACAATATAGATTAAATGGATACTTGCATAAAACTAAATGCAAACATTGACCAAAAGTAATTCTCAAATGAGAATCACATTTGGGATGTATACTAGAATCCTAGCTATGTAAATAAATATTCTGAAAT